>NC_138042.1:24722853-25124335 GCF_964106645.2 Podarcis pityusensis
GAAATAAATTCTTGGCCTAATCTTTTGTTAATTAACACCTTTCTATGGAGCCTAGTCACATGTGTTTCTTGCAAGCAAATAATGTCCAATTGTTCTTTCTTTAATATATGAAATACCCTTCTCCTTTTTTCCGGAGAATTTACGCCGTTAATATTCCAGCTAAGAAGTTGCAGAGACATCCTGGAAAAATCTGTTATTCGGTAGGTAGGGGCTTTTCCTTCTGGTCGTCAGATCCCAAAGGTGTAGATCCAGGCGGTGGTGGTGGCCAGGCCTCGGGCCCCGTAGTCCCTTTCAGAAGGTCTTCTCCGTAGTCGTGCAGAAATTTATCTTTATCTTCCGGTGTTTTGATTTTCACTTTCTTCCCTCTGAATGTAAAGGATAATCCTTGAGGAAATTCCCACCTAAAGAGAATTGAGTTGCTTCTCAGCAATTTTGTTAGTTCTGTATAGGTGGTTCTAAGATCCAAAAGTTGTTTAGGGATATCTTTGTAGATTTCGACTCTCTTGTCCTGAATTACAAGTGACTTTCCGTAGTGTAAGCCTAGTATTCTTTCCCTTTCCTCCCTAGATCTCAAAGTAATCAAGCAGTCTCTGGGTCTGTCTTTCTTTAGTACTCTTCCAAGTCTAAAGGCACTAACAATTTTAAAGTCTTTATCTTCCTCCAAATTCCAGAACTTAGAAAATTCTTTAGTCAAATAGTCCATCAAGTTCCCCTGCTCAAGTTCTGCAATTGATCTAAGCCTCAGATTGTTCTCCCTAGAGCGTAGTTCAACCATAGACAGGTAGGCCTGATGTTCACCCACCTGTTTTTGCAAAGGTGTGACCTCCTTTTTCACTGCGTCCACTTTCTGGTTGGCCTCCTCAGCCAACTTACGATTCTCTGTGGTTGCTTCAAAAAGCTTACCAATTGATTGTGCGTGCAGGTTAGATTGTTCAGTCAGTTTATTTAGGCTGGCAGTATTTTGGTCAATCTTAGCCGATTGTGCGTCCACTTTTTTGTCTAAAGATTCCAGTTTCTCAAAGATTTTTTCTAATACTGATTCATTTCCTCCAGATGCCATGCCTTCTAGTGGAGTCAATTCAGTTTCTATTTCTTGTGTTCCCAAGACCGTGGGAACTGATGATCGACGCAGCTGGGAAGTCAATGTTGTTTGAGAAAGTTGTGGAAGTTGAGAAAGTTGTGAAAGTTGTTTTGCTTTCGCTTTAGCAGCTCTTGTTTTCCCAGTGCCACTCATTCCAGTCCTGTCTGTGTGTCAAGGTCAAGTTGTTTATCTTCCCATGGGAAACCACCAGCCCAGAGAGTAAACAAAAAGTTAAGGCAGAAAAGGGAAAAACACCAGTCCCAAGCAATTATAATCCAGTCCAGTAGAGGGAGTTGGAACAAAGGAAAGTTTCCAAAAAACTTATTCCCAAACTTAAAAAGTTTCCCTAGAATCAAACAAAGTCCCACCAGTTCTATGTTAAAAAAAGAAAACCTTCAAATCTTCTTTTAAGAGCAGAGAAAGTCCTTGTTTAAACACTGTTTCAGGAAAAGTGCCAGAAAACAATGTATCCAAATAACTAGTCCAAGAGCTCAGATGTAGCAATTCAGTAAAACATAGTAAAGTCCGCAAACTGACAGCTTCAATATTCAGGCAGTCAAGTACCTGGGTTCCCTTGTAAAATTTGTAAATCCACAGGGAGAGGAAAAAACCAATATCCAAAGTCCAGAAAAAAAAAGAAAAAGAAAAAAGAGGGTAAATCCCTTTGATCCACGCGACAGTTCAGCTCATGCACCAAGTTAAAAGAAAGTTTAAACTTCTCTCAAAGGCTTCAGAAAAAGAGTCATTGCTTTAAAACTTCAGCAAAATAGGGAGACGGACTTCCTGGTTACATCTCCCGCTTTGTCCAAATTTCAAAAGGTTAATTTAGATTATTTTAGTCCCCTTTACTCACGGGTTGCTGTTTCAAATCCAATGGTCCAGGAAAAAAGGTCAGCGCTCTTCGGCAGCAGCTGTGCGGCTTCGCTCACACGGAAAGAGCGATCGACTCACAGCACTGCGCTCCCGTCCACGTTCCGAGGCCCCTTACGGGGTCCCTTCTGCGTTTCGGGGGGCGCTTTTGGTGCCCGCCGAGTCCCACGGCCACAGGCTCACTCTGCCTGTGGTTTTCCGATGTGGGTCTCCGCTTCGCCGTAGCGGACGACCCGTTTCCGCGGAGCTTCCCCTTCAGCAACTGAAGAGGACCGCCATTACCGAACGCGCCGCCTCCGGAAGGAACGGCTAAGGGAGCTGGGCATGTTTAGCCTGGAGAAGAGGAGGTTAAGGGGTTATATGATAGCCATGTTCAAATATATAAAAGGATGTCACATAGAGGAGGGAGAAAGGTTGTTCTCTGCTGCTCCAGAGAAGCAGACACGGAGCAATGGATCCAAACTACAAGAAAGAAGATTCCACCTAAACATTAGGAAGAACTTCCTGACAGTAAGAGCTGTTCGACAGTGGAATTTGCTGCCAAGGAGTGTGGTGGAGTCTCCTTCTTTGGAGGTCTTTAAGCAGAGGCTTGACAACCATATGTCAGGAGTGCTCTGATGGTGTTTTCCACTTGGGAGGGGGTTGGACTCGATGGCCCTTGTGGTCTCTTCCAACTCTATGATTCTATGATTCTATGATTCTAAAACTCCCATCATCGTTCGTGTAATGTATTGTTTTCCTACAAAGAATGCAAGTAATTGAATGTGATCCTTCAAGCTTCCTAAATATTTTTCAGGGGAGGGGAGGGGAGAACTCTACCCTATCCGAAACTTATTTCCTCCCAAACTGATTTTTTTCAAAAATAATAATAATATATTTTATTAGTTTTTTAAAACAAATTTTAACATTGTTCAATACACTTTTAATATAATAATTTATTACATTTTCACTTTACATCCTTACGTTCGTGATGGCAAAAGGGCTTCTCAGCAGTGGTGCCCTCCCTGTGGAACGCCTTCCCATCAGATGTCAAGGAGTTAAAGAACTACACAACTTTAGAAGACATCTGAAGGCAGTCCTGCATTGGGAAGTTTTTAATGTTTGGTGTTTTATTATTATTTTTATTTTGCTGGAAGCCTGTTGTATTCCTTTATCTGCTGACAAAACTACCATTTATTTTCTATTATATTACAATTTATATTACAATCATTTATTTATTATCCTTCCCTTGCCTATTATTCCAATCCTGCTCACGATTTCATTTGACTATGATTTTTTTTCTCAAATAATCTGAAAAGAACTTCTACTCTTTGATGAAGTTGTCATCTTTTTGATTTCTTATTTTTGCTGTTAGCTTTGCCATCTTGGCATAGTCCAATAACTATAAAGTCCATTCTCCTTTTGTTGGGGCTTCTCCAAACTGAAATTAAAGAATGCTGTAATGCAAGGGAATCTGCTATGTCGCATTCACTCATGCAAGTCACTGCTTGATGTTGTAGTCATCAAGGGGTGAACATGGTTGTGTGAAGCAACCCTTACTTAGGGTTTTTCCCCTGCCCAAGGGACTTAAAAAGGTAAAGGACCCCTGACAGTCCAGTCGCAGACGACTCTGGGGTTGCGGCACTCATCTCGCTTTACAGGCCGAGGGAGCCAGCATACAGCTTCTGGGTCATGTGGCCAGCACGACTAAGCCACTTCTGGCACAACGGAACACCAAAACCACAGCAGCCCATGGAAATGCCATTTACCTTCCTGCCACAGCAGTACCTATTTATCTACTTGCACTTTTTGGCGTGCTTTCGAACTGCTAGGTTGGCAGGAGCTGGGACCGAACAACGGGAGCTCACCCTGTCGCGGGGATTTGAACCGCCAACCTTCTGATCGGCAAGCCCAAGAGGCTCAGTGGTTTAGACCACAGCATGCAGACAAATGTGCTTAGGATCAGCGCTGGTATCAGAATGTGCCGAAACATTACACTAAGTCACAAGTCAGAAATTGGTCTGAAAGAAAAGTGTGCATTTTTTTTAATGCTGTGGTTCAGCTAGCAGTGCCCCTTTCAAGCCACCACAATACAGCAGCTGGTGAATATTTAGAATTCTACTTGAAGTCTCACCAGTTTTGATCAGCGGATCAGGCCATCATCGGGGGATCAATCAGCTGCCAGCAAATGTGGATTGTGATTTGAGTGGGAGGCCAGGACAGCTTAATTGGGGGAAGGGATGTTAAACGTTAAATTGACAGTCATGTTACATTTTTTTATTGAACTCCCAGTGCTGCAATTCCTGTCTGAGGAGAGGATAGAGTTGCACACTTTATTAAGCGGGAGCAAATTCAGGTCCCTGCATTTCTCACACATTTCATATATTTCTGTATCTGGAAATAAATCCATCACCAAACTTGTCACCCACCAAACCCCATATTTTGTGACTGAGTAGCAGTTGTAGAGTAGCATGCCCCAGAAGTTCATCTCTTTCCCCAGTGGGCTCAACTGATGTATTGCCATTGACTTGCGCACTTTTGTTTTGTTTTTGAAAAATGTAGAATAATGAGGGAAAGGGGCAGAAAAGATATATGGTTAAGCACATGTAAAACTGATATGGACCAGAACTGGACTGACTCATGCATCCGAATCATATTAAACAGGCTTGGTTCTATTTGCACTTGGCTTGAAGGCAGTGGTTGATTGACTTTGTCTATTAGTAATGCTACATATGGTGCCTTGCTCTGGTCTCAAACATAGGGGTAACTATGTCATAAGCGAAGCCTGTAGTACACAGTGAGGCCAGGAGTGGATATGATATGCTTCTAACACTGGTAAATGTGAGCCACCTGCTACCTGCTATATTTTTTATATCTTTGTTTTCAGTTCTGATCCTGAACCTGGTAGCATCAGTGCATAACAATTCTGCAGTGGTGGCAGAAAGCCAGTGCGATCTTTTAGCATAGAATACATAACTGAATTACAAATAAAAGTATTGTTGACAGCAAATCACCACCTGCTTTTAGCCAAGCCAACAGTTGGCAAAGTGTGTGTGTGTGTGTGTGTGTAAAATATCCCTCCTTCCTTCCTTCCTTCCTTCCTTCCTTCCTTCCTTCCTTCCTTCCTTTTTTGCATCCTAGATATTAAGGGCATCAGTGACTAGATCCAAGGGCACTGGTTATATGGGGCACAAGTGGCTTCAGCCCCCTCAATATTTTGAAGCAGGGGGCCCAGCCCCCCCCCCCCAATATTGAGGGGGCCAACATCCCTCGCCACCGCCGCGGGATGTAACATGTAGTAACCAGCATCACACCTTTTTTGAAACTGTTGTTTACATCCTCATCTTTCTTTATGTCAAATATTTTATCAAATCTATGTCTACATCATAATTTGAAAGTGTAAAAAACAACATGTATAACCTACCTTGTAATTATTTGTTGGAGGAACCCCTAATCAGCATTAATTAAATTAGCACGGGAAATCAAAGTCGAAAAAGTCAGAGTTTATTTGCTGGCAAGCTACAGAAATTAGTGGGTTATACAAGATTTGCATTTTAATTAAGGCGTCATCACTGAACACGGTAGAACAAGAATGAAGACTGATCATTTGGATTTGATGGATGGAGGCTCTTCAACTTGAACTGGGCCAACCACCTCTTCGCTTCTGTACAACATCATGTCAGTGGAACAAGCTGCATTATGCATCATTACCACTACAACCAAAGTTAATTGGTTTAAATTTTCATTGATTTCATTTGGAGTGAATTAAGCACTTGCTTAATTCCCCATTAAAATCAGCAAGATGAGCGGGCCTAGTCTTAGCATGACAGGATCACTCTATTTTGTCTTGGTCAGACTATACCTGCAATACTGTGTCGAATTCTAGGCACCACAATTTAAGAAGGATGTTGACAAGCTGGAATGTGTGCAGAGGAGGGCAACCAAGATGATCAAGAGTTTGGAAACTAAGACTATTGAGAAATGGTTGAAGGCGCTGCATATATTTAACCTGGAAAAGAGGATACTGAGAAGCGATATGATAGCCATCTTCAAATATCTCAAGGACTGTGACATGGATGATGCAGCAAGCTTGTTTTCTCCTGCTCTGGAGGGTAAGTCTTGAACCAATGGCTTCAAATTACAAGAAAGGAGATTCTGACTAAACATCAGGAAAAACTTTCTGACAGTAAGAGCTGTTTGACAATAGAACAGTCTATCCTGGGAGAGTGTGGACTCGTCTTCCTTGGAGGTTTTAAAGCAGAGGTTGGAAGGCCATCTGTCATGGATGCTTTAGCTGAGATTCCTGCATTGGATGAGGGCTGGACTAGATGACTCTTGGGGTCCCTTCCAACTCTACAATTCCATTATCTCTTCCATGAGTTGTAAATGGGTTGGCATCTGTCCACTGCCTGTCTTAGTAAGAGGCAGTGTTGTGTGACACTGGAAAAGCAGGTCAGCAACAGAACTCCACCCCCATGCTAGCCACTAATGATATTGTTATTGTTTTGGATGTGGGACCTCTGAAAACCCTAGAAATTGATTATTTGGGATATGAAAGAGAGGAATTCCTCAACTAGCTTCTGCAAAATGACCTGGCCCAGCTAGGGCCATTAAGAAACAATATAGGGTCATTGAGGGCAATGCAAGAGAACTGTCCTCCCCCCTTGCCCTGAAGTATGAACAGAGACTGGGGGTTTGGAAGCTTGCCAGGGTAACTGAGTGTGAGGCGGAAGGAAGAGTTTGGGATTTTGGGCATGAGCAGGGCTTTTTTTTCAGCTGGAGCTCACAGGAACTCACTTCCAGCACCTCTCACCATTGCCATTATCAGAGAACAAGGGAGGTGTTCATGGTAAGTTCCGGTCAGGTGTGGTGTCCATGGGGGCTGGGGGGAATCAACCCCCCAATTTTTTTCCAGTTAGGGGGTCAGGCTCCCTCAACATTCCACAGCTGGGTGGGCCCTATCAGGCCTCTTCAAAACGTGCAATGTTACATGTATTTTTTAAATGTTATTTTCATTTACGCATCTATTTTGATGCACCTAGTGTATGCATTTCTGTAAACATTTGTAGCATGGAGATCTGCCCTGCAAAATGTGGATAAGGGTTGTGCTTCAGTTCTCATATTGTTTCAGAAAGTGCAAATCTGGTAGATTCTCCTTAAAATGAAAGCTTAGCTGAATTCTTCCCCCATTCCTACCTGGCGTGTTCAATATTTGTAGGCATTCCCTGGTACAGCTGCACACCCCACATGCAGGTTAAACCAGAACAGGTATCCCAAGACTTGATTCTGTCAATTACATAAATCGTTCCTCAACAAAACACGGAAGGAAAATCGAAATGACAGATGTAAATCTTTTTTGTGGGGGGCAAACATGTTTTCAAATGATCTCTTGGTTATCTGTTGTACTCCATGGGAAAACCAAAGAAGTCAAATGTTACAAACTACAGGGTGCAGCGAATGTTACCTGATTCAAGAGCAATTCTGTCTCTCAGTACTTCCATCCTCATTGGTATGTACTACATGCCACAGACCAAGCATGAGCTTTGGAGGGGGGAAAAAAGAGCTGAATAGAGTAAATGTCAACACTAAATAAATCCTATTGCCAACAAGCTGCCAGCAAACGTTTATCACACTTCTGGTAATGCTCAAAACAGTTACTACACAATGATGAATCATACCCTTATATTGCACACATGTTGATCATAAACATTTATCAGGCTTCTGGCAGTGTGCACAGCTCTGGAGAGACAGTATGGCTTGCCGAAGAATGCCTGTCCCTCATTTGGTCCCCTGTGGATTCTCAGGGTTTTAAACCACAATGAAATGGAGGCTGCTGATTACTCGGGAACATAAGGCAGGCGGCCTGGGCTGCATTCCCCATGTTGTCCTAAATAAAAGAGGAGATTGGCAACCTAATCCTCAACATGTGTATTTGGATGTAAATTCCAGTCAGTTTAAAAGGATTGCCTTCATGGTAATCCTGCTTAGGTTTTCAGCACTGAAGATCTGCCCCTCCCCCCACAAATTAGTATTATTACATCTTATTTATCTCATGTTTATCCTACCCTTACTGCAAGGAGCAATTCATCCTATATCATATGCTCTCTCTGTCTCTGTCTCTGTCTCTGTCTCTCTCTCACACACACACGCATACATGTGATGAATTAGTCTTGGATGGCGATCAAATCTCCATTATACATTGCTTTCTGAGAGAGAGAGAGAGAGAGAGAGAGAGAGAGAGAGAGAGAGAGGTGTGTGTGTGATGGTACTATGAAGTTGTTAAAGTAAGTGCCACACTTTTAACATTTGGGGGGGGAGGTGTTGAGTACCCCTAGAAAAATGCACTGCTGGATATATATATATATATATATATATATATATATATATATATATATAACATTTTATTAGGTTTTACAATTTAATCAAAATACTCCATTAACATAAATCACAAAAAGAAATAAAAATGATTCCCCACCCCACCCCACCCAGTGACTTTCCTCAACCTCCCCTTCTGGTTCTTTTAATATTTTCTCATTCTGTGTATTTTAATATATTTTAATTTCATTTTCTTTTGCCTAAATGCTTTATCCCCCCCTCCAAGTTTTATACAAAACCATTAAAATCCCATATTATACTTATTTATCTTCAAATCATTCTTCTACACCTTTCACATTCTGTTTTCTTAATTGTAAGTGTTTACACAAACCCTATGGACGTGGGTGGTGCTGTGGGTTAAACCACAGAGCCTAGGACTTGCTGATCAGAAGGTCGGTGGTTCGAATCCCCGTGACGGGGTGAGCTCCCGTTGCTCGGTCCCCGCTCCTGCCAACCTAGCAGTTCGAAAGCACATCAAAGTGCAAGTAGATAAATAGGTACCGCTCCAGCGGGAAGGTAAATGGTGTTTCTGTGTGCTGTTCTGGTTTACCAGAAGTGTCTTAGTCATGCTGGCCACATGACCTGTCTGCCGGCTCCCTCAGCCAATAAAGTGAGATGAGCGCAGCAACCCCAGAGTCGGACACGACTGGACCTAATGGTCAGGGGTCCCTTTACCTTTACCTATGGGCGATTAAAGATGGTCGGTGTGGGAAGACAAAACCTGGATCAATGAAAGGTCAAATGTTAGCCAGTTACATTACAGTTAGCCAGTTAGCCTGAGAACGTTGCTTCATCTATGAAGTTTGACGATAAAGACTTCGCCGTAGCACCAAAGTGCTGCTTAAAAGTACACGTGTGGGGTGATATCAGTTGCACTGAGAGATGGGAAGCAGAGACTGTAAAGAGATGGTGTTTAAAGAGTTGCCATGAGTTCACAAGACCATGAAAACTGAGTGAAAATGGCTTGACGGAGGGAAGTGACTCTACTGTAAGAAATGAAAACAAGCGAGCCTGTCAAGAAGACAGAATTTTCCCTATCCTGCTCACCACCTCCATATGTTACCTGAAAGTCATTCCCACAACCACTGTTCACTGCATCTCCAAAAGTGCAAAGTAGCTTTGATGCAGAAAGCACAAGTGAAGTAAATTCCTCCATTTTCCCACCCGCGTTTTAGAATGAGAAATTTCAGAAGCTCAAAATGCTGAATTTTCCATTGTAAATGTCATTTTCCTCAATGCAAAATGACTAGAATCTGATTCCTCCTTCCAACTTGTTGCCACCTCTTGATTGGTTTGATGTTGGCAAGCTTCAAATATGAAGTCTCATATGTTATTAAATACTAATTAGCATTTCCTGCTAATTGCTATAATATATCAAACACTAATTACGATGGCTCGTTATGTGTCAAATTATATAGGATAAAAAAATACCGCTGAAAATCAGCTATCAAGTGCTATTTAATATATTAAGTATTGTTGCATTCTAATAATCAAATACCGTTTATAACTGTTTTTCAGGGTTCTTTGGAGACTTTGTTAAAGATGTTGAGAGCAGTTAGGAGACTCTTATTTCCCTCACAAAGCTACAGTTCCCAGACTTCCATGAGAAGAGGGATTGACAGTTGAACCACTCTGAGGATTGTAGCTCTGTGAAGTGAATCACTGGTCTCCTAACAACTCTCATCCTTACCAAGCTACAGTGCCCAGGATTCTTTGGAAGAAACCATGACTGTTTAGAATGGTATGATGATGCTTTAAATGTATAGTGTAGCTGGATGGGGCCATAGAAAACTGTTATCTCACACCCCCGGCTAGTCAGCAGGACTTCAGATGTGGTGGCGTATGCTTCTTTATCACTGCCGAATTTACGTATAAGCTAAACAAGCTACAGCTTAGGGCCCCACTCTCTTGGTGGCCCCACAAAAAAAATTAAGGGGGGGGGGGAACTGGATGTACATTTCCAAAAAATAAGATAAAAAACAAACAAACCTACATACAGCAACAGTGTTTTGTGTTGTGTAGGCTCCTATGATGTAAAGAATGGGCCCCGACTGCTAGCCTGCTCCCTAAAATATCACTGGTTTGCTCATTTCTATAGGGTGCCTACATTCTGCATGGACTGGTTGCATGGCAACAAGTGGAAATGGCTTTAGATACCTATTAGGTCCATAAATTGCCATATAGCATATATTCAACACACACACACACAAAACAGCGACAATTTGTTGTTGACAAAGGATAGCTGGACATATAAAGGGAACCATTACCTTCAGTAGCTTAGGGCCTCATCAAACCTAAAGCCGGCCCTGTTCTTCACTGTAATAGAGCTGCAGTCTAGTTACAATTTCACATGGTAGTACCCACCTCCATACAGGGATGATATCCCTCTTAAGAAAAGGAAATCTCCCCTACCAAGTCAGATGTAGCTTGAAGTACAAAAGGCACTATGCTCAATATCCCAGGCGTCTCCCGTTAAATTGTCAAGTAGCAGGAACAATCTCTACTAGAGGTCCTGGAGTCCTCCTGCTAGACAGAATTGACCAGACTGGGCTTGACTGACCAGTGTTTGGACCCAGTGTAAGGCAACATCCAATGTCCATATAGATGCCTATTTCCCCACAGCTGTATGTATTGGAAAGTGAGTGCACACAGTGGCTTCTCCAGGTGCATAATTAAGTGGGGGGAGATGGAATTGGGATGGTTAAGCCAGGTTCAATTATATAAAAGAAGTGGCATGGTGTTTCACTCACTTCCATACCACTTTGTGTAACGGTTATACTGATGTAAGCTCATGACACATTTTTTATTCATAATAGTGCCCTCTTTTCTTCTTTTTGCACTGACATTTATCATACATAAAACAGTACTCAGTAGATGGGTTAGTATCTAGCTGCCATGATGGCAAACCCTCCAAATGTCCCTATTTTCCAGGGAGAGTCTCAGGTTTACAGAAGCTGCCCTGGTTTCTGATTTGATTGCAGAATGTCCTGCTCCTCCCTAGGATGTTACCTATTTCCATCAGAGAAATGCTGGAGGACTTGGTAGAATATCCCTATTTTCATCAAAGAATACAACCTTTAGATGACCTCTGAAGGCAGCCCTGTATAGGGGAGGTTTTATTTAATATTTTATTATGTTTTTATATATGCTGGAAGCAGCCCAGAGTGGCTAGGGCAACCCTGTCAGATGGGCAGGGTACAATAATAATAATAATTGAATAGGACATTCCTATTTTCATCGGAGAAATGTTGGAATGTATGTGATGGTTGTCACTTGCAAAAAAACAGCAGGGGGTGCAGGCAGCTGATTGTCTGTGCTTGTGAAGCCCTATGCATTTGTCTGTGCAGTTTGATTTCAAAGGAAAATGCATCACCTGACATCATTGCAACATCAGACGATTGACAAACTGGCAGTCTTGCCCCACTTGCCAAAGTTGGCCAATGGAATGGGGTGGTGTTGGGGAAGTAATGATTCTGCTCATCTCTTGAATCCAGATCCCCATTCCTGGACTAAGGCATGAACGAATATCCCTTGTCTATTTGCTGTGTTGTATATGTTGAAAATGAATTTTCTGCACTTCATTTTTGGTGTACCAAGGGTTGGGCGGGGGGAGGAAATCCTGTTTATTGTAATGTATGTAGCCTGTTTGTTTCACATATGGTGTTTATGTAGCAATATCAATAAAACACATTCTCAAGAGAAAATAGATCCTAGATCTTCCCTGCCTCCCCCAGTATTGCGGTTACTGTTTTGTCCTCATGTATTTTTTCACTATTGAATTACTATGGTGACTGTAGGTTAGTACCAGGAATGAGTGTTTTCATTGACTACAAAATTATATCTGACTGTTAGGAGAAAAGTGGGAAATGGAAAGCCAGTGGGGCATGGAATGGAGTGTCCTGCAGGAGGGAGTGGCAGGCTGTCTGGAACCCAGAACAGGAGCATTGCACTAGGAATGAAGGAGATCTTCATTTGGTCTATTTGCAGTGGACCAACTCATTCTGATGCTTCTGATCTTAGAACCAGAACCCAATTGCCAGTCAGTTTATAAATCTCTCTGGATTTTATGGCGCAGCCTTCCTGTGCAAAAAGTGCACCGGAACACTATACTTTGGTTGATGTAGCTTGGAATAGCATTTGGATTGGGGAGGGGGCTTTGGAACTGTGACAACTGTCCCCCTCAAAAAAAATCTGAAATTGCACCCCTGAATCCAGAGCAATATCTATGCCCATCTTTTTCATACATCCAGATTTATCTTGTAATGACACTGGCTTTTACCGGGAGCATGTTTTCACTTCCTTCACTCTCCTTCCATCGGCCTGAGATGATCCTCTCTTATGAAAATGAAATATCGTAAGTTTAATTGCTCTGCACTGCCTCTGGGGACTGGCTATGACAGGTACGAAGGGGATAACAGAAAAGCAATTACAAAATAGAGGATTATACGTTTTGAGGACTGCGGCTTAGAGGTTTAATGTTGACTTGGTCTGCATTTTTTGACACTTCTAGGCTTCCTCCATAAAAGCATTTGCTGTTGGAGGGGAAAGGGTTTTATGCAGCTGCCTCAGCTGCAGGGAGGGCTGCTAATCAGTCGTAAATTAGTTTTAGACATTAGCAAACATTAGCAAGCCCTTATTATATATAGAATGTGATCTTAATTAAAGGGGTGCTTTCGCCAGAGCATTGCAACCACCCATAGAAGAGAATTGAGATAGACTAAAGTGGGTGGCACTGCAGCCTAAACCACTGAGCCTGGGGCTTGGTGATTGGAAGGTCGGCGGTTCGAATCCCCGCAACGGGGTGAGCTCCCGTTGCTCAGTCCCAGCTCCTGCTAACCTAGCAATTCGAAAGCACATCAAAGTGCAAGTAGATAAATAGATACCGCTCTGGCGGGAAGGTAAACGGCATTTCCATGCGCTGCTCTGGTTTCGCCAGAAGCAGCTTAGTCATGCTGGCCACATGACCCGGAAAAACTGTCTGTGGACAAACGCCAGCTCCCTCGGCCAGTAAAGCAAGATGAGTGCCACAACCCCTGAGTCGTTTGAGACTTGACTTAACTGTCAGGGGTCTCTTACCTTTACCTTTTTAAAGCCTGAGAACTGAATGTGTCTTGTTTGGTTCTGGACAAAATGCAGCTCCAGGGTTGGCTCATACATGCATGGACATTGCCAACTTACCCGGATGACTTGAGACCAACAATGATGGAAAGGTCCTATTTCTTAAATATAAAATATCTGCCAGTAAATATGCAAGAAAAGGCGATTATGGACAATCCATTCTCCATTCTAACCAGCTCTGGCTGTTAAATTATTTTCTTTGAGATATCCACATTGTTTTCCAGTTGAAAGGGTCATGGTTTTCATGAGTTATTCTACATGGAACTCGTTCTGGAAAATGAGTTTTGGTATCAGCATTCTAGTTTCTTTGTGAAAGGGGTGTTTCCCTGCATTCAATCAAGAGATAAGAAAATGGAGATTGTACCCATCTTCATCCAATGCTCCCGTCAAGTTTGTGTACCTTTTCATTTGCTGTTGTAGACTTTCAGTACTTGAACAAAAGTCACAATTCTGCAAAGTACCTAGGGGTCAATATGCTATCACCTGGAAACAATTAGCAGCTAAATTGGAGGAGATTGGCTATTAAAACTCACAGAAACACAGCTATATACTACTTGACTAATGAAGCTGCAGTTATTGAGAGCAGTTCACAAAGTGATAGACATTAATGCAGCTGGTGAAATTTTAAAGTCATTTTCTTCTCTGTTTGGGTGAAGGGGTTATTGGGCTTAGGTCCTGTTGGCAGACTTCCCATAGGTTTAGGTTTATTAAGGTATATCACTTCCCACTAAAAAGTCCTGAAGTGATCTATCAGCAAGTTTTAAAAATACAGCAATAATATTCACAAAAACATAGGCATCTGGTTTGCCACAGTGAGTATGGCTCTCTCATGCTGTTATGGGGGACCAATCGAGAGGTGTTCCTTTTTTCATCTGATATTGTCAGGGCTATAGTCAGACGCAGGCCTGCAAGCAAGAAGCAGAGTTTGCCAAAGAAGTTAACCCTTTATTCAAAGAAATGGCATACAACTCAGCAACACATCCAAGTAAATCCTGCCCCTGTAGAGCAGTTGCCAGAACTGATGGTCCAGGACTGACGGTCCTCGCCTTCAGCCACCTTTAAGGCTCCTCATCTCCCGGATGTTTCCCAAGCAGTCTCAAACTGTGTCTGGGCATTTCTAATCTATGTTTCACTCTATGTATCTCTCTGCATGTCCTTGGAGAAAAGGGGGGAAGGAAGCTTGTCACAGTTTGTTGTTTTTGTTTAGTTGTGTCCCATTCTTCGTGACTCCATGGACCAGAGCACGCCAGGCACTCCTGTCTTCCACTGCCTCCCGCAGTTTGGTCAAACTCATGCTGATAGCTTCGAGAACACTGTCCAACCATCTCATCCTCTGTTGTCCCCTTCTCCTTGTGCCCTCCCTCTTTTCCAACATCAGGGTCTTTTCCAGGGAGTCTTCTCTTCTCATGAGGTGGCCAAAGTATTGGAGTCTCAACTTCAGGATCTGTCCTTCCAGTGAGCACTCAGGGCTGATTTCCTTAAGAATGGATAGGAGAGGAAGATTCCCTGTATTCTTCTGCAGCCTCTTGATTCTTCTCCACTGCTTCAGCCTTGGAGTCTGAACTGCTCCCCGTCACAAACCCTTCCTGCTCACTAAACCTTGTTGCCCCTTCAGCACCCAACTTCTCCCAATCTTCTCTCTCTGACCAATCCTCTTTGTGCAGCTAGTCCCTGACAGATAAACACAGTCCCTGAAGTAAACACAAAAGCTTGGCAGCCTCATGCTGTTATTTTATGGCCAAGGTTGAAAGAGGTTCATTAACCTCAGCGACCTTCCTCCAGCAACAGCAATTAACCATGAATATTGAAAAGAAAAGTTTCATCACCTGTCCTCTAATTTGGCTAGGTTCCAGATAGGATGCACTGGAAGATTGTGGACATATTGTAATAAAATAATAATAATAAAATTTTATTTTATTTTACCCTGCCCATCTGACTGGATTCCCCAGCCACTCTAGGTGACTTCCAACAAAATATACAAGAACAGAACAGAATATCACACATCAAAAGCTTCCCAATACAGGGCTGCCTTCAGATGTCTATGGAAGTTTGTATAATTATTTATCTCTTTTGACATCTGATGGGAGAGCATTACACAGAGACTCCCTCACAGAGGGAAGCATTCACCATCCCATTGCCCAGTCCTATCAGGCTTGCTGTTATAAGCCAGGATAGACAATGGTCAAGAATTTTATTATTATGCTTTTATATGTGCTGGAAACTGCACAGAGTGGCTGGGGAACCCAGCCAGATGGGCAGGATACAAATAATAAAATTATTAGTCTTAAGAAGGCAGGTGATCAGTTTTGCTTGTCCAAGCAGCCTGTCCACATCTTCAGAGGCAACAGGTTCAAACTAACCTCATACAACAGCCAGTATACCACCTCTGCATGAAATGGTCCTGGGAGGGATCGACCTGGGCTTCCTTTTCTTACCGGAGCCACTGCATCACATGATGGAGGCCTTGTCTGTTTCCTCAGTGCCCCTAGAAAACTAGGCACAGCTGTTTCATTGCTTTTCCACTTTTTGCTTTATAAAATGGCTGCTTGCACCCAAATGGCTGAAGCCTGGACTTCATAACCACTACAATCAGACTGCTGGAGTGATAAGAGCTCCCTGTCCTAGGCTTCCTTTGCTTCTTTTGACCCCCCCCCCCCAAAAAAAGGACACACACAAATGAAATTTGACTGTTGCTGTTGATTTCCCATTCAAAAGATGAGATTGGACACTCTGTTTGGCATACTTGTAGGCTTGCCATACATCAGGAAAATTCCTAAGATATCCTGGCTTTCTGGTGTAAAAATGGTGTCGGGGTGGGGGGGCAGAATTTTGCTGAATTGGCAAAATGTCAGGGAAAACCTGGGTGTATGGCAATGTGGTGGAAAAAGCAGCTGAAACAGCTGAAAAAGCTTAAAATCACTATTTTGGGGTTAGGTTTCCCCCAGAAAACTCAAAAGTCTTCCCAGTGCTTTTTTTTCTGGGGGACACAGGGGTATGTATACCCCTAAACATTTTGTGAATCTAAGTTTGGCCTCGTTGAGGGGCAGTATTTCAATATGAGATGGAAAATGAGAGTACCCCTAAACGTTTTTAAAGAAAAAAACCACTGGGTCTACCTTAAAAAAGCAACCTTATATACTTGAGCCCTACATACTTGAAACACCTTGAGCACCAAGTGCCTGATTGTTCATGCTTTGTTTTGTTCTGTTCTGTTCATTCAGTTGCAAATACAACCCTATGTGACTGCCTATTGCTTCTTCCGGAAAAAAAGTGGCTCTTTGCTCTGGGAGCAAAAGATCACAGCAATTTGCTGCAGCTCTAACTCAGTCCCTTGAAAAAGATTGCTTTAGATACAGGCTTAATTAGCAGTGTAGCCCATTGACAGAAGACTTGTTTATTCCTATTTTCAGTACATAGCATGTTTTATTTAATCTGGTAAAGTTTTGCAAGTGACATGCAGCACTCTCTTAATGGACCTACATATCTAAGAAATGCACCACTGCTTGAAATTTGAATAGTGCCCAAGTACCAAATCTAAATATTTATGACACTGCAGACCTATGCACGTGAAAAGCAAAAAAAGAAAGAAAGAGAAAGTTTTGGTAACATGAGTAGTGGTTCCTAGCTTCTTGAGCTGGAGGGCCTGTAATTTTTAAACTAATCGTGTCCTCCCTAAAAGAAGGCACGTGTTGAGGTGAGACCTAGAGACCGATCCCCTGTGTTGTGGGTGGGTAAGGTTGGTCAGCCACAACACCCGATTGGTAGGTCCCTCGATGTTGGGTTCAATCTGGCCAATGGGGCGTAGTCCAAATGATTCGAGGGACCTATTTATGCCCATGCATGTGACCCAGAGCTTCCTCTTTCAGCGTGTGCATTCGGAACACCCACCCACCTCTCCCTACTTTTAGGGCTTGTGCGCTTGATCTTGCTATGCCATCATGTGTCGTCTGTCCTTGGGACGGGGGCACAGCAGGAATTTTCCCCACTTGGCTGATTGGCTATTGTCATTTGGGTTTCACCTGCCATGTAGCAAATTGTCACAACCTGTAAGGTTGCGGATAGGCTCTGGTTCAGGTAATAGGGATGGGGGAACGCTCTCGTCATTCCTGTGTGAAGTGTATTCTGTTAAAGGAATCCAGGGATTCAATGGTTTGGTCAACACCTGAGAGGGGGTTGTGCCCGTGCCTGAGTCCAGGGGGACATTTGGGTGGCAGAGGTAGCCCATTCCCAGCTTTCCGCTTATCTAGGTGTACACTCTTGGCTGACCTATGCTGGAAGCCTGGGTCAGCGCTACCTGCAACCAGTCAAACCAGAGAATTGCAACCACTCACTTTCTGTAATCAATAAAGTTGTGGCCTAAATTCTGCCAAAAACCAAACTAAAATTTGAGTCAAGTGTGAATTTATTTAGGGGGGAGGTCTCTGGGTCTGATCACGCAACTTCACTTTGCTACAACCGGACTTCTGCAGCCCTTATAAAGAGAAGACTGCTTTTAATCTAATGCTGACCACCTTGCCACTAACTACTTTGGAGTGCAATGGTGAGACATTTGTGATGTAAATCACTACCCAAATCTAGGAATGCTTGAGGACATTGGGTGGTATTCAGCTAAGCTGTACTCCAGGTAGATCCACTGAACTTAGTCATGCACATTAATTTAAGTCAACTTACTTGAGTACAATGTGGTTGAATACGACCCATTGATCTCTGCAAATTCATGTTTCCAGTACATTTCCGAGCACAATTCAAAGTCCTGGTGCTGACCTTTAAAGCCCTAAATGGCCTCAGCCCAGTATACCTGAAGGAGCATCTCTATCTCCATTGTTCAGCCCGGACACTGAGGTCCAGGTCTGAGAGTCTTCTGGCAGTTCCCTCACTGTGAGAAGCAAAGTTACAGGGAACCAGGCAGAAGGCCTTCTCAGTTTAGTGTTTGTTATTTTACTGTACTATGTTTTATATATGCTGTAAGCTGCCCAGAGTGGCTGGGGAAACCCAGCCCAATGGGTGGGGTATTATTATTATTATTATTATTATTATTATTAATAATAATAATAATAATAATAATAACATTTAAAGATTAGGTAAGAGAGAGATTTAAGTGAACAACAATAATTGCATTATTATTATCAATGTTTTACTTTATGAAAAGAATTGTGTGGCGGAACTCACCATGAATTTATTACAGTAATTGCCAGACTTTTAACATTTGTGGGGAAAAGGTGCTGGTACTGCGTATCCTTGAGTCCCCCCCCCCCCGCCCCCCCAAAAGTACTGATTATTATTAATAATAACAATTAGTTAATGGATTTCTGAAATACATCTAATAATAGATGTGGGCTGGGGTGCTTACACATTAAATTTTCTATTTTCTATTTTTTATTTTATATGAATAACATCAAGGTTTTCCTATTTTTAACAGGTTTTTCCTTTTTATTTTCCATTTGGATTGCAATTACAGAAACTTCTTACTCAAACGTAACTATTTTTGAAACTGGTCTTCCCTTGGAGGTTTGGGGTCTTCCCCTCATTCAAAGCAATGCCTCCCATTGGCCTCTCACGTAGGCATTCAGTTCTTAATTGCCCAATAAAACCATCAAGGCCGCCATCTGGAAGTCTGTGCACTTTGGTAGACCAGCTGCTGCAGGCTCATTACTTGCCAAGAGGTGGTAGGGTGGGGGTTTTTTTGTTAGCACAACCACTATCATCATAATGTGCTCTTTTTACGATTCCCACACTCTGCTTCCATATGGCTTCAATGTATGCAGGATGCTTTCCACGATGTGGCTACCTCCAATGTATGGATCTTTGAAAAATAACATTGGTATGTATAGGTCACACTTGAATCCAACCTAAATAGCCTTCACTGGTGTGGCGGCAAAAAAAGAAGAAAAAAATATCCAAACATTTTTTGCATCCGCAAAATCCTGTCCTGTCCATCAAAACCATAAAGGCTGCAAGTTCATTAGTATGAACCACAAATAGATACTTGTTTGCTTCTTAATGAGGTATGGTGTGGTCAAAAGCCCGCCAGGGACTTTGGTGGTTGCCAGTCTTCAAAGCAGGAGTCAGCAAACTTTTTCAGCAGGGGGCCGGTCCACTGTCCCTCAGACCTTGTGGGGCACTGGACTATATTTGAAAATAAAAATAAATATGTACGAATTCCTATGCCGCACAAATAACCCAGAGATGCATTTTAAATAAAAGGATACATTCTACTCGTGTAAAAACACACTGATTCCCAGACCGTCCGAGGGCCGGATTGAGAAGGCAATTAGGCTGAATCAGGGTCCCGGACCTTAGTTTGCCTACCCATGCTTCAAAGCCACACCTCCCTCACTCCAGCTAAAAAACAGTAAGGCACTATTGCTCTGCCATGAGGGCGAATGAAGGCAATTATCGTCTCCCTCAAGCATAGCATGAGGAAAAGCTGAAAGGAAAGATCTCACACAAATGGTGCTTCTAACTGCTTTGGGATGTGGCAGCCAATACAGTCAGTGGGAGTCTTCTCCACTCCGACCTAGATATTACCATAGGCACCCTGGCAGAACCCACTAGTGATGGCTGCTGTAGCTCCCCACTCCTTTTTGGCTTAGTACTTGAAGTAGCAAAAGCCATCTGGATCTAGCTACCCTTTTAATTTCCCACAATGTCCCTGACCTAGCATCACTCCGGTGCATTGTGGGGAAATTCAAAGGGGGCTAAGTCCAGGCACACAGTGATACTTGGAGTTCTGCCACCACAGCCAGGTTAAGCCTACCAGGGCCAATTAGCACAATAGAGGGTTCACCAAACAAAACTTTGCCGAGGTACCCCCTCTAACCTCAAACTGTCCCTGGACAAAAAAATAAGTTTTCCTGTTAATCAAACTATGGAGTGTAACAGCAGGTTGCCCTTTACTCTTCCTAGGATGATTTTAGGATACATGAAAATGTTGTAGACAAACATGAGTGTTTTGTTTTTCTTTACATTCTTCTGCTACTAAGAGATCCTTTTGAAGGTCTCTTTATTTCCTTTCCATTAATCAGCTCCAGAACTAGTGCAAGTTGCCATTTGGGGAGATTATGTAGAAATCTGCTGTTGTACTGCGAAGATCAGAGAGTTTACTGCAAGTGTAGGCATGGCACAGCTCAGGGAGGACTTAATGTGATAAATAATAGAGAGTTCTGTGAAGAACTGTTTATGCATAACAAAATAATCCTCACACACGCATTGACAGTTATTTGTGTGGTGGGAGGAACACATGGAAGGGATTTATGTGTCCAGAAAGCAGTAACACAGGGTTTGGTTTTAATTGGGAGAAGAAGTGGGTCCGATTCTTCAAAAGAAATAAAAGTTCTTACAGTTTTCAGAATAACATACAAGGCTCCTAATTATCTTTCTTCCTTCTTTTAAGAAAACATTCTGTTAGTATTCCCCATTAGTAAAATCTGTTGTTGTTTTTTAATGTAAAAAAAACCCTTCCTGTTATGGTGAGTTTCACTTTATTCCCCAGTAGTTCCAGCAAGAAACGTTGTAAGCAATAACGTTTTAATTGGAAGCAAGCTTTCCGGTCATACATATTTTCAGGAATAGTCCTACAGTGTTTGGCATCTGTCTGTCTCATGCAATGGAGGGTGAAGTCAACCAATGCATTATCAGCATCAAAGTGACCTCCTTTGGGTGCAAGCCTGGGCAGTTTGTATGGAGGTCCTGGGCTGCCCAGGTGACAAGACTCCCCTCTTGGCCTTGCTGATGTGGTCCAAAGGAAAGCAGAGAAAATGCTACCATTAATAATAACAGCAAGGACACATAGATAAGTAGATGAGGATGCACTCTCCCTGAAGGAGCAGATACACAGCTTGGTAGGGCTCCTAGATCCATTGATGTCCATGGAGGCACAGGTGTCTTCAGTGGCCAGGCATTTTCTTCCAGCACCAGCTGCTATATCAGCTGCATGGGGCTACCCTTGAGGGTGGTTTGGATATAGCAGGTAGTCAAGAATGCTGTGGCCCAGTAGTTCTGTATTAACATATTGCACTTATGGTAAAAGCGCTGCACTGGGTCCCAGTGTATTTCTGAGCTAAGGGCAAGGTAGTTGCAAATGTAGTCCCACTCCAAGGCAGAGAAATTTCTCAGTAAGGGATAATGAACGCAGATGAACTGCAGCAACTTCCCTCCCCTATAACCAGCTCAGTAGGGCAGAACTGGTAACATTTGCTTCATCCATCTCCCAAACCCAGGTCTTCGCAATGGATGCCAGGTTGGAATCTTCATCCATTATTACATTGTGGATGAGTGTAGTCTTACTATGTTCTGACCTGGTGTTTAACAACAACAACAACAACAACAACAACTTTTTATTTATACCCCACCCTCCCCAGCCAGAACCGGGCTCAGAGCAGCTAACACCAAGAAAATTACAATAAAACATAATAGGAAAGTGGAAAAAAGTTAATTAAAATACAATTTAAAATGCAGCCTCATTTTAGTAGTAGCCCATAAATCAAAACCATAAGGGGAGGGAAACGTAAGGGTCAGACTGAATCCAAACCAAAGGCCAGGCAGAACAGCTCTGTCTTGCAGGCCCTGCGGAAATATGTCAAGTCCCGCAACAGCACCACCATGCAATTGGGGCCAGGGGAACATCATGCAACTATACCACGGGGATGTGGAGTTGGGAGATAGGTACCATGGCCTTCAATGGTTCAAACTTTCCATCACTTCTGCTGCATTTTCACCAGTTAACTGTGAAAAGAACAAACGCTAGCACCTGCATAAGACCTCTTCAAAAAAGTCAGCCAAGGAAGGTTGCCCATTATTATTTTCTCTGCAGAAATAAAAATAAAAGACTATTGGATCAAGGGGCAATGTCTAAATTCAAAATAGAATTTAAATTTTTAATTAGAATTTTCATAAAGACGCAAATTCTAAAACACTTTATTGTGAAGTAAATCTAACTGAAATCAGTCTGTCTAACTTCTAAATAAGTATGTTTAGGATCAGAATGATAACTGAAAACACACATCATATGGCGACATTTTACATGTCTCCACTGCCCCCATCCAATCTGGCTGTCTTGAAATTTTAATTATCTTAGCTTCAGGTCAATTAGCAAACAAAGCAACTTCCTTCTGTGTACTACAAGACTCAACAAGCATTTCTGACAAACTTCTTCCATTCTTTATTTTTCCAAATAACTTCTTTTTCAAGCATCAAATGTTAGTTCTACTCAAGAGTAGACCGACTGAAATTAAAGGACATTACTAACAAAAATTCATTAATCTGGATGGATCTAATCTGTGGATATTTATTTTAAAACTTGAAGGTGGAAACCCATTGAGAGCGGTATTTAACTAATTTTTACTCAGAACGTTAAAAAATTTCCCTATACAGGTGTCTTCTAAAGGTTGTGTAGTTACTTATCTCATTGATTGGATAACTTCATATCCTCCAACATTTCTCCAAGGAAGACATGCATGTCCAAAAGAAAAGTGGGACATTCCAGGATCAAATCAGAAAGCGGGACAGCTTCTTGAAAATAGGGGCTCTTGGAGGTTCTGGAACACCCTCACCAAACAAAATACTAAGTTTGATCAAATTTGGGTTTCTTGAATGGTACATAGATTAATAGGAGGATAGCTTCTTCCAGCTCTGGTCACTTTCCTTCATTATATTTACAGTTGTGAGATAAGTCAGCCTGTGGAGAAGAGTGGGTCTTTCCCCTCTTGAGGGACAAGAATTGAATTCCACCTGTGCAGATATTTCCAATGAATTCACGGCAGCAGAAACTAAATGACATCTAGGTCAACCATAGGAGAGGAATTGGAACTCCATCTCTTTAGCATGCAAGTTTCTGCCTCCAATGAAACAGCAGAATATTAACTGCAGATGAACTCAGGGCTTCTGGGGACTGAACTTCAAATGACAGTGTTGAGCTAACAGTGGCTGAAAAGCAGAATCTGCACTTAACGGGCTCCCAGCGCAACAGAAATCAGGATGAATGTTCTTAATTCCAGTTTATGGCTTAACTTCTCCTCTCGTGCCAAAGCATTTTAGTGTTGCTTGTTTTGCTCATATGAGTGCAGCCAACGTGATGAGCAAACTTTATTCCTGAGATGCTGAACAACAAGACCTTGCCACAGGTGGCATTCAGCCAATACTCTTATGCTCATGGCAAGGTGGGTTATTATTTATTTATTTAACAGACACCTGCACTAGTGGGAGAGGGGGAGCCATTTTTGTTGGCTCCTTCCCACCACCATAGCAACTTTACACCCTGTTTTGGAAGAGGGCAACTCTCTGCAGGACTTGTTCCCCGCTTCACTCGGGAGATATCTCTGCTGGATGAAAATCCCTTCCATGAGTTTAAAGGTACTAGCAGGAGATCACTACACATTTTAAAATCATAATCCCCAAAAATGTATTTCCATAGGATCTTTCCCCCCACATTTTTTTCCATGCTGAAAACCCTCCAGAGGTCTTGCGACAAACTCAATACCTGAAATCTGAAATCATTAGAAAGCTGAAACAAAGTAATTAAGATGTTAAATAAATAATGTTAATGCATCCCAAACCCTCTTTTAAAATATTCTGTTTAATGGAGGACAACAAAAGGAAGGGAGGGTCATCTAAAGTTTCCCTGGAGCTATTTAGCTCATAGAAATGAGGTGAAGTGTGTGGGGGGGTATGCATAAAAAAAGGCTCCTGGCATGAAATATTAAATGTTCTATGCATCCAAACTAAACTAGGCATAGGACAGGCAAGAACAATTTCTAAATTATTCATGGCTGTCATAGCAAATTCATATATTACCCAAGACATGGACGGATAGAGGTGGCAAATGAAACAAAGCTATTTTTGTACTTTGCCGCAAACACAGTTGTAACTTTCTCTTTGGCTAAAAGAACTCAAGGGACTGTATACATGGAACCTTTAGCATCATCAGCAGATGGCTTTCTCTTGCTACATTTTTCTTATTGTCAACTCCCCCACCACCACCACCACCGCCTTAAAATGAACTGCGTTTTTATTTCTGTTTTGAGAATTCATTATTTAAGAGAAAGCCAGGAGCTGATTGAGCTACTCCCTTTTCATCCTCCTTCCTCTCTGACAACTTCCACTCTCAAACCACTCCTTGGGGCCAGTCTCTGCTACATATTCATGTAGGTTACTCTCTTTGTTTGTTTCATACAAAGGCAAGCAAAGAAAAGTTAATCTCTCAAAACGCATTTCCGTTTTACAAAAGATCTTCCACTTATAATTAATAATAATTTTATTATTTGTACCCCACCCATCGGACTGGGTTGTCCCAGCCACACTGGGCAGCTTCCAAACATATATAAAAGCATAATAAAGCACCAAATGTTAAAAGCATCCCTATACAGGGCTGCCTTCAGATGTCTTCTAAAAGTTGTATAGCTATTGACCTCCTTGACGTTTGATGGGAGGGCGTTCCACAGGGTGAAACATAGGAAGCATCTTTATACTGAGTCAGGCTGTTGGTCCATTCAGTTCAACATGGCCAATGCTAACTGGGAGTGGCTCTGTGGGATTTCAGGAAAGGCAACTTCCCAGCCCTACCTTGAGATGCCTGGGATCAAAACTGGGAGCTTCTTTATGCAAAGAAGGTCTTCTATGGCAGAGCTACAACCCCTCTCCATTAGTGAGTGTTACACACTGTCAGTTATTAGTATCAGTGTACTTGTATTACCGTATTTTTCTGCTCCATAAGGTGCACCTGACCATAAGGCGCACCTAGTTTTTAGAGGGGGAATTCAAGAAAAAAAATATTATTTAAAGGGAGCGCTGAGCAGAGCCTGTATGCATCCCAGGCTCTGCTCAGCACTCCCTTTCATGAGCCGTGTGGAGCGTGTGTGCAGCGCTTGCAGGCTTTTCCCCAAGGAGGGAGAAGGGCAGCCTGTCTCCCTCCTCGGGGAAAAGCCCCCAAGAGCCACACACATACTCTGTGCGGCTCTTTAAAGGAAGCACAGCTCTTGGGGGCTTTTGTGGGAGGTGGAGGAAGGGACAGAACCGTGCTCTGTCCCTTCCCCCACCTCCCACAAAAGCCAGGGATAGCTGCGTGAAGTCTCCGCAGGACAGCAGGATGAAGGCTTTGCGCCGCTAAGGCAGAAGCTAAAACAGCTAGAGGGAGCACTGCGCAGCGCTCTCTCTAGCTGTTCTGGCTTCTGGGGTAGCCTGCGAAGCCTCCTCAGGGCAGCGAGGAGCCTTCATCCTGCTGCCCTGCGGAGGCTTCGCGGGCTACCCCAGAGCTACCACAGAGCTGCTCAGGAGCACGGGGCATCAACGCGCAGCCTGTCCGCTGCTCCCAGAGCTTGTCGGGACTAGCGGGGGAAGCCCAGGTTTCCCCTCCCAGCCCCAAAGAGCAACTCAGGGAGCAGCGGACAGGCTGCACGCAGATGCCCTGCTGCTCCCAGAGCTTGAAATTTGGTGAGCAATACCACAAGTCCTTGTATCAGCCAACCACGCGGACTAATGCTTCCTTCCCTCAACTCCCTGGCAGTTGTGCTGGGTTGCAACAGCTGCCATTGTCAGAATCCTGGTAAGCGGTCTTTATTCTGCTATTAGAGATATTTTGTGTTTTTGAATGGAGAACATTATGCCCAGGCGAGCCGTTTGCAGAAAATACACATGCAATATGCAACAATGGTTTCTGTCTGACTATTCTATTCTTGTGGATAAATATTGGCCTAAACATTGAACGGCAAGATACACACACACATACAATCAAGATGCAGGAATGCTGAATGAAATGCACAGGAATTAAAGTCCTGGTTTGATGCATCCCTGCTTTTTAACAATAATTTACATTAATCCAGTGGAGGTTTACTTTTTGCTCTTGTGTCAAAACTCCCTACATCAAGCACATTAACTTTCTCTCTTTTCAGTGTATTTAAAGTCCAGGCTTCAGAAATCGATTTTGCATTGTACAATTGCAACTTCAAAGAACTGCCTACAGAGTGGTGGGTGAGAGGGCGGAGAGAGAAGTCTGCAGCAAATAAAATATTGACAAGCTGTTCACTACAAACTGCTTTAGTTCATATTCTCCCATGAAATTATGCTAATACAGTTTGAGCAACACTCGGCGTTCGAATGCATTCCTGTTGGCCTCAGAATACTATTCCAATGTATCTGTCATTATTATGTGAATCAAAACAGGGTAAATTGATTAAGTAAGTATGAAAATTTATAAGACCTTTTATTATTCAGGACACAAAAGATCCTTACATGCAGTTAAATGTGAAACAAACAGAATGCTCCGATTCTTTCCCCTGCCCCATTGCATCCATTCCTCCTCATCCAGTAAATTGTTGACTCTGGTGGCACTGTGGTCTAAACCACTGAGTCTCTTGGGCTTGCTGATCAGAACGTTGGCAGTTCAAATCCCTGTGACGGGGTGAGCTCCTGTTGCTCTGTCCCAGCTCCTGCCAACCTAGCAGTTCGAAAGCACACCAGTTGAAGGAGATAAGTAGGATGGGAAGGTAAATGGTGTTTCCGTGTGCTCTGGTTTCCGCAATGGTGTTCTGTTGTACCAAATGCGGTTTAGTCATGCTGGTCACATGACCCAGAAAGCTGTCTGGACTAATGCCAGCTCCCTCGGCCTGAAAGCAAGATGAGCGCTGGAACCCAATAGTTGCCTTTGACTGGATTTAACCATCTAGGGGTCCTTTACCGTTTACCTTTTTTGAGGGTGAGTGGGTCTGAGGATGATGCCTCTGTCTGGGTCAAGCAGAAGGCCACCCCCTCATCACCCACTGGAACAAAGGACACAGACTCCAATGATTTCTGGGAGAATAATGTCCAGGTTGTATAAGCAGTGCTGCCAAAACCAAGCCTAGCCAACAGGGAGAACAAGATGGCAGAAAAATGTGGCTCAGTTGCCATAGTGGCAGGAAGCCTATAGTTACTGGGAGTGTGATCACCAAGCAGGGTCAGTCGTAGAGCATTTTTATTGAACAGAGTAGGCTGAAGGCAGAAGAAAGCTCAATGAGAGAGGAGGAAGACAACGGGTACATTAGCACCATCCTCTCTTACTTAAGTGGCCAAAGTAAGAGAGTAGGACAGACCGCTCTGTGCATGGGAGTCTCCTGTGATTATGACTTCTCCCTTCCAGCAGGTCTTCCAGGCATTTTTCCTTCAATTCCTAAGGCTCACTGTTTTGTTTTGTTTTCTACTCGTGGATGATTCAAACCATTTGAAATTGAGCATCCTCTGGGGTATATTGATTCAGCACTGGGTGTTGAAATTTTGCATTGGCCACCCCCACATGCTACTTTACTGTTTCTAAATACTACATTTTGGCAATTCAAGATGTGTTTTACTCTTCAATGCCATTTTTCTGCTTATAGTTAAAAAAATAAAATCCCTTTTTTTCTTTAGTAAAGATTGAAACTCATTGATTTCTGTGAATTTTCCATGGTTGTATCAGTACAGGCCAGCTTCTCCATGGCAAACCATGATTCTGCACTTACGTTCTCAAAATATCACTCCACTGTAGTGACAAATTTTGCATGCATGTCAAAATGTAATGTGTGAGGTCAGGGACATGTAGAAACATGGTACCAAAATGTTGGCATTGAAGGTTCTGGGAGTCAGGAAAATAATCAAGCTTGAAAATGCTTGTTGTTGTTGTTGTTGTTGAGTAAAGTTAGTGAACAAGAAGGTCAATGAAGTCACTAAGCCCTTATTAGACATTATTCCTCCTAGGATTTTCCCTCCCAGTGCAAATTTAATCCCCAACACTTTTAGTTTAGCTGAATGTTTCATTAACTCACATTTATAGATAGCTGCCAGTTTATTAGCATAAAATGGGTTTCTGTATTTCCTGCTCTCACCTTCATTTATTCACTTAAATTATTCTCTGTATACTGGGAACCTTTTGAGCAGCAGTTCCTGTTTGCCTCTTAAAAGTAACTTTCCCCCTTTCTATGTTCTAAATCAACAAAATCAGTTATGACAACCACAGCCAGTCCTTCCCCGTGTCATAGAAATAGTAAAGAAATTGAAAGTAAAAGGTGCTTTCTGCAAACAAGCTGAGTCCTATATTCAGGGTACACTTGCAGAATTTGCACCTAGGTATAAATAGCCCAATTAGATAAATTTAACAAGCAGTTTTCTTTGGTTTCTGAATGAGCCAACCATAACCTTCAAAACCAAGTTATAACATTTTATGTGTTTTTTACAGCGTATTTATAATGTTGTAAGGCACTATGTGGCACCATTTTAGTCTGTCATAAAATTAAGCATTATGCCAAACTGATTCTTGTCACCTTTATAGTGCTGCTGTCATCAGCATCACCCGGGATCCATCAGTTCTAGACTTTTATAAGCAAACTAGCTAGTAAATTTTCAAGAGCAATAGTTTGCAGCAGTGAAGCTCAGACTGGGAATCTCTTTGTGAAGTTCACAAGGCCTGAATGCCCTATTTCAGCCACACTTTTTATCCATCCCCATGATTATCCTGGTCAGGCCAGCATTTTGAAATAGTGTCTTTAAAGATTTGTGACAATTAATATGACTTTGACCCCTGCCCAAACAAAAACCCTTTGTTGATTTTTAAAGGAGAGAATGTAAACAGCTGCCATTTTCTTGCAGATAAAAAAAGAGAACTATTTGAGTATAGATGTGGTAAACTGGCAACCTATAGGTTGGTTCTTTCTAAAAAGCAGTTTTGTCTAGCCTGTGAAAACCCAATTCAATTTTTTGACAACCTTTCATAAACGTTTTAATCCTGATTTCACTTGTAAGGAAAATATTTCTGAGGTGCATCCAGTGGCATCCTTCCCTTTGTGGAAGGTCTTTTTTTATTTTATTAAGAAAATGTAATGAAAGCATTTGCACACCCTCCAACATTCTCTGAAGAAAATAGGAGAGTCCTATTACATTATTATTATTATTATTATTATTATTATTATTAATTAGTTATGGTAGTAATAGTAGTAATAGTATCCTACCCATCTGACTAGCATACCCTCCAACATTTATCTGATGTAAATAGGGACATCCTATTCAACAACAACAACAACAACAATTTTATTATTGATACCTGCCCATCTGACTGGGTTGCCCCAGCCACTCTGGGCAGCTTCCAACATATATAAAAACAAAATAAAACATTAAACGTTTTAAAACTTCCCTATGCAGGGCTGCCTTCAGATGTCTTCTTCCTTGGCTTGGGGGGTCACATGACTTGTTAAACCAGCAGTGAGGAACAGGATCCAGCCACTGATAGAGTGGAGAGAGCTGGTTTGGGCTACATGGTTTGAAAACAGCTGACCATCAAGGCTTGCAAATGCACCATGTTATGTAACACCAAGAAGCAATCCCCCTTGCACAGCACTTTGCAAGCCTTGGCGATCAGCGGATTTGATCAGTGTGTTACAGGTCCACACACACCTTTTCCCCAGCCATGTCATTTATGGCATCAGACATAGACCAAGAGGGCATGGCTTGGCCAAAACAACCTTGCAGGCCAATTGGGGAGGCCTGGTTGGCCTAAACTGATCTTCAGGCTGGAGACTCCCCAGCAATGTGCTAAATGCACAGCACCCCCTCCCCATCCCTCATTTTGCTATTTTATTGCTGCTATTATCATTCCTCCTAGTTCTATGAGTTTCTTCTCTTTTTTTATCGGCGTCCCTCCAGGACAACCTGAAATCAAAAACTGAAAGATAAGAGAGAATTGTAATTACGTCTGATTGGCACAGAGTTCAGTTTCATGAGTTTATTAAGTCTACTCATTCCTTCACTTTCTTTAAAAAAGAAAATGAATTAATTGTCAAACGGGAATCATGATAAAATTAAAACACCATATGCTAAAAAGGTTAGGAGCTACTGTTGCCAGTTTATACACATCAGGTGATCATTTAGAAAAAGAAGAATTCTACCATGTCTAGGTTTTAATAAATGGTCATATGGGAAAGCTTTCAGCACAAATAATTGCTGCTTAGCTTGAACCTGAAATGCTGCAGATCCAACATATTAAAGAAATAGAGGACTCAGATGTTCTTCCACTGAGCTATGGCCCTTCCTTGATCCAGTGTTGTAGCTTGGGTTGCCAGTGCCTGTGTCCGTGTGGATGGTGGGTGGGAAGGAGGGAAATGGACGAAGTATGCATGCACCCAGGAGATAACAGCTTCGGGGATAAGAAAAGAAAAGTTGTTCTGTTGTCCAGAGAGGTCACTTCCTGGTTCTCATGGAGAAGTGGTTTTCATGGAGCCCAGTTACAGAAGCACACAGCTGTATTAAGGTAGCACCGGGTGTTGAATTTTTGTGTCCCTAACAATTTTGTGCCCAGGGCAACTGTCCCTGTGCCCCCACTCCCACCCCTGCTATGCCACTGCTTTGCTCCCCATGTAACTCAAGTTCCATCTGAGACACTGGATTAGAATTTTTCTAGCTGAGGGAGTCAAGTGATATCTGAAGGCAATTCTGGTGCCACAGGCTGATACTAGATTTCTAAACTGTCTGCTTTCCCTCAATATGGGTAGCTTCTTTCTGAAGAACACCAGTTTTTTCCATCTGTGTTGTCAGGCTACCAGTCTTCAGCCTAACTTCTGCCTTCCTGTCTGTCTGTCACCTGTGTGCCTGAGAAAGATATTAACTATCTCTGGGGCCTGGTGGCTTAATAATTTCAGTGGATTTATGTAGTTTATAGCATTGTGTTGTTGCTGTTGTTGTCATTTCTTCTTCGTCTTCTTCCTCTTCACTTTTATTATTTGATTTATATACCACCTAATGGCTTGTAAGCGGTTTACAAGCATAAAATCAATGATAAAATCCATACTTAATTAAAAGATGCAACAAAGCAATTCTATCATTAAAAGCACCCATTTGAAAAATTAAAATAAAACAAGCCCATCTGAAGGCGCAACAGTAAAAGGGTTTAAAAATCAATTAAAACAATTAGATCAAGAAGTTCAGCGGGTATGTAAGGAGCTGGCACGGTCAAAATATTATCCTCTGTACTAAATTTGTATGAAGACAGCTAGTCTTGTCCCATAGGTGGTACTGGTGGCACTGGTCCCATAGATGGTACTGGTGGCACCTGCAGGTACCATGTTTCCAATCCCCGGAATGAGGTATATAATAACACTATCATCCCTGTAAAATATGCACGGTACATCTTTCTGAAGTTATTGGTAAGAGGCATGTGTTGCAAAGCTGGTATCATTATATTTGTCTTCAATAGATTAACAATACCCTCAATATTCTTCGTGACACTTCAGATAGAGTTTTGAAATATCATACATTTGTTTGGCTACAATTTTTTTTTTTTTTTAAGCTTTAAGAAATGTCAATTGCAACTAAACTTGCCAGGTGTGGAAAATGTGTGGATTTGCCTTTATCATAATCTGGAGGGTCTCTAATATAATTACCCATGGCTCCATTTCTGCTCGTGAAATGCTTTTCTGTCTCACTTTCCTTTACTTCACACTTCTCATAATGAAAGAATCCGATAAAGGTTATCTTTCTTTTATAGCAAGAATTGAGGTTAGTGCTATAATGGATGTGAAGTAGAAGCCATTTTTTGTTTGCTTGATTGCTTGTTAATAGCTGGGGATGGTTAGTTGACATTAATGGTCAATTTGCCTTCAGGGTAGGATCTCTATCTGCAAGTGTTTAAAAAGAACAAAAAGGACTCTGGTGCTCTGTATACATGAGACAACATGTATACACAGAAGAACAGTGTCAATTATATTTGAGCTAAAATGAGTAAGTATACCTAAGTCCAAAATATATTTAAATCACACTTGAACTGCAAATCTTAAACCCTTTACGTTATACCCTCTCAACGGAAACTTAAAATACCTTTCTTAAAAAGAAAAAAAGTTTTAAAAAGATGAGAAAGGCAGCACGTTTTGGTACTCATCTTAAACCTTAGCCAAGAATTTCTTCAAAACATGCTTTGGATTTTTTTATTATTATCAATTTTTAGATAAAAGTCTTCATGAAAATCTCTCTGGACATATCAAACAGGTTCCTATAAATCATGTTTATATGTTATCTTCACTAATATGTGTGAATTTATGTAATTTGTATTATATACATACAGTGGTACCTCTGGTTACAAATTTAATTCATTCCGGAGGTCCGTTCTTAACCTGAAACTGTTCTTAACCTGAGGGATGACTTTAGCTAATGGGGCCTCTCCCTGCCGCCGCGCGACTTCTGTTGTAATCCTGGGGCAAAGTTCTTAACCCAAGGTGCTACTTCCAGGTTAGCGGAGTCTGTAACCCAAGGCGTTGGCATTTGTAACCCAAGGTACCACTGTATAATGTATTTTCATGCCTGTTTTGCATAGACAAATGCATTTTTGTGAACAGTACTTGGATGAAAAACTGCATTGCAATATTTGCAGATGAGTGAGTTTCAAAGGCTGGCTGTGTTTTGGTTCACGTATTGGTTTTGGAAGGTTTGAATAAGTTAAACTCACTTTTAAATGCAAACTACAGCATATTTCTCCTCCAACCTACCTACCTGCCTAGCACTGAGCTTTGGATCTTTCCCAAGCAATGATTTGACTCATTTTAAGGCAGCTTCCTGGATGGGACACGGGTGGCACTGTGGGTTAAACCACAGAGCCTAGGACTTGCCAACCAGAAGGTCAGCGGTTCGAATCCCCGCGACGGGGTGAGCGCCTGTTGTTCGGTCCCTGCTCCTGCCAACCTATCAGTTCGAAAGCACGTCAAAGTGCAAATAGATAAATAGGTACCGCTCCGGTGGGAAGGGAAATGGCATTTCCGTGCACTGCTCTGGTTCGCCAGAAGCGGCTTAGTCATGCTGGCCACATGACCCAGAAGCTGTACGCCGGCTCCCTCGGCCAATAATGCGAGATGAGCGCCGCAACCCCAGAGTCGGCCACGACTGGACCTGATGGTCAGGGGTCCCTTTACCTTTAAGGCAGCTTCCTAAGTACATACTGTACTATTCTGTGTCTAAGGTGACTTTGTTGTTGTTGTTGAACTAATGTTAAAAATTGGGGGTCGTCTTATAGATGGGTAATGCAAAGTGGGGAAAAGTGATTATTTGGTGCCACGAGTAGGAGATTTTTAATGGCGGCTGTTCGGGTTATTGGTGGCTGCGTCAAGGGCTGGTGTTGATTGGCTGTTGTTGCGGCAATTGTGTGGGTGATTGGCGGCTGCTGCTGAGTGGGCAGAAGATTGTTGGCTTCTGCGATGTGTGATACAGGCAACATTGGCCAGGCGGGTAAGCGATTCCCCCCAAAAAGCTCAAAAACTCTGGACAATCTCCCCCCATTTTCTTAATTTCAAGTCCCCCAATATAGGGGGCATCTTATACACAGGAGCATGTTATACACGGAAAAAAATGGTATATGTTACCACCAGGTCAAAACTATTCCCTCCAATGCATCTGCCCTTCCTTCCATAGACTTTTAATGAATGGAAAACTTCACAGCAGGTTTCCTTCCAAGAGCTTGCCAGTAGGGATTATAATAAACTGATGGGCAAACCTGATGCATCTTGCCTTTGAATCTGATGCTGTGATACATGAAAGTTACAGATGAAATCCAAATCCAAATCTCAGATCCAAAGTAGCAGAAAGCAGTTCAAACAGATGGAATAAATAACTTTGTACAGTGGTACCTCGGGTTACATACGTTTCAGGTTACATATGTTTCAGGTTACAGACTCCACTAACCCAGAAATAGTGCTTCAGGTTAAGAACTTTGCTTCAGGATGAGAACAGAAATCGTGCTCCAGCAGCGCGGTAGCAGCAGGAGGCCCCATTAACTTAAGTGATGCTTCAGGGTTAAGAACGGCTTCAGGTTAAGAACGGAGCTCCAGAACGAATTAAGTACTTAACCCGAGGTACCACTGTATTGTAACATAGTTTAGTCCCAATAAATTTCAAGCTTTTTGGCAGAGCATAATGAATGTTTTCTCAAAGACATTTTCCCAGAAGCAAAATCTTGTGGTGACTTATTTTATTTTATTTTATTTATTTTGCAGGCAACTGTCCAATCTCAAAACCTCTGGGGAATTTCATAAAAAGTGGAAAACTCAAGAATTACCAACAATAGAAGAATGGCAGATGAAGATGATGGATTTTTTTTTGGAGCTAGGCGATCTAACCGGAAGAGTCCGCGACCAGAAGGAAGAGGAACACCACGAAGAATGGAAGAAATTTAATAATTATTTAACTAAATTTGTTAAGCTAAACTAACTGGAAATAGCTTCCAGATACTTAATGGGCATAGGATTGTATTTATGTTAACTGATAAAATAATATGTTTAATACAAGAAGGAGAAGATTTAAAGATGTTAATGTTTAATTTAAAGGGTATCAAAATTGGGATTTGGAAAACCCCAATTTAATTTAAAGGGTATCAAAATTTAAAGGGTATCAAAATTGGGATTTGGAAAGTTAATAACTGTTATTTTCAATAAGGTTATGATTTATGTTTGTTATGTTTTGTTTGTTTTGTGTTTTTGTTTGCCGTTAATATTGTAAAAACCAATAATTTTTTGGGAAAAAACAAAAACAAAACCTCTGGGTAATTTCAAGGAAGCCAAAATACTTTTTGACAAGTCGAGAGAAGTTTCTTGGTGTGTGTGGGTGTTTGTACACCCTAAAGGAGATCTGTAACTCTCTTTCATGCAGGCAGGTAATCTCTTTAAGATGCCACAGTTCTCTCTCTCTCTCTCTCTCTCTCTCTCTTTCTTTCTTTCTTTTCAAATCCATTTTACAGCTCAATAGATATCTTAGGGCTGGCAAGGTGCTGCTAGATATTGTCCATTACAAGACTCTGTAAAAGCTTCTGTAACATCAAAATATAACATTGCCCTCATTGATTGGCACAGAGGGGGCATTACTCCTCCTGCTGTGGTTTTGTAAAATCCGCTGTAATATCATCCGAACCAAGATTATGAATGGCAGGCTTATCATAATCCATATCTGTGAGATGCCTTTTATTAAGTGAGGCTGAGATAGGACTGTCCATCATATGATATTGTTCAGTCAGGAGTTCTCTTGTGAATTTCCTTGAAGCAATAAAAGTGTCGGAGAACTGAAGGGAAATTGTTGTTTTGTTCCCTAGATCCTCTGCAGTTTTATTTACATAGCAAAGGTCTTATTCCTAGAAACAAGCCGTCGGTGGTGAACAATGGTGTTGGGAGTGAAGATCCCATAAGTGAGGTTCTGTTCATGGAAGGGGAGGGAAGGGGGTATCTTCCAAGGTTTGGAAAAGTGGGAGTAGGAATGGACTGAGGGGCCCAAGTCTATCCTGATTAATCTGAGCGGTGCCCACTCGTAGCTTCTTTCTCTCCTCTCCTTTTCTGAAAGAACCCAAAAAAATCAACTATTAAATCACACATATATTTTATATTCATTTTTTATGTAAAATGCATTTTGGACATAGCTTTCACTATATATATATATTCACTGAAACTGAATCACAGCATCCACTCCAGTGGTCAGGGATGATGGGAGCTGTAGTCCCAAAACATCTGGAGGGACGAGTTTGCCTATGCCTGCTCTCTGGAGTCCCAGAGTTGCTTAGAAACCTTTCAGAGGTCCTTCAATGAATAGATTCGCCCCTTCAACAGGCAAGTAGCCAGAGCCCACACTGCAAACACGGAAGGAGGGAAAGCAAAGCAATAAGCTAAAGAGGAAGCACAAGGGAGAAGCAGGCTTATAAAGCCCAGTTCCTACCCCTTCCTATTTGACCTTCAGGCCCCATGTGACACCCATAACCCCCTCCCTTTGGAAGTCCTATTTGAAAAGGAGGGGGAAAGCATGGTCTCATTCTCTGCTTTGGAAAGGTTCTTCTGCTTTTTAGTTATTTCATTTGCTGCAGTTTTCCCTCAGATCTTGCCTTTCTCTGAATATTGCTATCCATTTCTCTTAAAAAAACACACCAAAAAACAACAACAACAACACACACACACACTACCAAATGCATTGGAAAAATGCACATTGTGGTTCGAGGACCCGATCCCTGCAAAGTGGAATGAATACACAAGGACACGTGTTATAAGGTTAATGGGCAAGAAAAGGCCACAACTTTATTGATTACAGCAAGTGAAAAGGTATTGGCTTAGGCATTGGATTACGTCAGCTGACTCCACCCCCTCAGAGAGGGGTGAGTCTAAAACAAGGGGGGTTTATTCACCAGTAGGTGGAGCCTGTTGATGCTAATCTAACTATAGGCTCTCCCTGATGTCACCGAGGGTCGTGCCATGGCCTCCCGCCAAGCAGGCATCAGACAGAATACACGACCGCCAGATTCCTTTAACGGAATACCCAAAAATTGAAGGCATAGGCGATGGCCACACCTAGCCCTTCGACACACCACAACACATTATTCCAATGCCTAACCTACCCACCAATACCGCGAAAGTTGTGACGATTGCTACGAGGTAGGCGAAAAAACCAAAAAGCCTAATGCCAAATGGAAAAATTCCTACCAGGCCCCCCGGACAACCAGGGCGACCAACTTAAGGTCCATGGCAAGGCCAAAGAAAACTAAGACCCTGAGCTCAAAGGGAGTGGAGGGTGGGTGACTCGCGACGGGGCGACGAAGAGTGAGGCCGAGGAGAGGCTGGCACCGCAGCATTTAGGCTGCTGTACACGCCCCCTCGGAGGCACCTGGTTGGGTGCCTGCCGATGGCCGTGGGCGCCAGCCAAGTGAGTGGGAGGCAGGGGGCAACACCCCCTGCTAGAGGCGGAGCTCGGCTCCTGCCCACAACCACTCCCCTCTCTTCCAGGAGGAGAGTCTTTTTAAGACATTTTTCTTATAAGAGAAGATATATTTAGATTAGAAAATATGTTTGTATTAGAAAAGATCTATTCGTATTTTTTTCGTAGGTGTAAATAAGTACTTAAATATTATTATAATTTTGCAGATTAATGCAGATTAATGCAGAAGTGAAATGAAGCAGATTTATGAATGAATACATGCAAAACTGACACAATGAGAAACTGACTCATAGCTTCAAGAAAGGTTACCCAAATGAAATGAGTATTGTCCTTAATTCCCCAATTAGCCTGAGTAAGTATCTCAAGAAATGCATATTTTGATCATTCTAGGCAAACAGTCTGCAGTATGTGGAGATTTTGCTGGTAGCTTTATTTCAGGAAATCCTGGATTATATGTCCCATGGTTTTAAAAGTCTGCCAGTCACTTTTCAACAGTTGTTTCATTCAATTTGCTACACTGATGAGCTAATGAAATTGGTCTTTGTGCCTTTCTTAGCAGGGCAGGTGTCCATGCTCAAAGATAATATTGACATCTTTTTTGTCTCTCTCTGTATGTAGCCACCATCTCAAAAGCGCTTCTTGATCTGCCTCTGGCTCTCTGCAGGATTACAATCTCCCTCCATGTACTCTTTCAAGGCTAGCACATTACCTCTTTCTCCTACATTGTATAAACATAAAACAGCTTGCTGATTTCTCTGTGATTGTACTATTCCACCTTTACCCATCCACTGGTTTGTTTTATGAACAATTTGAAATTAGGATCAGTAGCATTGTGCCATGTACTGTGGGGGAGAGGGAGGGGGGAGAGGGAAGAAAAAAGAAAGGATTTGCTTTTAAAATGCTTTCTTCCCCCAATTAACCATGTTTTACCTGAACATATTTTTTATTTTGGCTGAGCAATCCAAACTCTCCTTGGTCTGGGATGGGGAGGGGTTGGAATGGGAAGAGCATGGGAGCCAACTCCTAGGGACCGAGGTCCTTTCACTCCCCCCCCCCCATGTTAAGTTGTGAGTGAACATATCAGACGACACAGCGATTCTTCAAACAGCTCTTGTTTATTCACAGGCCAGAACAGAACTGAACTGAAGGGTTCAGCCAGCCTGCTTATATAGAGCTCCACTACAACGCAACTGTAACAGATTCCTATAACTATCCAATCACTGAACGTCACTTTCAATCCCTTATTTGCATATGTGGACCTGAGTGAAAACTATCTACAGTATCCCCCTGCTGGCCCAGGGTGAGAACTTCAGTACATAACACCCTAAAATATCTGAGCATTGCCATTCAGATGGTGTGCTTGCACCGCATTATATGACCTGCCGCCCAATATTTATTCAAGCTGGCACCCCTGGGGAAGAGGTTCTCTCTGTCCAGTTCTCCTGGCCAAATGGGCCTCCTGCCACCTCCTTCATTGCTGCAGCACTCCCTGTTTCATTTGCCAAACACATACGTGAATGGGACGGAAACCAGAGCCAGCCAGCAGAAAACCCCCAAACTGGATTTTCTAATGGTAGGTAGGAACTGAGATGGTCAAAGATTAATTTGATTCTGAACAGGTCTCACTGCCATCACATGGGGGCTTCAGCCCCCACAATGAAATATTTGGTGATCATTTCCATTCAAATGGTGTATGTGCACTGCATCATGTGACTGATTATGTGGGGCAGGGCTTACCTCGGTCCCCACAATATTTTATTCAAGTTGGCACCCCTGGTGTCAAGACTGATTTGGACCATCTTTGTATGGTCTCCTATGCCCTGTCAGGAGCATCCTACTCTCGTGTAGGACCCTGGTAGAGACACATGTCTGACTGGCATGTTCTCTTGCTCCTGGTCGGTCGTTCGGGAGCTTCAAAAGCTGTCTCCAGCCCGAACATTACAGCTACTGATGCCAAAAACATTAGCACTCTTAGGACAATAGTCCCACTTCACGGAACACAGTAATACCAAAACACCCTGTCTCCATCACTTCCCACACTGTGGAATGAAAACATACACCATTATGTGATAGACAACAATCCCATGATTGGGGAATGAATCTTCAACATGCCCCACCCTGCTTGCTGTGTACTTTAGGACTGAAAATGCTGTGGTGGTTCTACCATTCAGGAAATCACTGCATTGCAGCCTTATTTTCTTTTTCTGTTGCACCTATTTTAGACCTTCCAAATGTCCCTATTTTTCCAGAGACAGTCCCAGATTTACAGAATTCATCCTAGTTTCTGATTTGATCCCAGAATGTCCTGTTTTTTTCCTTAGAACATCCTTATTTGCATCAGAGATAATGTTGGAGGGTGTGGAGTTATGTGACCCCCAAGCCAAGGAGATAAGTAATCAGCAAAACTTCAATTGCCTTCTAATATCTAACCTGCAGTCATTTATTATTAACTTGACTGGTTGATTCATATCCCAATATTCCTATTCTAGCTAGGTTGCATTATTTTATTTTATTCAACCCCCCCCCCAACCCCCCCCAACCCTCCACTTCTAGTCATGCAGATATCGAAGATGCATTTACCGTATTTTTCTGTTTATAAGACGCCACATGTATAAGACGTCCCTTATTTGGGGGGACTCCGATTTAAGAAAATGGGGAAAGATCTATCCATTTATAAGAAGCCCCCAGATTCCCCCAGATTTTGGACCTAGTCTTATACACGGAAAAATACGGTAATTAACGAGACAGTTGCAATGATTGAAATCCATGTGCACATAAAATTGTAAGTTTTCAAAGTCAATTGAGAATATTTATAAAAGATGAGTTCAGATAGGTTTTTGTAAAAGGAGACTTGGGAGAAATTAACCACGGAGGGTAGCTGTTGTTTTTTTTTTTTTCCATCTGCAAACTGGCACACAAAATTACTACTGTCTCGTTCAGATGACAGGTGTGTGCATAGGCTATCTCACACGAAATCAGATGGAAATCATGCTTTTGTATGTGAAAATGCAAAACATTGTGTCTTAACTGCCTATTTCAGCAGGCCTGCTTCATGGATGAATTGAATGCTTATCAGTCATATTCTGCTTTCAGGCAGGTGTCCTTTTCATGGACACAGGAGTGTTGGCTTAAGCTGATGGACAGGCTTGTGATTCAAAACATGGCCAAAGAATATAGCAGGGCTAGACAAAACACTTGGCTCTGAAAGTAGCAGTCCTGCTTCTCCATCTCCCTTCCATTGTCAAGCATTGTAAGTAAAAATCTGACACATTACATCACTGCACTTCCTCGCCTGTTATCCACTCAAGGCAGTTAAGAAACCCGAAACATCCTCTTTGCTTTCTAACCACATGGCAAAGCTGGAGTTGAGCTAAGCTAAGAATCTATTACTTACTCTCTGTTACCCATCACCAACATCACTACCACCAAACTGACTCTCTAGATCAGTGATGGCCAAACTTGGCCCTCCAGCTGTTTGGGGACTACAATTCCCATCATCCCTGACCACTGGTCCTGTTAGCTAGGGATGATGGGAGTTGTAGTCCAAAAACAGCCGGAGGGCCAAGTTTGGCCATCACTGCTCTAGATAGTACATATTGATGGGCTCACCCAAGAGATTTTGTAACTGAATTACAGCCCACATGGAGTCCTAGTGCCAGACTATTTTGCACCCCAGGAAAGGCTAACTATGTGCAACCCCCCCCCCGAAATGCTAACTTCCATTTTCAAAAACAGATATCTTGTAGAAAAAAATGAGAAGCACAAAACTGGAAATTGCTAAATCTATTTTAAATTGCAAGAATAAGCAATATAAGTAATATAACAATATTTTATTGTCTTTCTCATGTGAAAAAGAAAATGTTTTACTCATTTTAAAATATTCTTGTGAAGTGTGATGTTAAAATGTACCGGTAAGTCTCTTGAAAGTTTAACATTCAGGTGTATCAAAATCTCACCCTGTGCGCCTTTTGTTTTGCAAATTTTGTCACCAATTCTTTCAGGTCAAGTGGTGATTGCTTGGGCATGCTCAGCTGATACAGTTGCCAAGCCAACTAGTCTCTTTTGCAACATTGTTCAGTGTATGTAAGTATTTATAAATTTGAGCTTTAAGAAAATGCATATGCCACAGACACTGGTGAGTGTGAGAAGTATGAGAAGGATCCTTAGAAGAACAGAAACATTAGGCACATTATCCAGGAGGTTTTGTTGTAGTATGAAGAGAAGTGCTCATTGTGGTGGCATTCAATTTGGAAGTCTTTGAGCTATTGCTTTGAGTTCACAGCACCGATCTTCAGCATCAATGTATTTGTTTCCATTGTGCATCAATGATTTCAAAGCAAGTGGTTTCAAAGCACTGATCCCACTCTCCCATTTTGTGTTGCTCAGCAGATTAACTGTTACGCCTAAGTCTGATACATGGCTAGTTAGAATTTGCCAAGGTGCAAAGCAGAATTGGTCAAAAAGGCCTCTGGCCTGGAGAAAGTCTCAAGGGACAGAAAGGAAGGATTGGGAGGGCCTGAGGTTCCCCGTTCCTGGCTTAAACCCTGGGCTTTTTTCAGCCAAAGTTCGGAATAACTCAGTTCAGGCTCCTCTCAGGTGGGTGCCATTGCCATTCTAAGAGAACAAGGAAGGTGTTCATGGTGAGTTTCGACATCTCTTTTTTTTTAGAGAAATAGCACTGCTTAAAGCCATGTTTCTTTTTTCTTACATTGATGCCAGACTCAATATTCAGAGCAAAGACAGATTTTACACAACATTCTGGGGCACTTAAGAATTCCATCTAACCCAGGTTTTTTAGGGGTTTTTTGGTAGCAGCATCTATCTCCCCTATGGCTCTACACAGTGCCGGATTTACGTATAAGCTAAACAAGCTATAGCTTAGGGCCCCACTCTCTTCGGGGGCCCCAAAAAAATTAAAGGGAAAAAAAACTGGGTGTACATTTCCAAAATATAAGATAATAAACAAATAAAATAAAACCTACATACAGCAACAGTGTTTTGTGTTGTGTAGGCTTCTATGATGTAAATAATGGCCCCCGCCTGCTAGCCTGCTCCCTAAAATATCACTGGTTTGCTCATTTCTATATATAGGGTGCCTACATTCTGCTTGGACTGGTCCATAAATTATCATATAGCATATATTCAACACACACAAAAACACAGTGACAATTAGTTGTTCACAAAGAACAGCTGGACATATAAAAGGGCCCCATTACCTTCAGTAGCTTAGGGCCTCATCAAACCTAAATCCGGTCCTGGCTCGACTGCTGCATTTGCACCATGCCAATCTTTGTGTTGTGTTGTCCCTCCCAGCAGAGAACAATAACTTACCTTCTGGTTGAAGCACAGGTCTTATATGACTTCACTAGGCTGCTTCCCCCCCCCCTTTTTTTTTTAAAAAAAAAAAGAGGTTTAGGAAGATATTGTTTTTAAAAGGTGAAGGGTTTGACATTCTCATCCCTCCCCCACCTTTGAAATAACCAAATCCTCTGAGCTGCCTTTCCTGAAAGCTTCTGCCCCTGTTCTCTTTGAGACTCTACAAACCTGAAGAAAACATAAATCAAGACCTGGAAGATGCATTAGCCCCTTCACTCAGTTGATTTGGGCTATCTATCAAAAGCCATAAAAGCCATTTTACTATGAAAACCTTGAGTTTTGAAGAACATCATTCATCATGGGTGGGGGGAAAAAGAATAACAATAAAAACCCACGAAAGGTATTTGGATTTACCTTCACACTCCAAGTTTTGTCCAACTTGCTTTGGGTCAATTGCAAACTGAATTTTTTTCACCATTTGTGCTTTCTCTGGACACCTGAGCAGTGAGATAGGGGGGAAAGGTCAAGCATTTGCAAAACATGTTCTTCACATTACCTTTCCAAATATTGTTTCTCTCTTTAAAAGCAAAACAAAGTAATTGATTTATGGTGTTGTTGAGCATTTCATACAATTCACAAAAGACAAAATCTGAACCCTGACTAGAAATACAGTGAGGTAAAAGTAGTAAGTTAGCAGTGCATGCAGTTTTGTTCCCTATTTTATTATTTAGAGAGAAAAGGTAACTGAGCATCAACACTGATAAGACTGACTGGAGTCCAGAGTGTGATCAATACATTATTGCTTGAGGGGGTGGTTTCCATTGCCTTGAAAGAAGTGTTGATGTGGCCAGTCCTAGAGAAACTGGTTGTGGACCCCCTGGACTGGAATAACTACTGACCAGTTGCAAAACAAAACAAAACAAAACAAAACAAAACAAAACAAAACAAAACAAAGCCACTTCTCCTGAGAAAAGGGGTATGTGGAAAATTCAGCCCTACTAAAGAATAGGAGCAATATTCTTTTAAAAGCCTGATGCTGCTGAAAGTGGGCAGAACTTCAGATGTAATCAAATAACCTCCTGTAACAACTAGTTAACTCAACCTTGTAAATAACTCAACAGGTTATTTCAGGGATGGGGAACCTGTGACTCTCCAGAGGTTGCTGGATTTCACCTCCCCATAGGCTGTTGGTGAGTCTGATAACATCTGAAAGTCCTCAGATTTTCTATCCTTGTGTTAAATAGACTGGCCTTTATTTACTTCCTTCTTTAAGGTTAAAAAATAACAGGTGAGTTGTTTCCCTTCTCACATTGCCAGAGCTGTCATCTTTCTTTGCTGCATTTCACTTTTCCTTGCGAGGCAGAAAATAATAGACTGCTGATCTGAAGATTCAGGAGCTGAAGGCTTGCCTATGATGGCATCTCCACACAGGGATCTTTCCCTGTGATATGTCCATCTTCCCAACCCTGTTTCTCCTTGCGTGGTGAGGCCCATGACCAGCCTGTTCCCCGAGAGGCTGAGAGAGCCAGTAGGCCAGGCATTTATCCTTGCCCTGGGCCTAGGACCAAGCACCACCATTGGTCAGTTGGTACTGCACCCATGGGGAATGCCTCTAAATTCCTGCTGCCATTGGTCAATTTGTGGGGCCCACCCACAAAGCCGCCCGCCTGAAAAACCGACCAAACAGACTTCTCATTGGAGTTCAGTGAAGCAGTAGAAGTTCTCATTAGGTGTCTGGAGCAACTACTAAACTGCTTGAGACCTAAGAAACCCAAAGTCAATTCAGATGAATGCGTGTATGGCTTGTAGGTGTCCTGTCTGATCTGGATGGGGAGTCAGATTTAAATTCAGGCCCTTACTCTGGATGCCCAGGTGATGAATGAAACACCATACAGCAGCTTAGGTTGGTGTGACCCATCCTGGAAAGAGGTACCCTGGACACCACCATCCATGCCCTTTCAGCCTCCAGATCACTCTGCTGTATATGGGGCTGCCTTTGAAGACATATCAGAAACTTCATCTGATTTAAAGCACAGAAACTAGGGAAGGACTGGCATGGCCACACACCCCTCCCACTTATGTGATGCTTAAAAACAACAACCTCTACATGGTTTACAAACTATCTTAGAACATCACAAATGTTCTATTGTCAGAATGATGGGTTCTATCGTGTGGAAATATTTTTATTATAGATTTTCTTGGGTTACAAAGGTACAGAAGAGCATCTCTGCTTTCAGTTCATGGAGCTCCTTCCACAGATCATTCATAATCGATGTGAGACACTGATGTTATAGACAGTATAAAGTTGGGGGAGAAAAGATGTGGGGAGAGAGAGCAGAGAGAGAGAGAGAGAGAGAGAGAGAGAGAGAGAGAGAAGGGGGTTAATAATCTTTTGTTCTTCTACGTAGTGTATGCTTAAGTTTTTTATGCCAGCATTAAGTGAGTAGGCTCTATTTCTATTCATTTATTGATTTTTGCTGGCGGTTAGAAAAATGGGGGAGGGGGCCAGGGCATGCCTGGTTGCTGCTGAACTAGACAAAGACCTTTTTAACCTAGCAGGCATTTTAAATTTTAAATTCTGCATTTTTATTAATTTTAATCCACTACATCATTCCCATGATTTTCATGTACACTGCTTAGAAACTTTGGTAATTAAATTGTGTCTAAATAGCCTAAATAAATACCAAACGCAAAAAAGAGAGAACCTTTTTGTATTTGTCCAGGATTTCTCTTGTAATTTTCACAGGTTACTTAGTGTGTATTTAATATCAAAAGGCCTTAGGACTCGGGTATCTCAAGGACTGCCTGCTTCCATAGAAACTTTCCATCTCTTTAACATCATGAACTGTGAAAAAAGGCTGTATAGATTTGCTAAATAAATAAATGCTATAGAGTTTTTTCCCATGCAGATTTTTTTTTTAACAGATTAATGCAGAAATAGGTTGGAATAAGCTTAAGAACACCTGTAAAACTGCCATTGACCAGGAATGTGAATAGTTCATCTGCCCTACTCTTCCACTGCAGTAATGTCCAATGGGTACTGAAAATGCAAGAAGGTGTGTGTATGTGCAATCTATCCAGAAGATAAATTCTATCAAGGAGTTATTGATCTGACATGCATTCTCTTCCTGCCTCTGTTCCTTCCCGCTTCCTATCTCTTGTTAAGGTCTTTGATGGCATGAGTACAGCCTTTAATGTCCTAATCAATTGGGAGGAAGTGATAGTGCTAGGAACCTTCTTTGATGTTGGACATTGTTTTGAGAAAGTGAGGCACTGGGAGGGGGTGGCTAATGAATAATCTGCACATAGGCACCAATGAATAATCTGCACAGAACCAGTAATGAATGATCTGCACATAGCTAGTCAGGCAAGCCACACAGGTTGGCTATCTATACATCACATGGTTGTGGGCAAAGTTAGAGAAAAGCTCATGCATGGACTGATGGCTGCAGGGCTGTGCAAACTGAAGCTACCAGGGGGAGTCTGTTTGCTGTTTCTTGAGGGCTTCCAAGTGGCAGATTGAAGTGCTTGCTTGGTATGTATATATTGCTTGCTGTTTAAAATAAAATCTTTAATCTTCTCACCCGCTTGTGTTTTGTATTACTTCTGAATCTCATTTTAAAAGAACCACCTTGCATTTGGCAAGACAGTGTGTTATCTCCAACATTTCTCTGATGAAAAGAGGGATGTCCCAACAACAACAACAACTACAACAACATTCCATCCCTCTGACTGGGTTGCCCCAGCCACTCTGGGTGGCTTCCAACATATATAAAAACACAATCAAACGTTAAACATTTTAAAAACTTCCCTATGCAGGGCTGCCTTCAGATGTCCTCTAAAGGCTTTATAGTTACTTATCTCCTTGGCTCAGGGGTCACATAACTCCATACCCTCCAACATTTCTCTGATGAAAATAGGGTTGTCCTAAGGAAAGGCAGGACATTCCAGGATCAAATCAGAAACCAGGATGGCTTCTGTAAATCCAGGACTGTCCTTGGAAAATAGGGACACTAGGAGAGTCTGGTGTTGTGTTACATGGAGGCTCTGTGACTCATCGTCACATCAAGGTGCTGCATATGATTCAGTCAGAAAAGACACATCTCTTGTTTTTACCAAACAGCATTTGTTAGATGAAATGCCTTGAGGGGCATAAAGAATTCAGGGCAATCTGGAAGGATCATGATTAGAGATCCGTTTAGTTTGTGCTTCCCATAGTTTAATGAAAAGGCAGCTACTGCAACAGCTTTCACAAGTCCAGGCAGTAGGGCTCTTGTTTTCCACTGCAATGCTAAATACATAGCAGGCAGCTAGTGTTAAGAGACAGGCTAAAAATTTAACCACAAGAGCAGGGGGATTTAAACTGCTACAAGCACAAAAAGACAGTGGAACAGGTCAAATGAATTATGGAGCATTTGGAAGCAGATCACAGGATCATGATCTTATTTCTCAGCTAGGCTTGTCTCCTGTCTTGCGTAGAACATGTCAAATGCTGTTTCCAAGCTTCTCTGATCCCCTTCATGTTTCGTCTGTGCTGATCTACCTTCCTGAATTTGTTTTTAATAAAGAATATGCATAATGGAGTATTTCAGAATTAGCAGGGTCAGCTACAGAAATTTTGAATTAGCTGGATGAGCTAAAATAGAAGGAAATTGCAAGGGTGTAGGGGCAGTGTAGGATATTGTCCAGCTCTCACAGGAAGCCCAGGTGTTCCTTAGTAGACATGAAAATGGGTATTGTCCTCAAGAAAGAACATTGGCAGTCCAAACAGAACTTTTGGAAGAGCTTTACCTTCTTTCCCCCTTAGGTAGGAAAAAAAAGGAGACTAAGTTTCATTAAAGGTATTCTCCTTTACAGCCCCATATGCAACTCTTCTAAGTCCAGTTAGTCACTCTGAAATAGCTCAGTCCCAAATATTATTGAACCATGTCTGGAGAGGTAGCAACATGCTTTCTTAGCACATTTGGAGTGTGGTTCCTCTTCAGCTCAGACTCTCTCATGGGGAGAAAAAGGTAGCTCATTCTTCCCTGCAATGTGCTGTGCATTCCAACTGGTTACACGGAGTTGGAATTGAGAGGGATGGCAAACACAAATTGTTCTTAAGCAGTTCATCAATCGTATCCCTGTTGCTAATTGTTCAATTACTGCCTTATGGTGCAATTACTTCCTAGTTTTAAATTAATTATCATCTACATTTCTAAAAGATTCCAACCACCTGGGGTGGGGAAGTGGAGCGAATGTGGGTGGGTGGGTATCAGTGTTTTACTATCTACAGGAAAGAGGGGAAAAATTTTTCTCCCCTTCTACCTGATTTGCATGGAATACTGAAGGATAAGAATATAATGGAATTCCCTGGCACAAGTTGCACCAAGTTGAACATTTTTTAAAGGGGATTAAATAATTTTTTGGAGAATAACGCTATCACTGGATTTCCTCCAATATCAGAGCTGGCTTTTCAGATGTTCATTTTGGTTTACGTACACAAGTGAGTTATACTCGGTCCTAAATTAACCATGTCCATCAATTTCGCTAGGTTTTTTAAAAAAATTATTATTATTATTATTATTATTATTATTATTACTATTATTACTATTATTACTATTATTACTATTATTACTATTATTACTATTATTACTATTACTCTACACATCTGATTGGGTTGCCCCAGCCACTCTGGGCAGCTTCCAACAAATCAAACATTCAAAATTTCCCTATACAGGGCTGCTTTCAGATGTCTTCTAATAGAAATAGTTGTTCTCTTATAATCCTGCCCTTCTCCCAGAACTCAGTGTTTTCTCTGAATATTACTGACATTGGCTATAACCCCAAATGTTCACTGTTGTCTTCACTCTATGTTTATCTCCCTCCTCCCCACTCCACAATCTTCAGAGCACCAATACCTCTCACTTCACAGAATACTGGGTGGGTTTGTTGCTACAAGATCTCAGGAACTCTTCTCATCATTGGACTCCTCACTGAGCTTGTCTTTTATCCTGCTTCCTATCCCTACTTGCTTTATGTTCCACCATTCTTTTGTTTTATGCTTGCCACTAGGACTTTTATGTTTCAGATCTTGACTCCAAAGTCTCTATTTGTTGTTCAGTTATTATTTGCTGTAACTGCTCCTGCCTCCAAATCTTTCTCCTCTCCCCTTTCCTTGGATGTTTCCTTAGAGGGTACCAGTGTCTTTTCTCTATTTCCCTAAATTGCTCACTCTGCAAGCATGATAGAACACATTCTGAAAATCCTACTCTCCATTATCCTGCTTCTCTCAGCTTTCCTCTTTCTGAATCCTCCTCAAGCCATCCTCCACACACCATGGTTGGTTTCTGCTTTATCACTGCACACTGAAAGGAGATGTCTGTCCACCATCCACCCCGACTGGATTACTGCTGATGGGGGTTCCTGCAAGGACATAAGGAGGCACAACCTCATCTCTCATCTACCCTAGTATTCTGCTTCCAACAGTGGACAGTTTGTTATCTCTGGGGAACTTAGCCACAAACCAAAAACCCAAACCCTTCTTGTGTTGTGTATCTCTTTCTATGTGTGAGGTTGTGTGCATTATTGTCTTCTGCCCAACCTTTGAACATGTAACTCCATTTTTAATGCTCCATAATAAAAACAGAAGGCACATAGAAAACCATGCTTCTTAGAATAATGGCTACATATTTTCACATTAGAAACATCTAACAGGGCACCTTTTCAATTCATGAGTTCCATGCCAGCCACAGGGGACAGTAATTAAATTGACCAAAGCCACCTTCATTTTGAATGTGCCTATGACAAAAGCCACAGGGGAAAATGATTAAATGAAATAGGCACTGCTAGTTCTTGGAGAGAGCTACGGCCTTCCCCCTTCTTCTTCTTTGGCAATAGATGCAGAATAATACATGGAGCTAAATAGGACTGCAAAACTATATATAGTCAATATAACTGATCTGGTGTAAGTTGCTTGTGTGGATTGCATTGTAAGAGCTAGCATGCTGCGACTTGCCACAACATGTGAACTGAAATCTGAAAACTGGATTTCCTAGTGGAGAAAGCTCTCAACAGTGATTTTCATTTTTTCCCTCATTGAATTGTCTGATAAGAAACTACTCACATCCTGGGATAGCTCAGTCAGTAGAACACGAGACTCTTAATCACAGGGTCGTGAATTTGAGCCCCATGTTACACAAAATGTTCCAGCATTGCAGATGACCCTTGTGGTCCCTTCCAATTCTACAGTTCCATGATTTTATCTCGCCCTCCATTGCCTAAGGCTATGCCACCACCCTTTCCTGGGGCAACATCATCATCCGACCTTAATAGCAAGTGCACTGTAGAAAGCATCTAGCACAGGCTTCCTCAACCTTGGCCCTCCAGATGTTTTTGGCCTACAATTCCCATGTTCCCTAGCTAGCAGGACCAGTGGTCAGGGATGATGGGAATTCTAGTCTCAAAACATCTGGAGAGCTGAAGTTGAGCAAGTTTGATCTAGCACTCCTCTGAAGAGGTAAATCAGTAATGATGAACAAGCTGCCTTTCATGGAAGATTGTTTGCTTTACTGGAACCACAGGGAAAACCATGTCTTCTTATCAACTTTGATAAGTTTTCAAGGAACCCCACAAACACAGCCCGAAACACACTGTTTCCACTGCTTGTGGAAATATATTGCTGAAACCTAAAGGAGGGGGCAAAATAAATTAAGACCACCTTGTGGAAGTAGGGCCCATTGTACCTTTCAGACATGGGGTTTGTTGTGTTAGTGTTACTGGTTATAATGCTATCACTTATATCCCCATTTCTGACATTCCTCATACACTGTTGTACCTGTTGTCTTATGGATCTGTGGCTTTTGGGATGATATACCTCCATGTCACACTAAATTTCAATTGCCCCAGTGGGTATGCTAGGACACAACAAATTACAGAAGCCATTCCGGCTTCCGATTGCATCCTGGAATGTCCCATTTTATTTTGGTCTGGTGCACTGGCATGACTCAGTTGGCTCCCGCAAGAGCTTGGGGCTGAAAAACGAGCGTCCCAATTTTGAACAGCGGGATATTGGAAGGTATGCAAATAGACATGATTGGGCATGTGCTGTGAAATGCTGGTTGATAGATCTACCAGTTAAACAGGTTAAAATATTGCAATCGCTAAAGGAATTGCTCAGGAAGGAGTGCAGAGACAGCCAATTATCTATTGAACCAATGAAGTTAATGAAGACCTTTTTTGAGAGAACAGAAATTGAGTGATCCCAGTGGAGAAGATGGAGAGGACCTGGCTGTCTCTTTATTTTTCATCTGGCGGCTGCTGTGTAGAATAACCACTAATGGAGTCTGTTGTGGGAGCCAAGTGGTCTTAGGTCCAAGTCAGGCTTATGTAGACACTCTGGGTGTTTCTGCCCTGCAAAATGGCTACTGATGGAGTCTGTTTAGGAGAAAGGAGTCTAGTGGAAGTGGTCCCAGTCAAGCTAATGGAGAGGGCTTAGCCACCTCTTTCTCTTTCTGGTTGATGCCAGATGAAACAGCTACCGAAGGAGTCAGTTTAAGAGGATGCTACAGCTTGCAGCACAAAGATATGTGATAGTCACACAGATTCAGCAGCTAACCATGCCCAGCACTTCCATGCTTGTGGAAATAGTTTTGGAACAGGGCTGTTAGCCTTAGATGTTTAAATCGAAAGGTGTTCAAAACGGTCCAATTTGTCCGTCAAAACTTGGGGGTGTGGGTAACTCTCACTGTCATTTTAAAACCTTTTTTTGGACTGACTAACGAGGCAATTTCCTGTTTGCAGCATTTCTGACATGTAGATTTTAGCTGCTTTTTATTGCTGGCACATCTGACAGCTGAGCCCGAATGCCATCTCTTTCAGAATGTTTGCTCCTGTAACTCTGTACCTGTACATCTAATGGGCTCACCGGACTTTGAAAATTACCCTCAATCAGACTGGAGCTGGTCTGAAATAGCTTCTGAGAATTTTCTTTTCTGGGAGGATCCACACTTTGTAATATATGTAGTAAAATATACCTCTCTTCCATTTAAACATTCATTACTTAAAAGAAGGGCTGCTAAGATTTTATTGAAACAAACTGTTTAGGTTGAAATTAAAGGGAGGCAGGACTGCCACTTTAGTTAAGGTGAGTAGCAAAAAATAATAAATGTGCCATTACAGGCTTCAAGATTGCAAAACTTCTAAAAGAAATGGCACCTGCTGAACTAATAGGGATATAGGATCTACGTAATAGCGTCTATGAATGTGCCAAATTTCAAACTGGTCTAGTCAGTATTGTCACTGGTATAGCAAGTTAGAGAGTGTTGCAAAGTGACCCTTTGAACTCAAATTTTTCCAGCAGGCATGCCATATTTCTTTCAACATTTTGTAAAAAATGAAAAGAAAAGTACTGATATATTTTATTCAGGATTACGAAGGGAGGCAATTTTTCATTGGTTTGGAGAAGTTCTGAGAGTTGGTTGGAAGTTTATGTAGTTTTTCCTGATCCATCAAGGTCTAAGGCAGCAACTACTGGCATAAAACAAGGCAGTCCCCCCCCTCCATCAGGACAACAATGGGCTGAATTCAGCTAAGTAGCTGTACTAACAGAAGCCAGGGCAAGGAGTCCTGCTAGCACAACAGGACTTTCCCCCACTTTCTTCCCCCATATACCCCACAATTTGGTCTGGTGAACCCCCAGAATAGTGGGCAAGCAGAAATGCACTGATAGAATGTTTTGTGCTAGTGTGAGACTGAATTCCTCCCAATGTTTTCAGAGAGATGCTATGCGCCATGCCTTCTCTTTTAGTTATGGAATACTACAGTGTTCTGCAATGGTTGGGTGAATGATCACCATCATTTTTGGGAAAGTGGGAACATCTGGAAACGTTAGAAATTGCCATGTTGGACCACAACCACACATGCACTCACTGCTGCAACCCCCCCAGCCCATACCACATTGCCCCCCAATCCTTCCTCACAGTGAAACCTCCAACACTCTAAACCCAACTGAATCTCTTCCCATACACCCCACACAGAAACATGCAGCAGTCGTATTACAAGATGAGATAGCCTTAACTCTGATCTTAAAGTCACAGGTTTTTTTCATCATTGATAGTCATTACTTTATACATTGTCTTCGCTTTGTGGAGCTGCCTGTGCAAATTGTTTCTATCTCTTCCACGGCTCCTTGTAAACAGTTTTAAGCTGCTTTGTGCGTCAGTGTTTGTTTGTAAAATTGCATAATGAACTGCATTTCCTATCTTACGACTGCAAGTTGCGGGATTTAGTTCTGGTGTGCACTGGAAAAACAGAAACAATCTGCTGAGTATTATTCCTGTGGACCAGGAGACTTAGCACATCCACAAAAAAACCAGATTGTTCATTTATGTTATTTTTTAGAGGCGTTTTCGGTACCGAATCACAATGAATGCAAAGGAAACATAAGGCCCAGGAAATAAAGTGTTGGTGTTAACTGATAACCTGCTATTTTCATTTTACTAAATGACTGAAGTTGGCTCCCTGCTACTTCACCTCTGATGCCTGGGTGCCATTCTTCTTCACAAATATTGCTTCTGTGCAATGATTTATTGCACAGTAAGTCGCAGAAGGGCCTTCGACACCCTGTGCTTAGGCACCCCTAAAATGGGCTCAACAACATATCTTGTTTTGAAGACAGGTTATAAATAATAGCTTTCTGAAGGCAGAATGTATGAAATAGAAATGACAAAAAGGAGGGATTGGGGCTTTAACGAAATATTTATTTTGTCCACATAGGATTGGCACTTTGGTGGAAAACTAGACTGGAACAGTGCAGTCCAAGTTAGCTTAATGCCTGGATGTAGCAGCAAGTTCTGAAGTGCCCCAAGCAAATAAATAAATATACAGTGAATGCTTGGGTTGCAAATGTGATCCGTGCGGGATGCACGTTCGCAACCCACACTGGTGCTTCTGCGCATGCACAGGTTGTGATTCGGTGTTTCTGCGCATAGCGCAATTTAGCGCTTCTGCGCATGCGCAACTGCCAAAACCCAGAAGTAACCCGTTCCAGTACTTCTGGGTTTCGGCAGTCCGTAACCCAAAAAAAGGCAACCTGAAGTGTCTGTAACCCGAGGTATGACTGTAATACTTAGGTGCAAATCCTTTGGTAATCTGAAACCTCCAAAGAAGAAGATAATGAAGAGGGTTGTGGGCTGACGTTTAAAAATTTTGACCTGACAATCTTGATTTTAGGTGTTTAGCATTACCTTCTGTTCATGCGGGAGTTGGGCTTAAGGATTAGAGATATGCAGAATCAATGTGAAAAGGCTGTAGCTTGGGAGAGCACCTCCCTTGTATGCAGAAAGACCCAGGTTCAAGTCCAGTCATCTCCAGGGAGGGCTGAGAATAATTCTTGTCTGAAACCCTGAAGAGCCACTCCCAGTCAGTGGGAGATACTGGGCTAGATGGAGCAGTGGTCTGAGTCGGTGTGTAAGGCAGCTTCCTATGAACACTGAACACTGAGAAATAACAGGGGATCCTTTTTATCACTGGAATACATGAGAGAAAAATGTGGGATCTTGATGAGCAACTAAGGGTTGCTATGGATACTGAATGAATAGACTGCGTGTCGTGCGTACCTCCCGCGGAAGCCTCTTTTCCTTAATATATGCTAATAGATGTTAATTGTTTGACCAGCAGCAATAGTGCTTTAAGGACAGTGCTTTACTGCAGCCGGGCTCTCAAAAGACGAACAGCTTTTGAACAAGTTGATTAAGTTAGGAAGCGGGTAATAAGAAAAAAGCCTTGGCAAGCCTGAAGTGCTCATGCCATAATGCAAAGCTGGAAAGAGGCAGTCCCATTGAAAGGAACAGGTGAAACTTAGCTTATGTTGAGCCAACCTTTCCCAAGCAAAAGGAAACTAACCAGAGTAAAAGCATTTGGAGGGATACTCAACAGACTAGCGAGGCTTATCTTGGGAGCAGTTTTCCCCAGGAAAGGGTGTGACTGGCATTTAAAACAAAGCTAGGGAAATTTGCTTCTTTTCAGAGCAGCTCTGGGTACCCATAAGCTGTTATAATAATGGCATCACTGCATCCATACCGCCTCTCCTGGTATGTCCCACAGAGCAACTTACGGTCTTCAAATAAAAACATCTTGAAGGTCCCAGGCCACAGAGAGGTTAGGCTGGCCTCAACTAGAGCCAGGGCTTTTTCAGCTGTGGCTCCAATCTGGTGGAATGCTCTGTCACAAGAGACTAGGGCCCTGCGGGACTTGACATCTTTCCGCAGGGCCTGCAAGACAGAGCTGTTCCACCAGGCCTTTGGTCAGGGCACAGCCTGACTCCCTCCTTTGGCAATCTTCACAGAACTCTAGCCCAATGGTTGCCATCAATTTGATTTGAATTAATTTTATAATGAAATGATTTTAGAATGTTGTATTATTTTATTGTTGTTAGCCGCCCTGAGCCCGGCTTCAGCTGGGGAGGGCGGGATATAAATAAAAGATGATGATGATGATGATGATGATGATGATGATTATACTACTGTTGAGTGAAGAAGTAAACCTTGATGTTCACTTTACAACAGACACTTCAATTCAGAATTCCCTGGGCCAAATGCAATACATTATTTCAGACCTAAAATTAAATTAAAGTTAATTTCATTTTATTTGCGGGATTCGGGGAAGAAATATTGTATCAGACCAGTGTAACTCAGAGAAGAGGAGTTTGTGACATGACATCAGGCCTCTCTTGGTAATTCCATAGATGACGACCTGCCGCTCACCTCATGACAAGTGAAAAGTAAGTTCACCAGTGACTGAAATACAATAAATTCCAGTTTGTCCATTCGAAGGTTACTCTTGTACTCCTCTATGTGTAGAAAAGTGTAATAGGCCACAGTGATGTATAAAAGTCAATCAGACATTGTAAACTGTAGTATTTTTTAAGGTTAAATCTGTTTCTGCTGCTCTGCCTTCTAACAAGACTGAGATAGATTTAATCCTAACTAAATTATCATAGAAAGAGAACCATACAAACAAACATTCGGTGATATTTACTGGCAATGACTGTGACATTTTCAACTTATTAAAACGCAATGAAACACAGAATGAGACTGTCAATCTTTAAAAAACCTTGATCTTTGCAACAGAGAGCTAATGCAATGCCAAGCATATTTATCTCTGATGGCTCAGTTAAGAGATGGACAAATCTGATCTAGGGTGGGATGGGGGTGTTTTGCTCCCATTAAACACATCTTCCTCTGCATGGAAGTTGGTATAAAGTTACTTGCCCTATGTTGTAGACAAATCTCTCTCACACACTTTCTTTTGGTTAAACATTGCTTGGAAAACTGAACCACAAATTTTGGATAAGTGCTTTGGATAAGAACTTTGAAGGATGGCACTGTGTTTCAGTTCTTACATTGTTTCAGAAAGTTCAAATCTGAAAAATTCAGCTTTGAATGTGAACTGAATCAGATATCACCCCTCATTTCTCGTCCCCACTGGCCAGCTTGTTGTTTCCAGGCACTGAAAAATTGCAGGGGGGGGGGGGAGAAATGTCAAGCCTTCTGAACACTCTTCTAATAAAGATTCCTGAGTCCTGGGTCTCCTTATTCTAGCTCCCGTTTTCAAGCAGTAAAAACTGGAGCAGAACCTTTGGAGCCTATACCGTGCCCTGCTTCCACCCAAGGTTCCAGTTTGAGGATCCTGCTCATGTATTGAATTACTGTAAAGCTGACAACAGAATTTCAGTTACAGATGGGTAGCCGTGTTGGTCTGCCATAGTCGAAATAAAAAAATTCCTTCCTGTAGCACCTTAAAGACCAACTAAGTTAGTTCTTGGTATAAGCTTTCGTGTGCATGCACACTTCTTCAGATGCACACGAAAGCTTATACCAAGAACTAACTTAGTTGGTCTTTAAGGTGCTACAGGAAGGAACAGAATTTCAGGCTTCCGAGCAGTGTTTAAGGTACTCTGGAAGCTCAAGGGGGGAAATCTTGTTCAGCTACATTAGCATGACTCCTTCCTCTTCTCGAAGGCCGAAAGCACTGGATTATTAATTGAGATAGTGTATCTATTAATAATCACAAGTTACAGTTTCTGAATTTTAATTGTAACTACCCCTGTAGTTGGCTGATGGTTTTGTTGCAGGCTGGCTAATCTCTAGATTCAGGCAGCATCTGTGATATGGGTACTGAAACCTTTTTATCATGAAATGTCACATTGACATTATAATTAATTCTGGCCCAAGACATATATACTAAGCTAGATCTGTTAAATGCTGTGATCTCAGAAGTGTGCCCGTAATCACTTTTCAACAATGCTGGCTGCAAACTTTGGAATTCACAAAGTGGCACATTTCTATTCTATTCTATTCTATTCTATTCTTTATTCCCCGCCCATCTCACTGGGTTACCCCAGTCACTCTGGGTAGCTTCCAGCACATACAAAACATAATAAAACATTAAACATTAAAAACTTCCTGATGTCTTCAGATGTCTTCTAAAGGTTGTATATCCTTGACTTATATCCTTGACATTTGGTGGGAGGGGGTTCCACAGGGCAAGCACCACTACCGAGAAGGCCCTCTTGCTTCCTGTAACCTCCCTTCTCACAGTGAGGGAAAGGCCCTCTTGCTACCGAGAAGGCCTTGCTTCCTGTAACCTCCCTTCTCACAGTGAGGAAATCGCCAGAAGGCCCTCGGCACTGGACCTCAGTGTCCGGGCTGAATGATGGGGGTGGAGATGCTCCTTCAGGTATACTGGGCCAAGGCCATTTAGGGCTTTAAAGGTCAGCACCAACACTTTGAATTGTGCTCAGAAATGAACTGGGAGCCAAGTAGGTCTTTCAAGAGTGGTGTTACATGGTCCCTGTGGCCTCTTCCAGTCACCAGTGTAGCTGCCACATTGTAGTGGTCAAGTCAGTTTATGCCTGCACATTAATCTGATAAAAGTGACAGCCTCATTTATTGGAACAAGTCACACTGGTCATCATTACACCTACAAACACTCAAGTTTTCTGCATAAATTTTGTTTGTTTGCAATGTCTAAGGATTACTAAATCAAAAGAGGAACAGTCAGCTGGAACCCCTCAAAGGGGAAACCCAAAAAACCTTAATCTACTGATTCCACTGGTCACATTTTACTAAATCTCTTTTTCATCTATTCCTTTCCCCCTTTTGCCACTGCTCCTTTCCGTGTTAGCAGGAGCTAGCAAAGGAGGAAAGTTTATTATCAAAGTACCAATACACAGTTTGAATTCCCAGCTCAAATGCATTTTTCATCTCTTCCTCCATTCATAAGTCATTGTGTGCTTCCAGTAGCAGACATACCTGTACGGAACTCTTGTTTTATATTTTTCATCATTCCCACCTTGCCCCTTTCACCACATCCCAATGAACATGCCTCACAACTATTTTTTTTGAGATACTTTGATGTATTGTACCTGTTCATTTTTTCAAAAATAATAATAATGCATTTCTGCTTCTTTTTGTTTAAGCCAGTGGTGTGTTTGCAGGGATGGGAAAGAAATTTGATTCAGTATGAATTTAAAGGCAAAAGGATTAGTGCTAGCACAGCAGGATTTGCCCCCTCTGTCCCCTGCACATGCCCTGCAACATTCCCAAATGTATTCTGGAGAGTTGGGAAAAACCCCAGAACAGATCTAGGGGATGTGTGGGGATAAAAGGAAGAGAAAATTATGTTATGGAAAGAGAAGCCATTGCACTGATGAAACATTTTGCTTAGTGCTATATTGAATTCAACCCAGAGAGCCTATTCCCACCACCTTCCTCAGATCACGTCCCCAAACTTGACGATTTGTTTATGCTGATACAAATCTAACAACTTAATAGATGTGGCCTTTTTTTTTTACCATATCTCTGTCTCATGTCTTGATTCAGGGGAGGAAATGCAATGAATGCAGAACACAAACATAGTAAATAACAGAAAGGAAAAAGGCCAAAGAGTAACAAATTATGCATTCATAAGTATTGACATGTTAAAGGTTGGCATAACTTGTCACAAGTTATTTTGGATCCATGAGCTCTTAAAGCACAAAACAAGCCATTGTGACCATGTTTTCATTTAAAAAATTGTGGGAGCTCTGTGGATAGAAACAATAGCATTGTCTACATGTCTGAACTAAAATGAATGAAAAGAAAAGTCTCCAATAAATGGATAGCTCGTTCTCTCCATTCTGCAGAATGTCTTTCTTATCCCATCTTCTGATCATCTCCTGAAATACTCCTGATTTTATTTTCTAGTGTGAAGAGGTGGATATGTAGTAAAGTACAAAGCAAAGTTCCTCTCCACCTTCTGCAGGTCTTCCTTTTGTCAATGAATCAATTCCTGTTTGTTGCAAAACACCTGCTGTCTTGACAGTGGGGGGGGGGAGCATCTCCATGGTGCCAGGCAAAAGCCATGCTTTTGCCAATGTGAGACAATCTCCACCAAGCTAAGCAGTTGGCCCCTTATCGCTCTCGCCCTGACCTAGCCACTGTGATCCACGCGACGGTCACCTCCAGACTGGATTATTGTAACTCGCTCTACGTGGGGCTGCCCTTGAGACTGACCCAGAAACTCCAGCGGGTGCAGAATGCCGTGGTGAGACTCCTTATGGGGTCTTCGCTGCGAGATCACATTCATCCGGTACTATACCAGCTGCACTGGCTCCCGGTGGAGTACAGGATCAGGTTTAAGGTGCTGGTTTTAACCTTTAAAGCCCTATACGGCCTAGGACCCTCGTACCTACGGGACCGCCTCTCCTGGTATGCCCCACAGAGGAACCTACGGTCTGCATATAAAAACATCCTGAAGGTCCCAGGCCTCAGAGAGGTTAGGCTGGCCTCAGCTAGAGCCAGGGCTTTCTCGGCTGCGGCTCCAGTCTGGTGGAATGCTCTGTCACAAGAGACTAGGGCCCTGCGGGACCTGACATCTTTCCGCAAGGCCTGCAAGACAGAGTTGTTCCACCAGGCCTTTGGTCAGGGCCCAGCCTGACTCCCTCCTCTGGCAACCTGCACAGAACTTTGCTTAACGGTTGCCATTAATTTGATTTTAATTAATTTTTATAATGAAATGTTTTAGAATGTTGGATTATTTGATTGTTTGATTATTTGATTGTTGTTAGCCGCCCTGAGCCTGGCTTTGGCTGGGGAGGGTGGGATATAAATAAAATTTATTATTATTATTATTATTATTATTATTATTATTATTATTATTAGAATCCCATAGCTTTTTATTTTTATTTGACTTCTGCATTCATCCTGATTTGCAATGAACTTTTCAGTGGCATCCATGGATGATGTTTGACATGGTGCCATCCTAGCGAGTGATGATGTGCTCTCAACAGGTTCTCAATAGGAAAATATGAACTTCGATAGCTATGTACAAGACCTTTGTACAAAGGGAGGTTTGTAAATTTAATCAATCATCACCATCATTTCATGGTGGATAAAAACTTAGGGCGTACAGTCGTACCACGGCTCCTGAACGCCTTGGAAGTCGAACGTTCTGGCTCCTGAATGATCAAAAAACAGAAGTGAGCGTTCCGGTTTTCTAACTATTTTTGGAAGCCGAACGTCCAATGTGGCTTCCGCTATTGTTTCTGGTGAGCCTGTGCAATTGGGAACCAATCGGAAGCCGCGCCTTGGTTTACGAACTTTTTGGAAGTCAAACGCCAAGTGGCTGCTGAGACCATATAACACCGGTCCTGAAAGACCTACATTGGCTCCCAGTACGTTTCTGAGCACAATTCAAAGTCTTGGTGCTGACCTTTAAATCCCTAAACAGCCTCGGCCCTGTATACCTGAAGGAGTGTCTCCCTACCCCCCATTGTTCAGCCCGGACACTGAGGTCCAGCTCCGAGGGCCTTCTGGTGGTTCCCTCACTGTGAGAATTTAGGTTACAGGGAACCAGGCAGAGGGCCTTCTCGGTAGTGGCGCCTGCCCTGTGGAACTCCCTCCCACCAGATATCAAGGAAATAAGCAACTATCATACTTTGAGAAGACATCTGAAGGCAGCCCTGTTTAGGGAAGTTTTTAATGTTTAATGCTGTATCATGTTTTTAATATTCGGCTGGAAGCTGCCCAGAGTGGTTGGGGAAAACCAGCCAGATGGGAGGAATATAAACAATAATAACAATATATTATTATTATTATTATTATTATTATTATTATTAACCAGACTTCCGGAACAGATTCCGTTTGACTTCTGAGGTATGTCTGTATTTGTAACCTGCAGTTCAACACAACATTCATATAACCTACTGCTTTCATTTCCATATGGAATCCCCCCCCCCCGATGTTATAAGTTCTTTATTAAGCATAAAGCTTAAATGATATACACAAACAGATTATTTTACTTCTCTCAGTAGTGTATGTTGGGTGGTGGGCATACATGTGGTGGACATGTATGTGGGTTCAGATGTACATCTAGTAGCAACCCCCATCTCTACCTTTTCTCCAACTTCCCAAGGTCCTTTTACTGCTTCTCCTTCTTCCCTAACCTCCTCTCCATTTTTTTGGCCAATGTCTGCTTCTCCTTCCTGCCAGATGCCCCACCCCTTGACATCCTCAGATGGCCCTGGACCATACAAGCCAATCTGTGACATTCCAGGGCTGTCTCGGTGATGGCCAGGTCTCCTTGAATTGACTTGTTTCAGTTCAAGCTTTGGCTGAATTTAGTGCAAAGCCCTACTGATTAGCTCCTTCAGACAGATACTGCCTAACCACTGTAAAGTATGGGATCTATGGCCCTTCTCTGTTAGGTTCAAGCCAAACAAAATGTCAGGACCACCTCTGATACCTGACAAACCAAGAAGAAGAAAAAGCCTAGTCCTACTCTTTGGCTTTTTATTTTTGCCATGGACCCTGCGAAGGAGACAAGCCCCTGAAACTTCAAGCCAAATTCCAACAGCAGCCAACTGTACCAATTCTTTCTTTGTTTTCTTTATTTTATTAGATATTTACCTGCCACTCACCACAAAGCCCCAGGGCAGGGTACAACGATGAAAGGTACAATTGTAAAACAAATGCAAGAGTTGCAAGCATAACACAAGTGCCAAAGCAATAACAGTCCATTCCATATACAACACAATTAAAAACAATTCCATATGGAAAAACAAGAGGCTGGATTCAACTAATGAGTATCGCTAACAGCCAGTTCAACATAGCTTTCCCCACTTTTCTTCTCCTCTCCCCCTCCCCATTACCTTGGGGAAAAGTTGGGAGAATCTCTAGAACAGGGGATGCTTCTGTCTGGCTAGCTGAAATGCTGGTCCTGATAGAATGATTCTTATAGTGCTACGTTGAATTTCTCCCAGTATGAACATTTATTTTTTTTATAAATTTTTTATTGCGTTTCTTTCCATAATTTTGTAGATTCCACACAACACAGAAACAATAAATACAAGAAACAATTTTTTTTTTTTTTTAACAAAAAAGGGAAAAAAAGAAAAGAGAGGTTATAAATCCACTTTAAATAAATCCCTGTTTGGACTTCCCCACACCTTCTGGCTCTGCGTTCTTTAAATTAACAATGTCAGCAATTTGTTACCTTATTTCATACCTTATTGTAACTTTCAGTTGTTATGTATCCAAATTCAGTGTATTATATCTCAATTTTAAAACCATTAAAATAAACATAACATGTTTGATTCAAATTGTCTCATTTTCTCTTTTATCACTTATTTTACCATTTACTTAACCATATTTGCTAAAGCATAACATTTCCTAATCGTGCACTATCTTAAGATTCATACAGCTTATAATATTTTTGCAAATAGTCTTTAAATTTTTTCCAGTCCACCTGAATTGCTTCTTCGTCCAGGTCTCGGATTCTGCCGGTCAATTCAGCTATTTCCATGCAATCCATCAACTGCGTCTGCCATTCCTCCAGCGTGGGCAAATCTTGTGTCTTCCAGCTCTTTGCAATGAGTATTCTTGCTGCTGTGCTAGCATACATAAACAAAGTTCTGTCCTTCCTTGACACTCTCTGGTCCACCATGCCCAGCAGGAAGGCCTCTGGTTTCTTGGGGAAGGTATACCTAAATACCTTTTTCAATTCATTATAAATCATTTCCCAGAAGGCCTTCACTTTTGGGCAGGTCCACCAGAGATGAAAAAAGGTCCCCTCTGCCTCCTTACATTTCCAGCATTTGTTGTCAGACAGGTGATATATCTTGGCTAACTTGACTGGGGTCATGTACCACCGGTATATCATTTTCATAATGTTTTCCTTCAGGGCACTACATGCCGTGAATTTTATTCCGGTGTTCCATAACCTTTCCCAGTCTTCAAACATGATGTTGTGTCCAACATCCTGTGCCCATTTTATCATGGCAGATTTAACTATCTCATCCTGTGTGTTCCACATAAGCAGCAAGTTATACATTCTCGACAAAGTCTTGGTCTTTGGTTCTAACAATTCTGTCTCTAATTTCGATTTTTCCACCTGGAAACCAACTTTTTTATCCAATTTAAAAACCTCTTGAATTTGAGCATAATGTAACCAATCTCGCACCTTGTTTTTTAATTTATCCTGGCTCTGCAACTTCCAGTTGTCTCCAATTTTTTCAATTAGTTCCCAATATTTCGGCCAGTAGGCCTCCATATTGGGTCTTTTTCGAGCCTTGGCCTCCACCGGTGATAACCACCTCGGGGTTTTACTCTCTAATAAGTCTTTGTATTTCATCCAGACTGCAAAAATTGCTTTTCTGACAATATGGTTTTTGAACAATTTATGAACTTTAACCTTGTCATACCATAGGTATGCATGCCAACCAAAGGTATTGTCAAAACCTTCCAGATCTAGGACATCGGTGTTTTCCAGCAGAAACCAATCTTTCAACCAGCAGAAGGCTGCCGCCTCATAGTACAACCTCAAGTCCGGCAGGGCAAACCCCCCTCTTTCTTTCGAATCAGTTAATATTTTAAACTTTATTCGGGGCTTTTTGCCCTGCCAAACAAACCTGGATATATCCCTCTGCCATTTTCCAAAACATTCCACTCTGTCCACGATCTGTAGGGTTTGAAACAAAAACAACATTTTCGGCAAAACATTCATTTTTATGGCTGCGATTCTTCCCAACAAGGAAAGTTTCAATCTTGACCAAATTTCTAAGTCCTTTTTGACTTCCAACCAACATTTCTCATAGTTATCTTTAAATAGATTCAAATTTCTGGAAGACAAATAGATCCCTAGGTATTTCACCTTTTTAACCACATTTAATTCTGTTTCCCTCTGAAACCCCTCTGCTTCAGTAGGTGTCAAGTTCTTGGTCAGAACTTTAGTTTTTTGTTTGTTCAACTTAAATCCCGCAACCCGACCAAACTCGGATATAAGTTCTAAAACCCTTTTAGTACTGGGTTCTGGCTCCTGTAATGTCAGAACTAAGTCATCTGCAAAAGCTTTCAGTTTGTATTGTTTCACTCCGACCTCTATCCCTTGTACCAACCGGTCCTCCCTTATCATGTTCAATAGCACCTCCAGGACCGAGATAAATAAAAGAGGGGATAGAGGGCACCCTTGTCGTGTCCCTTTTTCAATTTTAAATTCCTCCGTCACCACATTGTTCACTATTAATTTAGCTTTCTGCTCCGAATAAATTGCTTCTATTCCATTTTCAAACCCCCGTCCCACTCCCATCCCTTCCAAGTTTTTCTTCATAAACATCCAAGATATGTTGTCAAATGCTTTCTCCGCATCAATAAAAATTAACACCGCCCTTGTGTTCCTATTGGTTTGTAAAAGCTCCAAAATGTCAATGATGTTTCTGGTGTTTTCATATAAGTGTCTACCAGGGAGAAAGCCTGCTTGGTCTTTATGAATTACTTCGTTTAAAATCTTTTTAAGTCTATTTGCCAAAATGTCTGCAAATATTTTATAATCCACATTCAGGAGTGAGATGGGACGGTAGTTCTTAAGCTGAGTCTTTTCAGATTCTGTCTTAGGTATCAATGTGATGAAAGCTTCTTTCCACGTTTCTGGTGCCCTCTTCCCATCCATAATCTGGTTACATACCTCCAACAAAGGTTGTGTCAAATAGTCCTTCAAAGTCTTATAATATTTGGAGGTAAGTCCATCCGGGCCTGGAGATTTGCCTAGTTGCATATTCTGGATGGCACCTTCAATTTCCTGTGGAGTTATTTTAGAATTCAAGATTGATCTTTTATCTTGAGTTATTTTTGATAGTCCATTTATCTTTAAAAATTGGTCTATCTCAAGTTCTTTCTGAGGCCCCTGTGCATAGAGTTCTTTAAAATATCTGTGGAAGCACTTCCTGATTTCTTCTGGTTTCTGCACCATTCTTCCTTCAATCTCTAGATTTGTAACTGTATTTAGCTTTTGTCTTTTTTTCAGCTGCCAAGCTAGCAGCTTTCCACATTTATTTGCTGATTCAAACGATCTTTGCTTCATCTGTTTAATTTTCCATTCAATCTCTTGATTTATCAGTTTAGAATATTGTGCTTGATGGAATTTGATTTCTCTCAGCACCTCCTTTGACTTTGGTTTGGTTCTCAATTTTTTCTCTCCTTGATGTATTTTCTCCAATATTTTATCCTTTTTTCCATTCCAGAGCTTTTTCTTAATTGTATTCTGTTGTATCAGAAACCCTCTCATAACAGCTTTGCTTGCGTCCCAGATCATTCTTTTTTCTACTGTAGTATTCAGGTTTATCTCAAAATAGTCCTTTAGTGTTTTTTGGGCCTTTTTCACAATCTCTTGATCTCTTAGTAGGGTGTCATTCATTCTCCATCTGAAGGAGCCGGATTGAGTTAGTCTGAGTTCTAATTTCAGAGCATTGTGGTCGGAACATGTTTTTGGGCAGATTTCCACCTTTCTGGTCTTGGGTGCCAACCCTCTAGACATCCAGATTTGGTCGATCCTTGTCCAAGACAGGTGGGCCTCAGAGAAGAAAGTTCCTTCTTTACCTAGGGGGTTCTTTGTCCTCCATATGTCAATCAGATCCAAATTGTCAGTCAGTTCAAAAAAGGTTTTAGGCAGTCTGCCATCTGATGTTAAATTTTGGCTTTGAGACTTATCCATATGTGTAGACACCACTCCATTCATGTCTCCCATCATTATGATGTTAGCATAGTCCATGTAGTCCAGCAAAATCTCATGCAGCTTCTTGAAAAATTCTGATTTCCCGTCGTTTGGCGCGTATATTCCTAATATCAAAATTTTTTCTCCTTGCGTCTGAATTTCGATCGCCAAAATTCTTCCTTGTTCATCCTTAAATAAAAATTTTGGTGCCAGGCTCTCCTTAGCATATATCACCACACCTCTTTTCTTAACCTTATCTGATGAAATAAATTCTTGGCCTAATCTTTTATTTACCAAAACTTTTCTGTGGAGCCTGGTTACATGAGTTTCTTGTAAACAAATAATGTCCAATTGTTCTTTCTTCAATATATGAAATATCTTCCTTCTTTTCTCCGGGGAATTTCCGCCATTTATATTCCAACTAAGTAGCTGCAAGGACATCCTGTACTATTTTGTTACTCCTAGAGTGGTGTATCTTCCTTGTCCTCTGATCCCAAAGGTGTAGGCGTTGATCCGTTTCTGGGCGCTATAGGCCCAGATTGGGGTAGAGGCCAATGTGCTGCTGCTTCTTTTTGGAGATCTTCTCCGTGGTCGTGCTGGAACTTTTGTAGATCCTCTGGTGTTCTTATTTTAACCTTCTTCTGTTTGTAGGTAAATGATAATCCTTGTGGAAACTCCCACCTATAAGGAATTGCGTTAAGCCTCAGCAACTTTGCCAATTCTGAATAAGTGGCTCTCAAGTCCAATAACTGTTTAGGGATATCTCTGTAAATTTCCACCTTTTTGTCCTGAAACTCCAGTGGGTTTTTAAAGTGTAGGCCTAATATCTTGTCTTTCTCCTCCCTTGATCTCAAAGTTATCAAGCAGTCTCTGGATCTGTCCTTTCTTACCAATCTTCCCAGTCGAAAAGCCGATACTATTTTAAAATCACTTTCTTCCTTTATACCCCAGAACTTTGAAAATTCTGTTGTCAAGAATCCAATCAAATCTTCTTGTTCAATTTCTGGAATTGCCCTCAGTCTAAGATTTGTCTCGCGATTTTTCAATTCCACCAAAGAGAGATAGGTTTGTTGGTCCACAATCTGTTTATGCAGAGGCTTGACTTCTGCTTTCACTTCCTCGACCTCTTTCTTAGCTGACGTTGCTATTTGGATGGCTTCCCCAGCTAATTTACGATTCTCTTCTGTTGCTCCTTGCAATTTTTCAATTGCTTGTGTATGCTGGGAAACCTGATCCGTCAATTTCTGGATCGAGGATGTAGCTTGGTCAATTTTTATTGATTGATTATCTACCTTTTGATTTAAGGTTGACAATTGTTCCAAGATTTGTTTCAGAACTGCCTCAGATCCTCCTGATGCCATATCTTCCTCTTCAGATTTTTTAGGCTTTTCAACTTCTACTTTTTGTGCCACCAGCACAGCTGGAACCGATGATCTGCGTCCCTGAGTCAAAGTTGTTTGTACAAGCTGTGCCTGCTTTTTCTCTTTTTCCTTTTCCCTAGCTTCCTTAGCTTTGGCTGCTCTTGTCTTTCCCATGCCACTCATCAGTCAATGTTCAAGGTCAGATATTGTAGTCCCATGGGAGAGGCAAGTCCAATTTAAAAACAATCCAGTGAGAGAGGGTAAACATCTAAGACTGTTCCCAGGCCTTTGTATTCCCAATATCCTCTAGGGGGAGTACCACTAAAGTTCAGTAAGAAGAAGGCAACTTTTCCGCCATTTAAAATCCCTGTTGTTCTATTTTTAAAAACACCATAGTCCCAGAACACTAAATAAGAAAGTCCTGCAGAGCACTTTTAGACTTTAACAATGTTCCAACAAGGTGTCTGCAACAGTATACAGTCCAGTTGTTCGAGCTCAAAAGTGTCACTTTAATATCCAAAAGTATCTGGAAGTTTGTAACAGTTCCGCAGTTAAACAGTTTCCCCCCCGGCAGTCCGACGATTTGGAGTTATGATCTCAGTAACCCCTAAACAAGGGGACCGCTCCAATTTATTTATTTTTTTTTTTTTAAAAAAATTTACTTACTGATAGTTCTGTATTTCTTCTTTAAGAGTAAATTCAAAAGTGCACGAAAGTCCCACTTTAACTCTTCCCTATTCAAAGCGCTTTCCGCTTCTCCAGTCCTTTGCTTTGATCTAGAAAGCAGTGCCGGAAGACGGACTTCCTTTTTCTCGTCTCCCGGTTTCAGCCAAATTTTTAGATTTATTCCTCCGAATTTCGAGTCCTTACTCACGGGTTTGTTGTTTCAGCCTGATGTTTCCAGGAAGAAAGGTCGGCGCTCATCCGTGACAGCCGCGCGGCTTCGCCTCCGCAGAAAGAGCGATGAACTCACAGCACCGCTCCCCCTCCTTCACTCCGGAGCCCCTTACGGGGTTCCTTCCGCGAATTCGGGGTCGCTCCAGGTGCCCGCCGAGTCCCACGGCCACGAGCTCACTCTGCCCGTGGTTTATCTTGATGGGTTGCCGCTGTGCCGTAGCGAAGCAACCCTTTTCTGCGGTGCCCCTCTTCACAGCTCGAAGAGGACCGCCATCACGGTTTCGCGCCGCCTCCGGAAGTCTGCAGTATGAACATTTAAAAACTTGTCTGCATCTAAAAAGGCTCCACCCTTAGACTTTTCCTTTCAGTTCCTTTCAGCTTTTGCCCATTATTGTCCCAGCAAATAAACAGCATGGTAACTGGCCTGCAAATAAAGGGAGCAGGAGGATTATTTTTTACATGAGATGGTACTTTCTACAAAACTCAGAGCTGTGGCCTATCAAGTCTAGTGGCCACTTGCACCCACTGCCTGAGCCCAGGCAGGGCGATTCCTATCTTCACTTGTGAAAACTTGGAAAGTTCAGTGCTGGGATGCTGTTGACCAACCATGGATTTAATTTTGATTCTTTCAATCTCCCAAACATCTCTTATCAACCTCCTTGAAACCCTGTAAGTTCTTATGAACAGATCTAATCCTTTGCCTTCTCAAGGAAATAGCTCATTCAAATCTCAGTCTAGCTCAGCTTTAAGCTCTGAGCAGCAACTGACTTTACCTGATGCAATCTTCCAATGGCAAGGGAGCAAGACACAGAGGCGTGTGCACAGTCCTCCTCTTTGATATGAAAACTGCTCATCCATCACCTCATATATCTATGAAGTCTAATTCACCTTCCCCCCTGTCTTTCTTCTTTTTATGACTAATGCCCTGTCAAAATGCCATTTTTTCTGAATCAAAGCAATTTTTGAGCAATATGAATGGCCTGAAAGCTTCTCCTCGGATATCCTTTCATATTCAGACATAATATTTCTGTCTGCTATAAGGCTTAATTACTTCATTTTTTAAAAAAAATAATATATAATAAAAATAAAATAGCAACAAAGGACTTCTTTCAAACAGGGAGGTGTGTAATGGAGGTGCTTAATGAGACAGCCTTAATGACATAAAAGGAGCTGTCAGGATAAAGTGGCATGGAACAGGCCAGATAATGATCCTGACATGAAGGCTCGGGTGAAATAACAAGAGAAATCACAGGGATGACAAGCAAGGCTGAATGAGCCAACACAAGTTCATTAATTAATCTAGGATGATGATGCCTCCTCCACTATTTGTGGCTCAGGAATCTGGGCATAGCCCATGTGCCATCAAGGCCTGGCAAACCCATTGCGATGGTGCACAACCAGGACTGGTTACTGAGCCATGCCAAGCTGGGGATCTTCATTCACCTTGAAGGATCAACAAGCTCTGGAGGTCCATTCTAGGTGCATGCACAAATGCAGTAGTTTCAGGTTTGGAGAGTCCCTGGGCAAGATATTCTTAGGACCTGTCAGGGGACCTCAATTCAGACTGAAGCGTCAGATGCTGTACAAACCTATCTCAGATGCTCACTCAGACTCAATGCTTGTTTCTGGTTTGGGGTGCTAAGAATCTTCATTCAACTTGAAGGTTGGTAACTGGTGTAGGTTTACCTCAGATGCATATTCAGATTAGTTCTTGTTTCAGGGGTTGCCCTCCTCTCCTAAGTGTGCCCACCTAATTTTCATCTGCCTGGTTGCTGGACACTGCTTGTTTTCTTGGGCAGAGTTGACATCACCTTCCAGAGGAAGAGGACAAGTCATGAAGATGGGACAGCTCCTTCTCACTTGCTCATAGAAGGCAGGTGAACAGGCAGCCATGACAACTTTTTCTTTTTAATTCCTCCTCCCTCAGAAACTAAAAGTTTGAAAGAACGTTTGGCTCTGTTCTATGTACAAAAGCTCTGTGTGAAGCAAAGCAGTAAACAGAGGGTGACATTAGTGCATGGATAAGATGAATTCCTGTCTTTGACAACTCCCGTGAAATTGCAGGAACAAATGTTTCAATCTGAAATTATGTAAACAAGAATAATTTAATCTTTTTTATGGGGGGGAGCCCTAAAACCCAGAGCACAAGATCTGTTAACATTGTTGCCCTTGCTGGTCTAGCAGCAATCAAAAGAATGGATGCAGTGGCCAGTGAGCTGCTTGCAATGTCAAGAGAACTCCCTGTATTTACGAGCCATATGAAAATGAATCTGACACGGCTTATTACGGAGCTGCTGAAAGGCAGCATGTGTGTTAGCAGAAAAACTCTGCCACTAGGCTCTGTGCTGATGAGGGCAAAACAGTCATACAAACCAAACAAAATAGAGGAGAATGGTTAAGACCCAATGTAGCACAAGTGGGGGTTTTCTACTTTCTGTTGTATGCCCTGCAGTCCACGCCCCACCCAGCAACATGAAAATATTCTCTGGGGGGTTGAGATCTGCTCTGTAGCAGGTGGGGAGGGTCTCGGATAAGGGAAAGAGAAACTAGAAGTCCCACTACGTAGGTAGATTTCTATTGTTCAAGGAGTCAAGAGTTATTGGATGTCACCCAGTAGACAACTATATTTTTCTGAGAAGTGAGTAATATGTAGAGGGGATGCAAATGTTTCCTGAGAATTGTCCATGGCAAGCATAGAGTCATTGTTCCTATCCAGAAATGTGATCTCTGTAAGAAATCCAGAGTGCACATGTTGCTTTTCAAAGTTAAAATCGGCATGAAAGAATAATTGTAATGTCCATTAAATGTTTGCAAGAGCTGGTCAAAAGGCGTTTCTTGAAAGTGGTTGTGTTTTGGAGAGTGGTCAGTTACTTCTTTCTTAGAGCAAGCATAAAATGGGATTATTTTACACTGCTGCTGAGGAAGGCATTCCAGAAATGCATTGGAATTTCCTGCACCTTTTTGAACGTATTTCTGCTGTTTAAAAATGTGAAGATCCCTGCTGTGAGTGCACCTTGGCCATCCTGTGTGGTTTGTGACACGATGTAGCGAAAGCTTACCAAGCACTACCCTTCACACACCCTCTTGGGGAAAGCTCCATCAGCCTTCAGCAACCTGTCAACTGCCAGATTCTTGGACTGTAGCCCCATCTAGTAGGTGTTGGATGAAGCTCATATGAGCTGTGGTCCAAACCTGGAGGGCACCAGGCTGGAGAAGGCAGTCATAGATTTACAAAACGAATGCATAAACCAGCAGACTTTAAATCCTAAATGAAAGTGTTGACTTTGTGATTGGCCCATCGCTTTCAAAAATAAAAATTGTTACAAGAACAATAACAAAAAATGTGACCTGGGCATAAGAGCACCTTTTGTGCCCAGAATTTTGTAGAGTTCACTTTATTTCATTGAATCCATTGTTGGCATCCAGGTGTGTGGATGCCAATGGAGGTGAAGGCAAACCACTGTGTTAGCAGCACTTCAGTGACCTCCCCAGGGTGCATGGAGGTCCTGGGCTGCCTAGATGACAAGAAACGCCCCCACCTTGATAATGTGGTCCAAAAGAAAGCAGAGCAATATGTTTGGCATGAGCTTGGCTGTAGGAGTTGCCAGAGGGAGGCATACAAGGCACCATCCTACCATCTTAGGGACTTCACTCTGGATTTGTGTAGGGTTTACTCCTTAGCTTTTTGTTCTCCTGAAGATATCCCAGAAGGCAGCAATGGTTTAGGTTCAGAGTTTTTCTTCTCCTAGATGACGAGCCCCATCTGTCCCTCCCTTCCCTCTACATGTGCAGAAATCACCTTCTTGACTGTTGGACCCACTATTGGTCTCATCTGCTCAGTCCGCCAGAGCCTGTCTTCACATTCAGGTCCCTGACTCACCGAGGGATTGAGACCCATCAGCTTTCTTCACCTGGTTTAGCTGGCCAGTCGAAGCCATTCCTGTGGCCCTTTCACATGCTGAGAGCTTCTAGGAGCCACAGGTGAGAGCTGAGTGCAGGGTGGGGGACAATATTGGTCAAATTACCCCAGAAGGAGCACCATGTGGCCCCCAAAAGAGGTACTACCCCTCCCCTAACACTCTATACAGCCTTCATTGAAACCACCCATCACATTTTTGTGTATTCCTCTGCACATGCTGCTCAGGTCACTCCAGCGCTCCATTAAAATGAAAGAGGAGTAATAGGACATAAAACTAATGCTGGACCAAACCTTTTCATCTGCTTTGGTATTATGTGTAGGCATGTGTACAAAAGAGGCCACTTCTCCCAAGATTGGGAGTAAACAAATTTCAAGAGCTCACTTTATTCATACATGAGATGATGACTCAGGTTTACTCATTCCAAATGCTTCATCACATTCCCAGGTGCATTCCAGAGCTCCCTGTGAAAAGAGATTGATTGTTAAGGTACTCTAGGAATTGTAGCTCTGGACATGGGATAAAGTTAAGTTATTTGGGGAAAATATTTATAATGAGTTAAAAAAAAATGTTTAGGTATACTCCCCCCAAAAAAAAAAGCCTGAAGTGTTTTTTGTTGGGTATGACAGGAGAGGAAATACCAAAAGTTGACCAGAGATTGTTTATGTATGCCTCTACGGCTGCTAGAACTTTAATAGCCCAAAAGTGGAAACAGCAAGAACTACTGGCGGTGGAAGAATGGTAGACGAAGATGATGGACTATGCAGAATTAGCAAAGCTGACAGGGAAAATCCAAAACCAGAGTGAACAAGCGTTCCAGAGAGATTGGAGCAAATTTATTCAATATATAGATAATTATTGTAAACTTGTAAAGACAATGGCAGGACTGAGATAAATCATGCAGTGTTTATTGGAAGAAATTTTCTATTTTGTGCATCAAGTTTAGGATAAGTTAGGATAAATGTAGAATTGAGATGGTATAAATGTGTGAAACTAAGATGTGTTCTATAAAAACCAGACAACAGAACGGAGGGAAGTCGAGTGGCTCAGTGGAGCTAAAAACGTATTAATGAGATATGATGTTATAATATTGTTAAAAATGGAAAATTAATTTAAAAAAATAATAATTAAGGAATTGTAGCTCTAGGATGGGAATCAGGGCCTCTAACCATCTTTCAGTACCCTTAACTAATTATACTTCCCAGAATTATTTTCAGGAAGTCATGACTGTTTAGAACTTCTATCATACTGCTTTAAATGTATGGCATGAATGTGGCCTAAAGCTTGTAATGAACTTCCATCCATGAGAGAACCTACATAATGACTCTGAGACCTTGAACTGACTGACGTACAATGTCAATGTGATGTAAATTCAATTCTGAATTACTGTATGTTTTCAAGAGAAATTGCTTGGCACTTGCCTATTTCTGAATTTCTCTCACTGTGAATGTTTTGAGTTCATTCAGCCTGTGTGCAATTCAGCAGGGAGCCTGAAATCCTACATGGATAGAAACCAAAGAAAATGCACTTATTCCTAAGAAAACAGCTGAGTTTTGCTCATCTGTAGCCAGCAAGTCTACTGAGAATTGTCAACATAGCAAAGCTCCAATATTAGGAATCGTCTCTGAGGTTCATGGAATTTCACATAATTTAGTCAGACAAAGCATGAGAGCTTGACTGAAGATAATGCTGTGACTACTGAGATAAGTAAAACATAGTAGAGATTTTCTCAGAATGAATATTCAGTTGAACTGAATTCTGATTGAATTGCCTTGGTTTAGGCAACCACGCTTGTCTGAGTTTAGTATTATTGGGGGGGGGGCGTTATTGAAATAATGAAGTACTACTGTGCTGATAAAACATATACAATCATAGAATCATAGAATTGTAGAGTTGGAAGGGACCCCCGAGTCATCTAGTCCAACCCCCTGCAATGCAGAATACATATGCTCATAGACCTGTATGCTCAAAATACTACTTTGTTCCTTATAGCATGGGCCTGCAACTCAGTGAAACCAAAATAAATGTCCTAACATCTATTGTACAGACTGCATGGAAGTGCAGAGAATATTGCAAATAGTCTGAATACTAAGGGCATTGCCAATTTCGTGGATCATATTCTGATCAATCATAGTTCATTCTCAGTTTCACTATGTGACTCCAAGATGTGTAATTATTGATCAGCATAACATTGATTTAGAAACATTTAATTATGTGCAACATCCTCGAGTTGGAATCAACCACCTGTGTCACTAGTCTAGGGAATCCCAACCTACTTCATTCAGAGAAACATCTGGGCAGCAATACTAAATACACTTTCATAGAACTGCCATTGAACTCCAAGAGATTCAGGTCTAATTGACAGATTCCTGCAGACATTTTTGGTTTTGTCTGCCGTAACTTGCCACAAAAGTGAGCACTGAAGACAAATAAATTGGGCAAAGCATAGCCATCACTCCTTCCAACAATGGACCCAGGTGGTGAATGCTGAAAGGATTGCATCCAAAAAATGTTGTTGTTACTGTTTGCTTTGGTATTCCAAAGGAGCAGGAAATGTATTGGGATGTACATCGATGAATGTAATAGTTGTGAATGAAAGTGTAGGAACAGCTGAAAAACAGAGGTTAAAATGCGTGCATGTGTGTGAACATACCTTTGTGTGCAGGAGGCTATTGGGCATGTACCCTGTAATTTTAAGAGCCCTTGTAACACACCTTGTTCTCTTATAAAGGCAATGGTGCCCACCTGAGAGGTTTCGGAACTGAGTTCCAGTGAGTTACAGCTGGAAAAAGCCCTGCTAACATCATATATATCAACAGAGATTTCAGTTCTCTGAATGTCAGTCCTTCTATTGCCAAACTGCACCATATGAACACAAGAGGGAGGAGCATCAGCAAACTTTGTCGAGCTCCGGTATATGCAGGATTCCAGGACACAATCCAATGAAAACTAACAAGGCTCAATTACTGTTAGTGAGGCAGGGCAGAGAGGGCAAACACCAGGTGGGAGAAGGAATGGAGCAGAACAAATAAAAAGATCCATCATGATATGACAATGTGTGTGTATCACCCACCCACACACATCACTGTATCATAACAAACTGAAATGGTTTACAATAATATCTCTATATAATAAAAACACTTGAACATTTAAAACCAGAGAACATCATCTAACTATTATGGAAATACATTTTCTTAATTGCTTGCATAGCCTGATGGCATAGAAGAACTTTCAGCAGGCGTTTAAAGGCTGAAACAGAAGGTGCTTGCTGAATCTGTACTGGAAGAACATTTTGAATGACTGGGGTGGTGACACTTAAGACACTATTTTGTGTTGATGACAAATGAACCTTGCCAAGTCAGGGGACAACCAACAACAACCCCATAGATGATCTCAGTGATCAGGCTAAGATATAAGGGTCTAGATCAGGCATGGCCAAACTTGGCCCTCCAGCTGTTTGGGGACTACAATTCCCATCATCCCTGACCACTGGTCCTGTTAGCTAGGGATGATGGGAGTTGTAGTCCCAAAACAGCTGGAGGGCCAAGTTTGGCCATGCCTGGTCCATATGGTCCTTAAGATACTCTGGGCCTAATTTGTTCCGAGTTTTGTATATTATTGCAATGACTTTGAACCTGGCTCAGTAGTAGATACGCAGCAGAAATTTAAACAGTGGTGTTACATATTGTCAGCTATGTGCCCCCATCACAGTCTGCACCAGGTCCAAGGGCAGCTCCCTAAAGAACACATTGCAGTAGCCCAGCCTCAAGGTTACCAACGCACAAGCTATTCCTGTCCAGGAATGGCTGCTGTTAGCAAACTGGGCAAAGCTGGTAAAAGGCACTCTGAGCCACAGAGGACACTTAGCCTTCTAGTGACAAAGATGTATCCATAAGTACCCTCAGGCTTCATACTTGTGCCTTCAGAGGGAGTAAAGGTAAAAGGTAGGTAAATGACCCCTGGATGGTTAAGTCCAGTCAAAGATGACTATGGGGTGTGGCTCCCATTTCACTTTCAGGCCGAAGGAGCCAGCGTTTGTCCACAAAAAGCTTTCCAGGTCATGTGGCCTGCATGACTAAACAGCTTCTGATGCATCGGGACACCATGACGGAACACAGATATGCCATTGACCTTCCCACCACAGCAGTACCTATTTATCTACTTGCACCGGTACGCTTTTGAAGTGCTAGGTTGGCAGGAGCTGGGACAGAGCAACGGGAGCTCACCCTGTCACAAGGATTCAAACTGCCAACCTTCTGACCTTCTGAACAGCAAGTCCAAGAGACTCAGTGGTTTAGACCACAGTTGCTTATCTGCCAGACACTGGACCCACCTACCCAAAGAGCCTTCCCAGGATGCAAACACCATCAAATGGCCCTCATGCAGTCTGGCACTGCATTCAGACACTGAACCAGAGCTTTCAGAGCTTCTTCTGATTCAAATGTTATGGAGAAATAGAGCTGTGCATATATCAGGCTCATGTTACATTTGTTGCCTCGGCTATAGCAAAAACATTGGGTTTATGTTGTTGTCTGGCTTCCCTTTTGGATTAAGCAGGTGAATAAAATGTATCAACAATGGGAGCTTTCATACTTGGTTTCTAACAGTTCGTAACCAGTCAGTGTTTCAGGTTTTCTAAATAAGCTTAGATAAGTTATTCACCAGAGTGAATATCGCTTTGCAACTGTATTCAGAAGGGATTTCCCCCCTCTCATTTCCAACATGCAGTTACATGATGAAAGAAATAGCATAATCCAACACTTATCCCCAAACAGCAGGGGGAGGGAGGGAAGGAGGGAAGGGAAAATCTGACACAACTATACCTGATATTCGATCTACTCCTCACAAACAGCATATGAACATATGAAGCAGCCTTATACAATCAGGTCAGACAATTGTTCTATGTAGCCCAATATTGTCTCCACTGATTGGTGACAGCTCTCAGGCAGAGAAGAGTTTTTTTAAATATTTTTTTTATTAATTTTCCAACAAAATTATACAATTTTATCCAAATTTTAACAAATAAAAAATATTTTAGACTTCCTTCAGCTTCTCTGGTAATCATCCATAGTTATTCTTCAGTACGCATTCCCTTCATTGTATTGCCATTTATCTTCCCTCCCCCTTCTATTTCTTTTTGACAATACATCTTAACTTTTACAGTGCTTCTTGAAACCCCACTAGCGTTGTTTGCACATCACACACATTTTTCAGATATTCCACAAACTTCCCAGTCTTTGGTAAACTTTTGGTCTCTCACATATCTTATTTTCCCAGTTAATTTATCCAGTTCAGCATAGTCTGTCAGTCTCATTCTCCATTCTTGTATCGTCAGTATTTCCTCTTGTTTCCATTTCTGGGCCAATAAAATTCTTGCTGCCGTAACTGCATACTGAAAAAGTTTACAGTCCTTTCTTCTTATTTCTTTTCCTGTAATCCCTAAAAGAAAAGCTTCTGGTTTCTTTACAAAAGTATATTTTAACATCTTTTTCAATTCATTATATATCGCTTCCCAGAAACTCTTCACTTTCTTACACTCCCACCACATATGATAAAACGTTCCTTCTTTTTCTTTATATTTCCAACACTTATTACATGTCTTATACATTTTTGCTAATTTTACCGGTGTGATGTACCATCTATAGAACATTTTCATCACGTTTTCCTTCAATGCCATGCATGCAGTAAATTTTAGATTTTCTTTCCACAATTTTTCCCAATCATCAAATTGAATATTTTACCCGAAGTCTTTGGCCCATTGTATCATTACCGATTTAACCTCTTCATCTCAGGCAGAGAAGAGTCTTTTCCATCATCAGCAACTGGTGGTGTCAAGGATCAAATCTATGACCTTCTGAAAAACATGTGTTCTACTATGCTGTGGCCCATGAAGTGGTAAACCTGTCTCTTGACTACAGTGGTACCTCGGGATGCAAATGGGATCTGTTCCGAAGCCCCGTTCGCATCCTGAATAGAACGTAAGATGCAACGGCGCATCTGCGTGTGCACGGGTCGTGTTTTGCCGCTTCTGCGCATGCGTGTGATGTCATTTTGAGCATCTGCGCATGCGCGAGCGGTGAAACCTGGAAGTAACGTGCTCTGTTACTTCCAGGTTGCTGCAGAGCGCAACCTGAAAGCGCTCAACCTGAAGTACATTCAACCCGAGGTATGACTATACAGTGGTACCTCAGGTTAAGAACTTAATTTGTTCTGGAGGTCTGTTCTTAACCTGAAACTGTTCTTAACCTGAGGTACCACTTTAGCTAATGGGTCCTCCCGCTGCCACCGCACAATTTCGGTTCTCATCCTGAAGCAAAGTTCTTAACCCAAGGTACTATTTCTGGGTTAGTGGAGTTTGTAACCTGAAGCTTCTGTAACCTGAAGTGTTATTAACCCGAGGTACCACTGTATAAGACTTCACACGGTAGGTGGGAACTGTGTACGTGCAGCTACTCACACAGAGTCAATTAAGGTTTGGCAGACAGCCAGAAGGTCATGTGATGGAGTAAGTCAGCCTGGTGATAACAGAGACATGGAGACAGCTCCCTGATTGGTCAAGCTCTCTCAAGGGAGTGATAATTAATGGCCTACTAACTGTTAGTTCAGTAGTTCAGAGTTCTGTGTGTCAGTGGGTGTAGGAGTTGTGAGTCGTGTCAGAGAGAGCTAGCTAAATATATGTGTTCTGTTCCTGTAAATAGTCCACTGTATATCATAAACACCTAACTACAAGTTCCTGGTTCCTGCTTCATCTATCCTGTCTGCAGCCAAGTTGCCAACTGCTTCCGTGGATTCTGCGTGCACTCTGCTAGGTCTGGCTAAGGTCCTGCAACTAGTCAGAAAGTTGCGAAACACCAAATAGGTTTTGCCAATAAGCTCATCATCTTCATCACCAAAATCATCATCATCATCAAACTCCCCCCACAGAGAAAACTAGCAAAGAAGGAGATGGGTTCTAGCGTAACTTCAGGATACAATCATTTTCTATGTTTGGGGACTCTTCCTTGCCCCTCTCTGTGGTCTGAAATGGTACAGTCCAGAAACAAATCTACCTCCTGCCATTTTTGAGAACTTGGTCTCAAGCGGAGGAGCAGCATGAGCAATGGACTTAGCTTTGTGTATTAAGCATTTCTTTTTGCACACCTGACTCTCACTCGCGTTGGCTTTGGCAAGAGGCCAAATCTCTTTGAGAACACAGAGAGCGGAAATCAATATCACCATTCCTTTCCCTTGTTATCTCTATATTAGCACTAAATACACATCATCCCTGCCTCTCATGTAAAATTAAAATTAAAATTAAAAAAAGTTTGTGAATAAATGGGATGGCCAACTATGTAATACAGCAAATAAAAATACCTAGGGTAATCCGAGAAAAACTCAGCCATCCCTTCTGTTCCCTTAGGAAAAGTAAACACAATTTATTTAGAAAACTATAGCAGTTGATGTGAATGTAGAATTCAGTATCACTTTATCATACCTGTTTATCTATTTTATATATCCTGCCTTTCCATCATGGCTTTCAAAGATGCTTACAGTACTTTTCAAAGTGAAGCGCAAAATATAGAGCAATGAAAAATGAACAGCAAAATCCCATGCATGCTTCCTTAGAAGATAGGATGGGTATCTGTCAATTCCTGTTACTTTCAGTTATTTCAGCCTTCCATTCAGTTTTCCACATCAGTATGTGTTTTGTTTTTAAAGAAAGCAATCATGAAAATTCATCAGGTTTTGTCCATGATCCCCCCCCCCGCAAACATATGGATGTTTATATGCAAATATGCCAAAATACACAATTTTCCCATTTTGAATGTTCTTTTCATGAATACATATACACTTTATCTAGCACATGCATTTTTATACACATTACTGCAAAATTCAGAGAATTTCGAAAAGACGGCTGTGTTTCAGTTTGCATGCTGCTTTGGAAACTCCAGATTTGGTAGGTTCAACTTTAAATACAAACTGAATCCAATTTCTCCTCCATCCCTACTCAGAAGTATGTCCCACTTGTGTTCAGTGGGGCTTACACTCAATAAAGTATTATAGGATTGAACACCAGCAGAAAAATGAATCAAGCCAAATAGCCAAACTTAATTGGGGAGGCAGGTTTATTGATTTATTTGTGTGGGGAATAACTTACAAACCAGCTCAGGTGCCAACAAATGTTGTACGATGCAAGATTCTGAGACAAATTTTAAGGTTGCTGTTCAGGAGGCAGACACCAGGAACCTTGAAGGAGACAAAGAGCCATACCTCAGTGGTGTAGCACCTCCTTTGTGTGCAGAAGGTGCAAAGTTCAATCTCTAGCATCTTCAGGTAGAGATGGAAAAATGTCTTTAATAGTGAAGACGTGAGGTGAGATGGAAGCTGAGAGTTACCATGCTGTTATAGTAACAATTTTCAATTGTGAAACATTCCAATTTTGAGAGGGAGGGAGTGAATGAGAGACAGGACTTGGAAAAGGAAAAGTGCTTACACCAGGGTTGGGGAGAAAGGAAGCATTATGCATGAAGAGGTGCAAACAACCATCCAACTATCTGAATTCACTGAGCACAAAGAAAACTTACCAAAATGTGATTGTATGCTAATATGATAGCAATCCAATCTTCACAAGCTCCACAAGGCTACCAACAGATATGATTTGAAAAGGCCTCAGTGGAATATGCTGTTTGTGAGTCTTTGCATGCTTTATATTCTAGCATTCACCAAAATTACTGTGTGGGGGGGGGGAATGCTTTTTCAGATCAGTTTGTGAACGTAGTGTAGAAAAAACCAAGTATCAGGGTGAAGCACATAGGATTGAACTCCTTCTATGAAGAAAATATTGATGAATTAAAATAACACTGTGTGTGTTTGAACTGCCAAGAAACAGTGATTTGATTAGAAACACGAGAAGCTGGCACAGTAATTCAAAGGAACGTTTTGCGAAATTGGTCTGCCACAACTTCGTTCCGCTAATATGTTTCATTGTTTATTCAACACGTTTACTCGGGAATGAGTCTAGCTGAACTTCTTCCACTGACATGTGAAATATCATAAGGGAAGATTGCCAGTTTCAATGGAATTCTGGGAATGGCTGCAAGTTGTACGAGCACAAAACAGATTCAGGGCACAAGGCACCATTCAAAACAAAGGGTGGACTGATTATCTGAATTTGGCAGCAGGACCATCACTGTTGGGCAACCACAAGTCCCCATGGCGTACTGCCTACCCTGTTGTTGTTTAGTCGTTTAGTCGTGTCCGACTCTTCGTGACCCCATGGACCAGAGCATGCCAGGCACTTCTGTCTTCCACTGCCTCCCACAGTTTGGTCAAACTCATGCTGGTAGTTTCGAGAACACTATCCAACCATCTCGTCCTCTGTCGTCCCCTTCTCCTTATGCCCTCCATCTTTCCCAACATCAGGCTCTTTTCCAGGGAGTCTTCTTTTCTCATGAGGTGGCCAAAGTATTGGAGCCTCAGCTTCAGGATCTGTCCTTCCAGTGAGCACTCAGGGCTGATTTCCTTAAGAATGGATAGGTTTGATCTTCTTGCAGTCCATGGGACTCTCAAGAGTCTCCTCCAGCACCATAATTCAAAAGCATCAATTCTTTGGCAATCAGCCTTCTTTATGGCCCAGCTTTCACTTCCATACATCACTACTGGGAAAACCATAGCTTTTACTATACGGACCTTTGTTGGCAAGGTGATGTCTCTACTTTTTAAGATGCTGTCTAGGTTTGTCATTGCTTTTATTTCCTACCCTGACTCTCAACCAAATTGCCAGCTACAACCACACACGTATTAAGGCAACACAACCAGTTCCCTTGTACAGCATGCTGAGCCAAAAGGGCGCTTCCTGCCTCCTTCCCAAAGCCTAGTAAGTTGTTCCTTTGGGAAGGAGGTGTGATGGTTCTGACAGGGTTCTGGAGTCTTCCTTCCCCCTTCCCAAAGCCTAGTTAGTGCTTCCTCAGCTATGGAAAAGGGACGGGAGGATTCTAGGACCCTGCCAGAGCTTTATAACATTCCCAAAGCACAGTACTTCACTTAGTTGACAGTCAGGAGTGTGTGCAGGAGCCAGGCCCTGGGACCAGTAGGGCTTCGCAGGACTGGGGCCTTCCTAAGTTTGTCCGGAGAGGCAAGGTGCAGCCGCACAGGTGAGGCCGCTTGGTAAGTCGGTGCCCCTGGTGGCAAGAACCAGGAAGAAATATAAGGTCAGCATTTCCCTTTGGCTCTTTGCCACAGCAACACATTTCCTGCCTTGCTGCATTTGGCTTCTTGCATCCTGATCCTCAGATCTCGGCTTCATGACTCCTTGCTTCTTGACCCTCAGACCCTTGACTTTGTGACTCCCTGCTTCCTGACCCTTGGACTCCTGGCTTCTGGACTCTCATTCCTGCTCCCACCCCGCCATCTTGCCCCCGGTCCTGACGTCCTCAGCTGGGACTTTCGGAAGGCTGCACAAGGGCTGGGGGAAGTGATTTTGGCTTCACACAGGGTGCCGTATTACCAAAGTCCACCCCGTTCCTCAGCTCTAGAGTCCAGGTAGCTGTAGCTGCTACTTTGTAAAAAAAAAAAAAAGGTGATGTTGCTGATTTGAGAGTGACTCCAAATTAATAAACTTAATAATTTGAAGGGCATTTATTTGTCTTGATTTGTTCACTGGGGCAATGAAAAAAGTAAGTAGCTGGTTTTGTTCAGTAGATCAAACCACATAGTGCTGTAATATCTTTATTAGGGCTAACTAATATATCATAAAATTGTGGTTATCACTATCACTGACATTTCAGCTAGAGTGAAAAGTGGAGGTGACATTTCATCTAGTTTGAAAAGTGAAAAATTAAAGGCAACACCAAATATCTTCGGTCAAATTGGTCAAATTTATGAAAGGCATTCAGCATATTTTAAAGGCAATTTTTCCTAAAACAGAAATTGAAGGTTCCTTTTCAGATAAATGCCAGAGGAGACGAGGCCAAATTAATTTTGATAATATTAAATTCCACACATCTCTAGTTTATGTACTATAAACAGGAAGAGAGACCAATGTTAAAGCATATCATATTGCTTCAAATGGAAAATATTTAATGTGTCAATATGTTTTCTATCTTTGAAAGTTATTCGAGTATCCCTCCCTATCACATTAGTATGAATGAATTTACATCCAAGCAGCATACCCCACACGTAGGAGTTTGCTAAATTTCCACTTAATTACTGTATGCCACAAAATCACTAGGCAACTTCATCATGATTGCTAGAAGTTAATGGAAAGGCAATGAAGGGTCAGCAGGAGCCTAGAATTAGAGTATCAGGCATGTTGGATGTCTAGAAGTGCAAATAATGAGGTGTGTTGGCGGAACTGTGCAAGAAGACTTTCACAGCTTCAGTCAACTGTGCTGAAATTAATGTAATCAGAGCCAACAATTATGCAGTGCTTACAAATGTTAAATTCAGTCACTAAGGATTAGCCTGAGACAAACAGGTCCTTGGCTGCTTTTGTCCAAGATAGTCCAGCAGAGCTATCTCCTGTTAAGAGAGTTCCTAAACAATGACGGACCTGGGCGTCTCAGTTTTCGAGCTCTTCTGAAAAGGAGGGAGCATTTAAGAATGGCTCTCTGTTTACTCTGATGAATACAGATCATGGTGATCAACTGAAAGAGGTTATTGCAATGCAGAGTTTCAGTAACATTCTGTAGCTCTCTGTGAGTTACTGGGGAGAATAGCTAGCCCAGCCATGACACTGGAAAGTCTGGCTTTGGCACTGCTAGGAATGCAAGAGTTTCTAAGGTGTCTCATGTGTCTGTGTTTTGGTAGTGGGGATATTTTATTTATTAAATTTTTATAAATTTTGGTTACAACATAAAATCACAATACAACAACAACAACAACAACAACAACAACAACAACAACAACATAATAATAATAATAAATGTTATTTATACCCCGCCCTCCCCGGCCAGAGCTGGGCTCAGGGCAGCTAACACCAATAAAATCACAGTAAAAACATAATAGGGGGAAAAGAAAAAGAAAAAAGAGGGAAAAAACAACTTAAAATACAGGTTAAAATGCAATTTAAAATGCTGCCTCATTTTAAATGTACCCAATAAATCAAGACCATAAGGGGAGGGAAACATAAGGGTCAGACTGAGTCCAAACCAAAGGCCAGGCAGAACAGCTCTGTCTTGCAGGCCCTGCGGAAAAATGTCAAGTCCCACAGGGCCCTAGTCTCTTGTGACAGAGCATTCCACCAAGTCAGAGCCAGTACTGAAAAGGCCCTGGCCCTAGTTGAGACCAATCTAACCACCTTGTGACTTGGGACCCCCTCCTCCCTAACACATTTTAAAAGGGCATTGGGTGTCAATCAGCCAAAGGCCTGGTTAAAGAGGAATGTCTTTGCCTGGCAACTAAAGGTGTATAATGAAGATCTACCCGGCCGCACCTTCTTGGGAAGAGCATTCCACAGATGGGGAGCCACTGCAGAGAAGACCTGTTCTCGTGTTGCCACTCTCTGGACCTGTCGTGGAGGAGGCACATGGAGAAGGGCCTCAGATGATGATCTCGGTGTCCGGGTAGGTTCATTTCGGAAACTTCAGAGTTTCATGATGCTTTGACAAGCACCACCTTTGGGATGATTTATGCCTAGCAATCACAATTGTGCACGAAAGATTGGAAGGGTCTCACATGTCGGAGGGTACGGTGAGCCTGTTGGAGTCTGTTACTGCGACAAAGACGCCCCAAAAGTGCTCAGAAGTTTCCACATCCACCTGTCCCTATTCACAAAGGAAACACGCTACGCGGACTACAGTCTTCATAATAATAATAATAAAAAAAGTGATATATAATTTGTCGTGATGCTCCACTGAGCTTTTGCTCAAAGTCTAACACCCAGCAGTGCAATGCCACAGAATTGCCTTTGAATGACTCCCCAGTCCCATCAGTAACCATTGCCACCTTTTACTTTCTAGCACTCAATACAACATTCAGGGAGAAGAAAATCTTTTGTTGCTTTGTCACTCAGCGAGAGATTTAATGGCAGTGTCACATTGTTCAAGGGTGAATTGGCATATGCATAAGCAATTTCTTGCCCTCCACCAGAAGGTGGGCTTCTATAAGCATCTATCGCTATGGCAGACACCAGAGCATGAAATAGTGCTTACAATGCTATTCCCCCTGGACGTTTGAAAGGGAATAGTTACATAGCTAAGCACCAGCTCATTTTCTAGATGGCAGCATCTTGGAGGTTCTATATTTTATTTACAGCTCACAGTGAGAGTGGATTTTTGATTGAAATATAATTTACGGAATGAAATATATTTCACTGCCAAGAGAAGGGAAGGTGAGAATATTCATAACGGAAAACATTTCTAAGGACAGAGAATGTAAAAGTTGCAAGGAGGTGTCGGCCCCCTCCTGTTTCTATTGTCTGCCCTACTCCTTAAAAGAAAAGAAAACATGAAATTCAAAATCATTGGGGGCTGTCTTGTGGTTTTTGTATATGAGGTCAATGATAAATAGATGGCTATTAAATAGTTAAGTGTGTGTGTGTGTGTGTACAATCTGCTCCTCAAAGGAAAGAGGGAGAGAGAGAGAGAGATTTCCAGAGTGGTTTAGAGGTCACTACAAACAAGACAGTCACTGCGTTCAGACTTTCAATAAAAAAGACACACCAAAGGAAAATTGATTGGGAGGGAGGATGAAATAAACAAGCTCAGATATAACTTATTATGTTTGGGGTGATGGAAAATAATTTTAACATTTTGGAATATTAACAGAGTTATCTTACTTGCTGAAGCTATCTGCAGTCTTGTTTTGGAGGTTATGGTCACCTTAATTGTGATATTTGCATTTGTTCATGCTGGGTTTTTAAAAAATGAAACTTGTTGTGTTGTTTTATATTTTTCCTTGCAATCTTCCCTGGGATTGGTATCAATGAAGGGAAGGCTACAAATGTGCTAAGGCAATGAATGAATAAATAATTCCGGGCCAGGTTAGCTCAAGGCATTTTGCTGCTTGGAGGCAGACTAACAAATGTGGGACCCAGCCCTGAACTGGTACTGTGAAAGGAATGTGGCTACACAGTCATACCTTGGGTTACAGACACTTCAGGTTGTACATTTTCGGCTTGCACACCACGCCAAACCCGGAAGTACTGGAACGGGTTACTTCCAGGTTTTGGCGCTCGCGCATGTGCAGAAAAACTAAATCACGCTTTGTGCATGCACAGAAGTGCCGAATCGCGACCCGCGCGTGCACAGACACAGCTCTGCGGGTTGCTAACACTGCGGGTTGCAAACGTGCCTCCTGCATGGATCATGTTCGCAACCTGAGCGTCCATCCACTGTATCTGAAAAAAGTAGAAATCCAGGCTGTTCAAGGCAGCTTCAATGCACAACAGTCTGACTGTGCTGCCCTTACAATGAAGTACAAGAAAAGTCAAGTCAAGGTGTACAGTATTCACTGAAAAGCCAATTGTTGCCTGAGGATGTATTGTACACTCTGAACCAGAACATTTTCCAGCCTAGTAAAAGGCACTCATTTTGGGTGGTGGTTACTTGAGACTCCAGCAGCGATGGTTCAAGTGATCGCAAAAATGCTGCCCGCCTTGAATGAGGTTTTCGCATTTGTTCAGTCAATTATTTTTGTTCACTCAGCCACTGTTATTTTGGCGGGGTGCTTAAACAGAGCTAGAGATCTCAGTCCGCTGGAATTTTCACAGGGAGTTTTAAAAAGGCCATTTCAATTCAGTGGGGTTCATTTTTTTGCTTTTCGGCATCTTGTCATATTAACAAACATAGACAAAGGGTGACCCCCCCACCAAAAAAAATATAACTTGGGTAATAATGAGCTTGGAAATCTATATGGAGATAGTGGACATCTCAGAAGGGTGGAAGTCAGGTGGCTGGAATTTGGAACATGGCCACTACATTTTTATAGGATGTAAAACTGTTTTTTGATATTTTGGATTTGGGTTTGTTTGTTTGTTTAGCCAATGTTACTATTGTAAAAAAAGGAGAGGCCCTTTTTATTGGAATTTTCATGTCACAAATTAAAACATTTCCCATCCAAAGAAAGAAAGACAAGCTAAATGCTCTGAGGAGTGAACTGCTCTCAGCACAATTAGGAACTGAGTCAGTTGCAAACACCATCAGAGATCATTCTCTCATATACAACAACCTCAGATATGCAGATGACACAAGTTTGATGGCAGAAAGTGAGGAGGAATTAAAGAACCTCTTAATGAGGGTGAAAGAGGAGAGGGCAAAATATGGTCTGAAGCTCAACATCAAAAAGATCATGGTCACTGGTCCCATCACCCCCTGGCAAATAGAGGGGGGGAGGGAATGGAGGCAGTGAGAGATTTTACTTTCTTGGGCTCCATGATCACTGCAGATGGTGACAACAGTCACAAAATTAAAAGACGTCTGCTTCTTGGGAGAAAAGCAGAGACATCACCATGCTCATATTTTGCGTGAGATGAGCACGGCAAGTCCCCAGGATGAGGTAAGCTCATGACTCTGTAAGCATTAGCAACATAAAAGCCTACAAGCCACTGTGAATCATGCATTGGCAACCTCACAACTGAACTATTTCAATGCACCCTGTGTGGGACTTCTCTTGGGACTGATCCAAAATCTGCAGCTGGTACAGAATGATGCAGCTACTGGGCCATGTCAGATGTTTTGTTGTTAACATTTAAAGCCCGGAACAAGTTAGGACCAGGTTATCTGAAAGGCCACCTGCTCCTGTGCAGATCTGTAAGATCACTTTGATTGTCTGGGGAACTTCAACTTGTAGCACTGCAATCTGAAGAATATCATAGGTATCAGACCCATAAGATTGGAAACAGTATAATAATAATAATAATAATAATAATAATAATAATAATAATAATTTATTTATATCCCGCCCTCCCCAGCCAAAGCCAGGCTCAGAGCGGCTAACAACAGTTATGTGCTAAAATACCTCAAATTCCAGTTTTATTTGCATGAATATGCTTTTTGCACTATGTTTTTATAGTGCTGTTTTATTGGCCTTAGTTTTTTTTGTTTTAATGGTGTTGTTTGTTTTTGATGTTGCGTATCTCTAAAAATCTTTAAAATATTAAGTGGTTTATAAATGCTTGTAAATAAATAAATAAGTAAGTAAGTAAATAAATAACAGCTTCCAACTGCATATGCAGGAAGGGCAACTAAAAATGTGTAGTTCTCTTCCAAAGGTGAACAGGTGCATCTTAAGCTACATAAGAAGGGTTAGACTGTTGGTACCAGGTGCATTCCTGTGTCAGGTAGGGACAACATTGTTTTTCATCCTGCCCTGTATTCACTGCATGCAGTTCTGCTTCTGTTCTGCAGCAGCTCATATTCTGCCGAAAACTATATTATTCATCTCACTGTCTACAGCAGTGACATTATGTAAATGGTGTGATGTGCATAATTAATTGCATAGTTATGTAAATTACGTAAGTTATGTTATCATTACATCATTCCATCCCATTCATTTAAGCGCGATTGAAACATAGTGCAAATGTAGGTGGGGTGTGTAATCAATTACTGTCAGGAATGAGCCAGCTCTGAGTGAAGGTTTGCAGCCAATGGCAGAAAGCAGCCAGGAACAGAGAGGCTTTGATGTTAGTCAGGCTGTGGGGAGCCGGCAGCTGCAGACCTCAGTTCTTCCTGACCTTGATGGGCTGACTGATAAGGCAGTAGCTGAGAGGAGGCTAGAACACAGCCGAAGCTTGCAGGAAGCACAAAATGGAGCAAACAAACTCAGAGACAGCCTATCTGAAAAGGAAGAGGTTGGAGCTGATCCAATCAGTCCACACAGTCAGTGAATGGGAGGGTTGCTAGACAGGAAAACAAGGGACGTAGAGTGCGAAAGTTCAATATCTTCTGGAAGATATTATTCTGGAAGGAGTTTTCAAAAGGGTCATCTTGAGTAATGATGCCGGAGGCTTTTTTAGAGCTGTCTGGAGTTATCTGTTTGTTTTTTGCAATAAATCCTCCTTTTTAATTACCTACGCTTACTGTGTTATCCAGCTGGGAGCCTGGACTCCTGACCATTACATATTGTTTGCAGGCTGAAAGGAACAGTGACAGCAAATACATGAATAATTATATTCACTGGATTGACTTCTGTTCCTGACCTAGGATGAATAATAAATACCAGTAATCGTTTCTCCCATTTCTGTTTTCATCAGAATTCTCCAGCATCCCTACTGCAGAGGCCTTCTTTTCACACTTGAGCCATTACCAACAGGGCATCCTCTGTCAATGGGCTCCACTTAAATCCATTGATTTCAGTGGGTCAACTCCAATTAATGTTGGATATGACTACACACATACACATGCACGTTAAGTGAAATAACATTGGCCACTCCGTTAAAGGAAATTTCACCCAAGAATTGCCTGAAATAGGCACGAGTGCATTCTCCAGCTCTCGCAGCACCATAATAGGTTGTAGACTGGCTATTGAATGCTTAAGGGGAACAGAATAAAATGTGATCTGAACAACAGCTGGTTTGCTGCACCTCTTAAAGTCACTGAGCAGAAACCCTCCGTAAATTATTATAGCCAGGGCCAAGGTAGCTGTAGCCCTCTCTCCATGCTGAAAGGATTCCAAGCTAAAAGGAGAATTAGTGTGCAGCCAATTAAACACACCTGGTGATAATAAATTTGCCTTTGAGTCAGTCTAAGTAGCTTTGTTTTCCATGGTCCCATTAATAGTTTATTTTCTGGTCAGGTGCACTATCGATTGTTCTGCACTGAAGCTATTTCTTCCTCATTAGCTTCCCAAACTTTTCTTTGCCTCAATTTTCCTCAGATACAAAAGCTGCAGAAGATTATGTGAGACTCGTTGCTTAGCAACAATCCTATTCCTATAACGATAATGGCTAAGCATGGTGTGTCTCGCCTCCTTCGGGAAGAGGTCAGATTCTGGTCCCCCACCCAACCACACATGCACGCACACACACCACACACATACACACACACTTTGCTTTTCTATGGGGTGGTTAATCAAAGGATCACTCTTGAAACAATATTGTGCTGAAATGGCTGCTACAGATTTGGCATAGCCATTTCTGGTTGTATGAAAACAAGCCAATGCTTTTCCTTCATGGCAATGGAGAAAAAAAGGAATACTAATAAGTAAGTTAGACTATTGGCAAAAAGACTTGAACAGTCTCTGCCTGAGCTCCCTGTCTTTTGACGACTTCCCAAAGTTATTTTTGCACCCCCAAAGTGGGAGGTGGTGAAGAGTGACACTTCTGGCTATAATAGGTAATTTCCTTTGTTATGCCCTTCCTGGATTAAAGATCACAGAAGCTTTAAGGGAGCGGGAGAGAGAAATGCATGACTTTCAACATTGTTCAAATGCTCTAAGAAAACCTTGTTGAATTTTGGTTCCTCTTTCTAATGGCATTCTGCTTTCATTCCTCCTTTGTTGAACATCAAGCTTTCATCTGCTGTTGAAATGATGATCAGAAATAAACACCCAGGACCTTTGTGACTGGATTGTGAGTTTTGAGACCTGAGACTCTCAACATCTTAAAAAAAAAAAAAAAAAAAGATTGTGAAAGTTTCATTAAAATCCCATGGACTGGGTAGCCTCTTTGAAGATAAGGTCTTGAAGTGCTTTCACACTGAGGACATTTGTACGGATATATAATAGTAAACTCTATCAAAAAAGCATGAGTTGCAAAACTGAAACATATTTCTCAAGCAAATGCTCTATTCACATAGCAGTTTATTCCATTTCTCCAATGTTTCCTTAACTGTTAATTTTTGTGATATATTTGAGCTCTCACATGACGTAAAACCCATTTCTGGAAAGTTAACAGAATATAGCACGTGTAGCACTCATTTCAATGTGAACTGATTTCAGGAGGGAAAAAATTCATTTACAATGGATTTGCCAGAAAAACATAGGAGTAAAGTGATGAGATTTGGGGTGGTATACTGTCATACTGTTCTTTTTTGCTGTTTTCATGGATGGGGTGTGTGTGTCATGGTGGAACAGAAGTACGCATGTGTGAAAAGTGTAGGGAGCAGCAATGTTGTCCAATGACATTTGTTGTTGCGTCGCACAACCCCCGCTGGTGTGAATGAAATTTAGTGTGATGTGCTGGTACATCAGTCAATAAACCACAGATCCATAATGCAACAGGTCCTGCAGTAGCATTTGTTAGCATTTGGATCCATGCCCCATATCACTACTCCATGGAGCATCTGGGAAACCACTTTACTGGAAAAGATTTTCAACACAGGTTCTAGTAACTGGCCACCCAACGTAAAATAGAATTTCATTAATGCCCCACAAGCTTTCTGCGTTTTGAGTTTCGCAGCCTCTATATGCCCCTTCCATGATAGTGTCTCAGTGAAAAGAACTCCCAGATACCTAAAGGAGCGTATCTGCTCGAGATTCTGCTAGTCCATTTTCCATTTGAAACTGGAGCTACGCTTCCCAAAGACCAAAATTTTGGTCTTGGAGTAATTCACAACAAGCTCTTCCCGCTTGCAATACGAGCTGAAAGCTGTGAGCAGATTATTAAGACCTAATCGGGAGAGTGATAGGACCACCACATCATCGGCGTACAACAGACAGCATATCTTCCTACAGTGGTATCTCTGGTTAAGAACTTAATTTGTTCCGGACGTCCGTTCTTAACCTGAAACTGTTCTTAACCTGAGGTACCACTTTAGCTAATGGGGCCTCCTGTTGCTGCCACAGGATTTCTCATCCTGAAGCAAAGTTCTTAACCCGAGGTACTATTTCTGGGTTAGCGGAGTCTGTAACCTGAAGCATCTGTAACCCAAGCTACCACTGTATTACTAATTGATGGAGCTGGGGATTGCTCCTGTTTTAGATGTGGCACCATATCATTTATATAAAAGTTAAAAAGTGTGGGTCCTGCAGTATGAAAGAAACATTTCAAAAAATGGGAGAGTAGTGCTATAATTATAATCAGGAAAGCAACACAACATTTCCCATGTCTGAATGCACTTGGAGGCCACCCTGTGCTCTGTGATGTAGTTACGTCAAGAATTAGCACTATTGGAGCAGAACTTTTCTCGTCATTCCCAATGCTGCTCTGGAGGGTTGGGGAAAACCCTGAATATTTTAAGGGTGCATTGGGGGCAGGGGAGGAGAGGAGGAGAATTTTGTTTCTTTGGAGAAATCCTTGCGTTGAAAGCACAATATTCTTAGCACTACCCTGAATGCAACCCTGTATTCTAATGATGTACTCTCGACTGCGGTAGCTGTTATTTTTTCTGTTGCGGTTTTGCCAGTGTTTGTGATCATTATTATCTTTTAGAATCTGGTTAGCAGGCTACATGTTAAACAAATCTTTTCCTTTAAGCCATGAATAATGTTCCGCTCTTTTAAAAAACACACGCAGAGAGAGAGTGAGAAATGCGAAATTAGTCTGTAGGTTAGCCTCCTGCTTCCTCCTTCAGTTTCTGTAATTGGGTGCGTGATAGAAGATCCTCTGAGAGAGTTACGTGTAAAATGACTGAAGGGCCAGAGCCTAATGAAAGCGAGCAGAGAAAAAGACCCTTCGTATGTGTCTCTTCATCAGCTTCCCTGAAGCCTGAATTGTAGGTGCCTCTCTGTTTGCTTGCTTCAATTATGATACAACAAGCCCAAATAAACAATCTTCTTCTACAAGGCAAGCATCTACCTAAACATGCATGCACAAAGAAGGAAACTTTGAAAAAGAAGATGGAAGCAAGTGCAATGCTGCCCATTTGATGTATAAAACAAAAGACAACAGTGTAATGTTGCTGGCAATGAATGAATGAATGCAGACGGGTTTTTTATCCTGCCAAAATTTAAAACTTCGAAAATAACTTTGGAAGACACCCTAAAAATGCATGTGATTCAACACTACCGTTATGAGAATGCTATCTTTAATACTAGGAAGATTATTACTGGTGCAGAGACATTTAACTGGGTGGATTTCAACTGCATTTCCCCCCTAACGCAAGGGGATTTCATTCCCCAATCTTCTAAGCGCACCCTGCTCTGGAGGGCTAAGGGGGAACCCAGAATATATGTAGGGGGCATGCAGGTGGAGGAGAGTGGGAAATGGTTCTGTAGCACAAGGAGAACTACTTGCACAAATAGAATGATCTAAAATAGTACAAAAAATATACGGACCACTGAAGAAGACCTAAATGTTTGAAACATGTATGCTTTTAAGCGCAATTTATAAGCTGTCACACCACTTTATTGATCAGGCATCCATGTGGATATATCATTTATTTATTAGGGTTTAAGCCTCTGCAGTCATTCCTTTATTTTATTTGAATACATTTTCTATATTGTGGTATTAAAGCTTGTATATTTCTTTTTCCCCTGACATTTTAGCTGTCGGAAGTCTTATTCGTTTTCCTTACCCCAATGCATTACGTGTGTTTTGCTTTGGATATTAGGGCCAACTCATCCTGCTTTTGGTGTTTGGAAATATCTGTATTAAACCACAGAGCCTAGGACTTGCCGATCAGAAGGTCGGCGGTTTGAATCCCCGCGACGGGGTGAGCTCCTGTTGCTTGGTCCCTGCTCCTGCCAATTTAGCAGTTTGAAAGCATGTCACAGTGCAAGTAGATAAATAGGTACCACTCCGGCGGGAAGGTAAACGGCGTTTCCGTGCTCTGCTCTGGTTCGCCAGAAGCGGCTTAGTCATGCTGGCCACATGACCCAGAAGCTGTACACCAGCTCCCTCGGCCAATAAAGCGAGATGAGTGCCGCAACCCTAGAGTCGGTCACAACTGGACCTAATGGTCAGGGGTCCCTTTACCTTTACCTTTATGCTTGAAAAGCCACAGATTTTCTATGAAAGAAAGAAAGAAAGAAAGAAAGAAAGAAAGAAAGAAAGGGCAAATGTGGGTTTATCTGAAACAGAAATGTTTTCCCACTGACTTTCAAGTGTTGCTATGAAATATGAACCGAAAATATGCCAGGTGTTAGGGGCTCAGAGGCAAAAGCTGAAAACTTCCAGAGGGGCACCTGTAAATGAATTATTACACTGCGCAAACCTCACCTCCATCTCACACCCTATGAGACTCTTTGTCTGGTGCTATTCATCTCTCAGCAGTGGCACACGTATAAGTTCATGTGCCTTGAATTAATTATCTACAGCGATCACAATCAGTGATTTAATCCCAGAAAATGTCCAGTAGCAGCCAGCATCACTCACCTGATATCCAGTTCATTGAATTGCTGTTCCTTACCAGGAGATACAGAGGGAAGACGAGGCAGTGTTGAGGTTGGCTAGTGCAAATACTCTGGTGAAGCCAATCCAGCACTTATTGCCAGGGACTGGACTGAGGAGGAATGGTGGAGATTGCCCCTCATCCTGAACAGTATAGAATTACAGTATAGAAAGAGGACAGTATAGAATTAAAACAGTGGTTTGCAGAAGGTCATAGTTCAGAGGCTGCAGAGTTCAGAGAAGCAGGGAAATGTTGGGAGAGGAGCAGGAAGAAGAAGCAGCACCAGGGGAGAGACAGCTGACAGACTCAGTGTCTTTAGAAAGCATGTCTGACTCCTTTCTCCCAGAACCAGGCGGGCATTGAGAATAGTAGAGCAGAAAGCTCAGAGGCAGAAAGCACAGATCAGCTAACGCAGGGATGACATATAATAGGAGAGACGGAGCGGGTGGGACTTTACTCAGAGCAACACCTTTATCCAAGAGCTGCCATCCTACCTCTCTCTCTCTCTCTCTCTCTCTCTCTCTCTGTGAATATTGAATAAATACCTTGGTAAGAGCATCTTGGTTTTTCCACTACTGCCTGCCTGCTGTGAGGGAGGGGGATCAGATTCCCTTATGCTGATGAATCGCACCACACCAGCCTTCCTGCTACCTCCCTTATACCTCCCAACAACCCACAGTGATGTAGCCTGTTGGAGCCTCTCTCTGTGCCTGTCTGGCCCATTGCTCAGCAATATGTAACATCCTTCATGTTCTGGCAGTAGGTGGGGCCAGAGAGCCTTCAGCAGAGAGGCTGTCATGTTGGAGCTGCAGGAGAGCAACAGGGTCTGGCTCCCTTTGTTGCCTCTGTCGGAACCTGCATCCAAGCTGGAAACCTCATCACGCTGCCAGCAGCGAAGCTAGCTGCTCGGGCACCCAGAGCGGCACACATGCTGTGCACCCTGGGGTGGGGAGATCCACCTGGGGGTGCCAATCAGCATGGCAGCAATCTGCCGGGGGGGGAGGGGCAATCAGCACAGCGGTGATCTGCCCAGGGGAGCGATGGGTGCTGCGGCGATCCACCCAGGGGGGATATTGTCACCCCCCTTCAGGGATGACACCAGGGGCAGACCGCCCCCACCTCCCACCTTCCTATGCCCCTGCATCTGCCATGTGCTGGGCCACCTGCCTGCTTCTGCATCTCTGTGATCCCTCAAACTTTCTGCTTCTAGTACCTCCTAACTTATAGCACCCCTTCTCTGAAGTGTGGCTGGTATCCTACCACCAAGATCCGGGATCTAATTCATCGCCCCTGGGAGGCTCTTGGGTGGGTGGCCCTCATTACTCTTCCTTATCCAACCAGTCCCTGATAGATACCATCAATGGGCTTCCAGTCCACCAGGGCTGTCTTTAGCATATACGCCGCTGGGGTGCAAAGTTCCGCCCAGCGCCCCCAAATTTAGCTTAACTCCCGAATTAACTTTTATTATGCTTATGTCAGACACCATGCTCACGCCTTACTTCTTGTTTACAAAAGAAGGGAGGAAAAAGAAACAAACTTTTTTATTCACTCGTTTATTTACAATACACTTATACTTAAGTATACAACACCGCCACCCTTAAAATTATAAGTATTGTGTAGGCACCTACTTAGGAGAAACATCTGTCGTGTCAAAGGTGCCGCTGACCCTGCTGCCGCATAGCAGCTCAATACATAATATTTTGATGTAAGAGTTAATTTCACCTGCATGGCGCCGTTGAGTCTGACAAGCACCGCCTTTGTGAATGACAGCGCGTCTTTGAGTGCACAAAGTCGAAAGTCCTTTAGTGAAACAGTAGGTATACATTTCAGTAATACCTAGGTATATATGTACTTTGTTTTTCTAGCTTGATCAAAATTATTATTTCATAACAGGTAGATAGTTAAGAGCTTAGGTAGCTTCAGCAGCAGGCGCCTGGCACCCCCCAGAATTCGGCACCCGGGTGCCTCGCACCCCTTGCACCCTCAGGTAAAGACGGCCCTGCTGCCCACCCAAAAGTGAAGACAGGTGGAAGGGGGAGATCTGTGCTGGTAGAGTAATACAAGTGTCACTCCATTGGTGGGAGCTGGTGGAAATAAACAGAGGGATGCATCCGCTCAGTCCAAGCCCCTCCTAGCCTGGCAGAAGGGTTGTGAGCACATCACAGTGTATTTCAGGATCTTGGCACTGATCAACCTTTGAGGCAGGAGCTTTGAGGGAGTATACTTTGCTCAACATTTATTTGATATCTCCTATAATCAGTAAAAACATTCCACAGATTTCAAGGTTTTGTCCCACGCCTCTTTGCAACAAACGCATAAACTCTCTAGTTAGGGGAACCCTCCTGATTTCACCATCCATTTCTGCAAATTATGTCAATTTTTTGCTACTTTTAGAGAAATGAATCAATCCATTGTTCATTCTCCTCTAATCTGATTCATAATATATCCCAGTAGTATTCAAGAAATAGCTTATTAATTTTTTTATTGTTCACTTTCCATATAATTAAAGTTCATTTTTAAACTCCCCCCCTCAGCTATTAAATTGTGTGTTTCCAGAGTGTTAAGTATCTATCCTTATCTCTTTGATAGTAGTATTTTCTCCCCTAGTCTCTGTAACAATCATTTTAGTTTTAGGCTTTGAAAGTTTTAAAATCAGTTTTTTGTGTGCCTAGTATTTTCTGCATGCTTTATCCACTGGGATATCTCCCAACATACATTCTTTCCCCTTAATCTTTCTTGTCAATTCTTATTCTTTCAATATTTCTGCCTCTCTTATCATTAGAAAAGCTATTATTTTCTCAATTAAGTGTGCATCCTGAAAATCCTTGGCTTATTTCAATTGTGTAAATGCAAATAGCCAGCCATTTATTTCCCTGATTAAAAAAAGGGGGGGGGGGACGACAACAGCAGGTCTGCAGAACTGAAGTATTTAATGTTCTGATATTAGCTTTGTTTCACTTAAAGTGCAAGTTTTCTTGACTTAACATTGAAACTTAACAGTGGACATTTTGTATCTCCTTCCCCACCCCTGGCATCTGTAGAAAAGGAAAGTGTCATATAGAATGGACCACAGCTTACCAAGCACTGCTGCCAGAACAGAGAGCCAATATGTTGTAGTGGTTAAGCTAACATAAAAGGTAAAGGTAAAGGGACCCCTGACCATTAGGTCCAGTCGTGACCGACTCTGGGGTTGCGGCGCTCATCTTGCTCTATTGGCCGAGGGAGCCGGCATACAGCTTCCGGGTCATGTGGCCAGCATGACTAAGCCGCTTCTGGCGAACCAGAGCAGCGCACAGAAACGCCGTTTACCTTCCCGCTGGAGCAGTACCTATTTAGCTACTTGCACTTGACGTGCTTTTGAACTGCTAGGTTGGCAGTTGCAGGGACCGAGCAACGGGAGCTCACCCCGTCGCGGGGATTCAAACTGCTGACCTTTTGATCGGCAAGTCCTAGGCTCTGTGGTTTAACCCACAGTGCCATCCAAGTCCCTTACGCTAAAATAACCTGCTTCAAATGCTTACTCAGTCCTGAAGCTCACTGAATAACCTTGCAATCTCTTGCCCTAAGTAGCATATACCAGGCCAGACTGTTGGTCTAGACCAGGAGTAGTCAACCTCTTCATACCTACCGCCTACTAATGCATCTTTCTTGATGGTAAAATTTCCTTACCGCACACCAGTGCTCGGTTCAATGTAAGGAGGATTCAGCTTGTGCCTCAGAACCCCCCTACCGCCCACCTAGAATCCTGAAACTGCCACTAGTGGGAGGCAGGGACCAGGTTGACAACCGCTGGTCTAGCCAGTCCAATATTGTCCTGTTCTTACTGTTCTGCTCTCCAAATCCTCAATATTTGTCTGTCCTGCTATCACCTTGTTGGAACAACTTCACAGCTCCCATGCGGTTTTAGAATTCTTGTTCCTGATCTTGTACTTGTGAACTCTGTCCTGTACTCCTAGATCAGAGCCATCCCTGCAAACTATTTGCCTTCTAAGAGGAATGTATTGGGTCTTTCCATGCCACGGAGTCTGTGTTGTTAATTTTCTTTAATGAAGAAGAAGAGTTTGGACTTGATATCCCGCCTTTCACTCCCCTTAAGTATTCTCAAAGTGGCTAACAATCTCCTTTCCCTTCCTCCCCCACAACAAACACTCTGTGAGGTGAGTGAGGCTGAGAGTCTTCAGAGAAGTGTGACTAGCCCAAGGTCACCCAGCAGCTGCAAGTGGAGGAGCGGGGAAGTGAACCCGGTTCACCAGATTACGAGTCCACCGCTCTTAACCACTACACTACGCTGGCTCTTCCTTCCTTGTAAGTGCTATAGGTGAACCCACTGCCACTCTTTCAGCCAAGACACACAGGGGATAATGTACCATAGTCGAACCCAGGGTGATCTGGGGCTGCTGAATCAGCCTGATTCAGTCTGGCATCTGGGATTCAAGCTGGATCAGGTGCACAGCTCAAGCAGACCAGATAGGAGGGCAGTATGAAGTAGTTGTCTCACGGCAGTAATAGTATGGAATGGGAAGGAAATACTTTTCATAGTCTTCCCATTGCACACATGCCTGGGTTGGAATGGAGTCCTGACCTGAATGGATCTGACCATCTCTGTGTGCCCTACCCATGCACCACTCACAGAACATAAGCAACAGACCTAATTTTGTTAACAAAAACATAGGAATATGGAATTGCTTCAAAGACCAAGCTCATCCTTACCTTACAGTGCAATCTTATATGTGTTTACCTAGAAATAGTCCCCACTGGATTCAATGGGACTTGTTCTCAAGGAAGTAGTGGATTAATTAGTATACGGCTCTCCAATAAATACTTGGTGGGGGGGGGGCTGTTGACAAAATCACTTGCCAGTGTCATCATACAATTGACTTCCCCCTGAATTTTCTTGCAGTGCCATTTTGCTTTTACTACCATGCACAAAATTTGAGACCTCAAGGCTTGCAGAATCCAGACCTCTACAGGGACATATAACATGCCTGTTCTTGATAGGACCAAATGTTCAGCTAGTCTAGCATTCTATTGTGTAACAGTGGTGAACCAGATACTTCTGGGATGCTTAGAAACAAGGAATAAGGGCAATAGCCCTCACCCAATAGTGATCAAGGTTTATTGTTGTTTGTAGGCCTGCCTACCATAGGACGATACAATCACTCGGTGCAAAATTTGCCTATACCAATATTGCATTAATTTACATCTCTTGATAATATGCACTGTCTTGGCTTCTCAGTCAAGCACTGGAGAGAGTGCAGACTTCAAGAAGTGAATCTGCTTCTGTGATACCAGCTGCCAAGGAACTGTGTTTCCAATTGGACTGGTTTCAATGTAATAATCAGAGTGTGACCCCAGGCAGAGAGCAGGCTTTACAAGCTAGTCCTTTGGATTTCCTTGTGGGTTTCCATGCCAACCATTAATAATATGATTTCACTGAATACATAATAATCTCTCAGAGCTCGTTGGGTTATCAGTACGGATCATGCTGAATTTTGCATACCACACCATACTCTCAGATTTACAAATATTTTTTCATCCTCTAGTTTGAAGCTTTGAGAATAGTGTAAGATCAGAAGAATGTGTGTTTCTGGATCCAGACAAGATCCCTCTAGGAAAGCATTATTTTTCAAATAGTGGATTATAGGAAAATCTTCCTTCATCCCTGTCTCTTTCATGTTCCTTCCTGCCATCTCCAATGAACACTCTTGATGTCATCCATTACTTCCTTGTCTTCATGTGCCTCACCTGTTTCTGTCTCTCAAGAGAACCACTCATCTGTCTTGCATGCACTTCTCATCTGCTTCTCCCCCTCCTTCCTCCTTCTCCCCCATCCTGCTCTTTCTGTCTCTGTTGCCAGCTGCCTCTTTCTTGCCTTTCCCACCTCACTTCCCTTCCTTTTTTCTCCCTCCCTCCCCTTTTCATTTTTGAAGGTATGCAACCTTGGCACCCAGGAGTAGCAGCAGGATGTTGTAGGGCTCTGCACCCTTGTTACCAGGTCTAAAATGAACACACACACACACACACACACACACACACCCTGATGAACAGTTTCCCTATACAGTGGTACCTCTGGTTGCGAACGGGATCCGTTCCGGAGGCCCGTTCGCAACATGAGCAGAACGTAACCCGCATCTGTGTGTCTGTGTGTGTGCGGGTCACGAATCGCCACTTCTGCACATGTACGTGACGTCATTTTGCGCGTCTGTGCATGCGCGAGCGACGAAACCCAGAAGTAACCCTTTCCGGTACTTTCGGGTCGCTGCAGGACACAACCTGAAAACGCTCAACCTGAAGCAAACGTAACATGAGGTATGACTGTATTTTACCGCTGAAAAGCCTGTAAGGCAATCCTCACCCTTTAGAAGAACTCGAACCAATGACTTCAAGTTACAAGCAAGGAGATTCCAACTAAACACCAGGAAGAACTTTCTGATGGTAAGAGCTGTTCAACAGTGGAATAGACTCCCTCGGGAACTTGTGGGCTCTCTTTCCTTGGAAGTTTTCAAGCAGAGGTTGGATGGTCATCTGTCTTGGATGACTTAGTTGAGATCCCAGCATTGCAGGGCAATGGACCTTTGAAAATGCTTTGATTTCAGTCGATCCACTCTGAGTACGACTTACTATGATATGAATCTACATGTGGAATGGAAAGAAAACAATATAATAGCATTGTTTTCTGCACCACAGAAAACAAAAAGGTGAGGTCAGGTGTGAAGTACTGATACAAAACTGAATGATGGTAAGAGAGGAGCACCTTAAGCTATTTTGTATTTTTCAAAAAGCTTTGACAGTGTTTTCAGAATGAAGGCATGCCTTTTTATCTCCCACTTTCTCAAGAGAGGAGGAACTCAAGTAGGTGTGGAGAAGAATTTCATTCCACCTGCATTTTCAAGTGAATTGACGTAATTTGTGGCTCATAACACAATTATCTGTCAGATCTTGTACTTTTCTGAATTTTGCGATATGTTTTTAAGTCCAGAAAGTGTACCAAAATGCATTTTTAAAATGCATATTCTGGGATAAATTCTTGTTATGAGTTTGGGGATTTGGCTGTATGATGCCTGAATCTCTTCTGATCCCCTGCAAGGGATAAAACCTAATGGATGATTGCATGGACTTGTGTTTTGAAGCCACATGTGTGCAACTATGGAGACTGTTTTGGGACTGGGGTGTGAGTTTGGAACCTCTGATCTGCAAACAGAGGAGAGGCCAAAGAGAAATCAAAGGGCTCCAGAAACATTGAACCTGTGATTTGAGCCCCATGGTAACTGCTGACTAGCTTGAACTGAGAACTTTGTAAAACAAAAAAACAAAAAAACCCGCATGGCAACCGCATGGTGTGGAAGTAGAGATTATGCTTTGGGGGACTGTGTACTGATTTTTTATTTATTTTTAATACTGTTGATTTGTGCTTTTTGCATGTTTATGGTGAAGGGAACTGCTTAATGATTTTTGAACAATTCTCTTGCCTTCCCCTTGCTTAGCGTCATTAGGAGCCTCCTGATGAGATTTATTTTAGTAATCTACAGGTTATTTGATCAAGCTGAAGTACTCTTTGCTCTCCCTTCCCATGGAAAAAAGAAAGGTTATCTAGTCTATAGTGCAAGCATTTCTCACGCAATACTCTTCCTATGTTCCCCATTGCTCTGGCTTTGCTAAGCTTTTCGGGTGGGGGCAAATCACAACACTATGCAAACAGAAAACAGTGCTTAACTATCCTTCCTTTGAGATTTGCACCAGCAGTCATGTGACGGCCACCTTGTGTTCCACAACTCTTCACAATGATCAAACAGGCTTTCAGCAAAGCACAGCAGAACCTCACTCTATGCTGGCACTCCCAAATTCTAAAAGTAAGCCATTTCGTTTCAATTACTGGTACCAATGCTCAGGTAACAGTTGTAAAATCTTGTAGAATGCCTATGTTGTTGTTTAGTCATTTAGCCGTGTCCGACTCTTCGTGACCCCATGGACCAGAGCACGCCAGGCACTTCTGTCTTTCACTGCCTCCCGCAGTTTGGTCAAACTCATGCTGGTAGCTTCGAAAACACTATCCAACCATCTCATCCTCTGCCGTCCCCTTCTCCTTGTGCCCTCCATCTTTCCCAACATCAGGGTCTTTTCCAGGGAGTCTTCTCTTCTCATGAGGTGGCCAAAGTACTGGAGCCTCGGCTTCATGATCTGTCCTTCCAGTGAGCACTCAGGGCTGATTTCCTTCAGAATGGATAGGTTTGATCTTCTTGCAGTCCATGGGACTCTCAAGAGTCTCCTCCAGCACCATAATTCAAAAGAATCAATTCTTCGGCGATCAGCCTTCTTTATGGTCCAGCTCTCACTTCCATACATCACTACTGGGAAAACCATAGCTTTTACTATATGGACCTTTGTTGGCAAGGTGATGTCTCTACTTTTTAAGATGCTGTCTAGGTTTGTCATTGCTTTTCTCCCAAGAAGCAGGCGTCTTTTGATTTTGTGGCTGCTGTCACCATCTGCAGTGATCATGGAGACCAAGAAAGTAAAATCTCTCACTGCCTCCATTTCTTCCCCTTCTATTTGCCAGGAGGTGATGGGACCAGTGGCCATGATCTTCGTTTTTTTGATGTTGAGCTTCAGAACATATTTTGCACTCTCCTCTTTCACCCTCAATAAAAGGTTCTTTAATTCCTCCTCGCTTTCTGCCATCAAGGTTGTGTCATCTGCATATCTGACGTTGTTGATATTTCTTCCGGCAATCTTAATTCCGGCTAGGGATTCATCCAGTCCAGCCTTTCGCATGATGAATTCTGCATATAAATTAAATAAGCAGGGAGACAAAATACAGCCTTGTCGTACTCCTTTCCCAATTTTGAACCAATCAGTTGTTCCATATCCAGTGCTAACTGTAGCTTCTTGTCCCACTTAGAGATTTCTCAGGAGACAGATGAGGTGATCAGGCACTCCCATTTCTTTAAGAACTTGCCATAGTTTGCTATGGTCGACACAGTCAAAGGTTTTTGCATAGTCAATGAAGCAGAAGTAGATGTCTTTCTGGAACTCTCTAGCTTTCTCCATAATCCAGCGCATGTTTGCAATTTGGTCTCTGGTTCCTCTGCCTTTTCTAAATCCAGCTTGCACTTCTGGGAGTTCTTGGTCCACATACTGCTTGAGCCTTCCTTGTAGAATTTTAAGCATAATCTTGCTAGCGTGTGAAATGAGTGCAATTGTGCAGTAGTTGGAGCATTCTTTGGCACTGCCCTTCTTTGGGATTGGGATGTAGACTGATCTCCAATCCTCTGGCCACTGCTGAGTTTTCCAAACTTGCTGGCATATTGAGTGTAGCACCTTAACAGCATCATCTTTTAAAATTTTAAAGATACTCTGTACTTTTTACAGGGGCGATATCATGATCACGCAGTTTAAATTCCACATCTTCATCTAAAAAAGTTTTCTTCAATTCCTCTTTTTGTCCAGCAGTTTTGTTCTGGTTAAAGCTGTGCTGAACTGCTTAAGAGCCAGTGTGGTGCAGTGGTTAAGAGTGGTAGACTCGTAATCTGGTGAACCAGGTTCGCTTCCCCGCTCCTGCACATGCAGCTGCTGGGTGACCTTGGGCTAGTCACACTTCTCTGAAGTATCTCAGCCCCACTCACCTCACAGAGTGTTTGTTGTGGGGGAGGAAGGGAAAGGAGAATGTTAGCCGCTTTGAGACTCCTTCGGGTAGTGATAAAGCGGGATATCAAATCCAAACTCCTCTTCTTCTTCTTCTTCTTCTTCTTCTTCTTCTTCTTCTTGGATGCACAAGAATAATACTTCCTGAATCAACTGTTGCTGTCGCCCACAATGGAACAACTGACAGGGTCGTTAAAACAGTGTGTTTTTAAAATGAATGTGTATTCTGGGAAGGCGTTCTGAAATTTGGTGTGGTTCTGTTGCTCTCTTTTGAAACTTGCAAAAAGATCAGGCTGCACATTTGCACAGCTGGATCTATAAAGGGAAAGGATCAATTCAATTTGTAATGAGAAGATGTACTGATTGTAATCAATAGCCCTATTTCAGCCAGGAATATGCTTTGGTTATGAAAAACAAAAAGAAAGCCCTATTCTCATGAATTCTCTCTCCTCCTCCCCCCTTGTCTATTAGAGCAGGGATAGCCAACATGGTGCTCTCCAGATGCTTTTGAACTGCAACTCCCTTCATCCCTGATTATTAAGCATTTTGGCTGCGGCTCATGGGAATTGTAGTTCAACAAAATCTGGCGGGCACAGAGGCACTGTGGATATATGTTTGATATATGTGAGGATTGTTGGGAGATCAAACTGCTAGGTTGGCAGGAGCTGGGACAGAGCAATGGGAGCTCACCCTGTCTCGTGGATTCATGCCGCCGACCTTCCGATTGGTAAGCCCAAGAAGCACTGTGGTTTAGATCTCAGTGTTAACCTAGCAGTTCGAAAGCACACCAGTGCAAGTAGATAAATAGGTACTGCTGCAGCGGGAAGGTAAACAGAATTTCCGTGCATTCTGGTTTCCGTCATGGTGTCCCATTATGCCAGAAGCGGTTCAGTCCTGCTGGCTACATGACCTGGAAAGCTGTCTGTGGACAAACGGCGGCTCCCTCGGCCTGAAAGCGAGCTGAGTGCTGCAACCCCATAGTCACCTTTGACTGGACTTAATCATCCAGAGGTCCTTTACCTTTCACCTTAGCAATGGATACACAAGTTGTGGTGGGTGGTAGTTCTGACCCCTCTTCCAAGCTGCTGCTTGATCTGAAAGGCTGAGTCTTACACAATTTCCCCCAAAAGTAGGGGTGTACTTTAGTGGTTCAAATCTCATCTCTTGCATAAGCAGCCTCGGGCAAGTCATTATTCTCACATTGTCAACCCCGCGCCTCTTTATTTATTTAGAATATTTGTAGCCCACCTTTCTGTCCATTAAGGAGCTGCAAGGTAATTAACAACATCGATAATGACTAATTAAAGCCATTACAAATTAAAATGGTGGATACACAGCCAAACAAGAAACTCTGAGAAGTGGGGAGTGTGTCAAAAGCCTCATTAAATAATAATAAAAATGCTCTATTTCTGTGTGCCCCCCCAATTTCTATTTCTCTAGCTATGATTATCCTCCATTGTTGCAAGCAGCAAGTCTCTGAATACCAGTTTTTGGAAACTAAGTAGAGATAGTGCTACTGCACTTAGGCCCCAGACCCCCCCAGGGACAGTGCTGGGTTTACAGAAGCTGCTCCAGTTTCTGATTTGATCACAAAATGTCCTGCTTTTCCTTAGGACATCCCTGTTTTCATCGGATAAATGTTGGAGGATATGAGGTCCTGCCTGCAGTTCTTCCCCATTGGGAGAACAACATGCTGAACTATATGGGTTTTTTATATATATATATATAATATTTATTGGAGTTTACAATAAAAATAAATGTAACAGGCATTGTAACAAATATCTTAACAAACTTTCACATTTTTTTTGACTTCCTCACATCTCCCGCTCCCACTTTCAGCGTTATAACTTTTTACCAGCAATTTGTTAACTTATTTGCATTCTTATATCCCTTCTATATATTCATAATCTTATAATTCTCAAAAAGAGTTATATTTTCTCAATCTCACTTATTTTCTTAAGACATCTAAGTTAGTGGTGCTCAATTTATTTATGATCTAGCATCCTGCTTAGCATTCACTCAAATTGCAATGTTTTTGTAAATAGTTCTTAAATTTCTTCCAATCCTCCTCCATCTTCTCTTCTCCCAGGTCACGGATTCTGCCAGTCATCTCAGCTAGTTCCATATAGTCTATCAGTTGCATCTGCCATTCTTCCAGTGTGGGTAGATCTTGAGTTTTCCAGTACTTTGCAAGAAGTATCCTCGCCGCTGTTGTTGCATACATGAAAAATGTCCAATCTTTCTTTACCACCCCTTGGCCGACAATACCCAAAAGAAAGGCCTCTGGTTTCTTAGTGAAGGTATACTTAAATACCTTTTTCAGTTCATTATAAATCATTTCCCAGAACGTCTTCACTTTAGGGCAAGTCCACCAGAGATGGAAGAATGTTCCTTCGGTCTCTTTACATTTCCAACACTTATTATCAGACAGGTGGTAAATTTTTGCAAGTTTGACTGGGGTCATGTACCATCTATATATCATTTTCATTACATTTTCTTTCAAAGCATTACATGCAGTAAATTTCAATCCAGTACTCCACAACCTTTCCCAGTCCTCAAACATGATATTATACCCAATGTCCTGTGCCCACCTTATCATAGCCGATTTGACCATTTCATCTTGTGTATTCCATTTTAACAGCAAGTTATACATCCTTGAAAGTACCTTAGTCTTTGGTTCTAACAATTCTGTTTCTAGTTTCGATTTCTCCACCTGGAACCCTAGTTTCTTGTCATTTTTAAAAACTTCTTTAATCTGAGCGTAGTGTAACCAGTCTCGCACTTTATCCTTCATTTTCTCCAAACTCTGCAATTTCCAATTGTCTCCATCTTTTTCTAATATTTCCCAATATTTAGGCCATTTGGCCTCCATATTGGGTCTTTTTCGGGCCTTAGCTTCCAAAGGTGAAAGCCACCTTGGAGTTTTATTTTCCAGCAAGTCTTTATATTTTGTCCAGACATTAAACAGTGATTTTCTGACAATATGGTTCTTAAAGGCCTTATTTGCTTTAACCTTGTCATACCATAAGTATGCATGCCATCCAAAAGCATTGTTAAACCCTTCCAAGTCCAACACGTCAGTGTCCTCAAGAAGTAGCCAATCTTTTAGCCAGCAGAACTATATGGGTTTTGGACCTGATCCAACACAGTTTTGCTTGCATTATAATAGAAGTGTAAGAGACTTATCGTTTTAGTTCTATGGAAATAACAGTTTTGCCTGTTACAATTATATCTAGTTCTCTTCAGATTTACATACAGTGGTACCTTGGTTCTCAAACGTCTTGGTACTCAAACGCCTTGGTTCCCAAATGCTGAAAACCCGGAAGTAAGTGTTCTGGTTTTCGAACGTTTTTTGGAATCCGAGCGTCTGATACAGTTGTCGGCTATTGTTTCCCGGGCGCCTGCACCAATCAGAAGCTGCACCTTGGTTTTCAAACATTTCGGAAGTCAAATGGACTTCTGGAATGGATTAAGTTTGGTGCTTTTGTTTTTGCTATTTATTTTGCGTTTTTGTTTTTGGGGCTTTTCCAGGGTTTTTTGTTTTTGTGACTGTGTGGAACCCAGTTCAGCTACTGATTGACTGATTGTGTGGCTGTGGAAATGGATAAAAGCCTCCCATCCAAACAATGACTATCATCAGTGCAGGTAAGAACAAAATTTAATTTTTACTTTTATCATCTACAATACTGTCTTACTTATTTTATAGTACAGCACATTCAATATTGCTTTCATTTTATGGATAAATGGTCTCATTAGATAGTAAAACTCATGTTAAACTGCTGTTTTAGGGGTTGTTTTTAAAGGTCTGGAACGGATTAATCCATTTTGCATTACTTTCTACGGGAAAGCACGCCTTGGTTTTGGAACACTTTGGTTTTGGAACAGACTTCCGGAATGGATTAAGTTTGAGAACCAAAGTACCACTGTATATTCAATCAGTGTGGCTGTGGAGAGGAGCTGCACTAACCATTCCTGCCCCCTGGTGTACATTCATATACCACAAACCATCTGAGGTGCTCTCTATAGAAATTTTTTATAGGAGGCACTGGTGGGCACAGTTGCATGCCGCGTTGGTGACCTCTGCTTATAGTCTTGGCTAGATTAATTTATAGGACTGCTGTTACTTGCACAGGTTATAGGGAGGAATTTCCCCATGCTCATAATTTAGCCTTCCTTTTAGAAAACCACACTGTTTGTAGCCGAAAGCAATGAGCTCTTTACAAATCAAAGAACAATGGCCCCTCCTTTTTCTTTAAAAGTACTAAAACTGGAAGACATTTGATGATGAATAGAGGGAAAATAAACATAATACAGAGAAATTGCCACTTAACGGAATTGATCTTACCCTGTGGTTTTAAATTGCTATTTATAACTCAGGCTAATCAAATTCTGTCTTTCTCTTTCGGATCATAATTGCATTCTCCTCCCCTTTGCCTCATGTTTGTCTACTGGGGGTTCTGTGTAATGTGCTGCTATCCTCGTGGCGCACTTGTGGGAGGGGGCGCAATTTAGCTGTTTCAGTTAAAGTACAGAGCATAAGTGTGTGGGTGGTGGTGGGCGGGGGGACAAATGTCCTCAAATGCATAATTTCTCCACAAGTGTGAATGACAGCCATTCAACTATAGAGACAGTACATTCAGAATTGCCACCGAAGGGTTAAATATCCTACTCCCCCCCCCCCCGGTAACACCAGCCATTGGAGGCCTGGTTTTTTTTTGTATACCTAGATCTGGGGTAGCTATGTTTGTTCCTTCCTGTTTCTGCATTAAGATGCCTAAAGAAATATCCGAATGAAAATTCTTTTAAAAATTGGTATTTTAATCACCGTATATTATCACCGAATATGTGCTTAAATAGGAGAAGAATCATGGCTAAAACAAGCCATACCTAAAGGGAAGGCAAGCTGCTGCTCTTTTAGAGCTGGATAATGCCAATCAAATCTGAAGTGCCTCACTGGCTTTTCCAGGTGCACGAGAAACAGCAGGCAGAAAGCTTCACCATGTTTTAACGTGGAGTGAATCTGTTTGCTTAACTCCAGGGTAATTTATAATACAAGGTAAGTATCTATTAAGGTATGGAATCAACTCAGAAAGGGGCTGATCCGCTAAAGACTACAATACACTTAATTTCTTTCTTTTCGCTGTTGGAGAAATCATCAGAAGCAATTGCACCCCAGTCATTGTAGAATTACTGGGGGAAGAGGGTAATAGCTAATAACTGAATGACGCTTGCAATCAAGAATTTTCTGGCCCAATCTTCAGTTTCAAATAATAAACAAGGTGCATTTTCATTTGGGGGAAATGTGTATTTTGGCAGGATGAAAATGAAGCCAAAAGTAGTGGACAAACAACTGAAGTGCCTTTAAAGCAGTGGTTGGCAATCTAAAGTCCATGGGCCACAAACAGCCCATGGGGGTCATTTTCCCAGCCCACAAGCTGCTCTCGAACCGAGCCACCCACTTGGCGAGTCCCCGTGCACTGTGCTAAATGTGGCAAGTGTGGTGTGGGGACTCGCTTTTGCGGTGCAGGAAATCACGTCTGCGCAGACGCACACACCTGAAATCGCAGGAGCGCGTGGTCATGTGCCCCTGCAATCCGGCCCACAGAGGGTGTCCGAGGCAGTGAACAGGCCCACGCAAGGTAAACCTTGCTGACCCCTGCTTTAAAGGCTCATGCTGGTTCCCTCACTGCGAGAAAGAAAGTTACAGGGAAGCAGGCAGAGGGCCTTCTCTGTAGTGGCACCCACCCTGTGGAACACCCTCCCTACAGATGTCAAGGAGACAGAAAAAACTACACAACTTTTTGAAGACATCTGAAGGCTGCCCTGTACCATGAAGTTTAATGCTTGATATTTTATTATGTATTTATATATGCTGTATGAGGGACACGGGTGCACTGTGGGTTAAACCATAGAGCCTAGGGCTTGCTGATCAGAAGGTCGGCAGTTCGAACCCCTGCCCACCTAGCAGTTTGAAAGCATGTCAAAGTGCAAGTAGATAAATAGGTACCGCTCCAGCGGGAAGGTAAACGGCGTTTCTGTGTGCTGCTCTGGTTTGTCAGAAGTGGCTTAGTCATGCTGGCCACATGACCCGGAAGCTGTACACCGGCTCCCTCGGCCAGTAAAGTGAGATGAGCACTGCAACCCCAGAGTCGTCCATGACTGGACCTAACGGTCAGGGTTCCCTTTACCTTTACCTATATATGCTGTAAGCCACCCAGAGTGGCTGGGGAAACCCATCCAGATGGGCGGGGTATAAATAATACAATTATTATAATAATTATTAAATAGAGATTTAGTTTGTGTTTATGGGGGGGGGCTAAAGACAAATTACAATTTCTATAGCAGGGTCAAAGCTGGGTCCCTATCATTAGTGGCCTATAGCCCCTACCCCCATAAACATGAAATTCTCTCTCTCTCTCTCTCTCTCTCTCTCTCTCTCTCTCTCTCTATATATATATAAAACCCACTGAGAATAACTTCAACTTAAGTCACTGTGGGGGAAAAACACTGGAACACTCAAAATCATGTGCCCATGCATATGCACAAAAAAGAGTAGATCTATGGAAATCTGCACTGATCATTGCAATGCATCTTTAATTATAACTATTGTGGAATTAAAATATTATTGTATAACCCTAGATGGTTTTATCATCTTACAAGGGGGTTTGGCTGTGAAGGGTCATACTTGTGACTATCATGAAGGAACATTGCATGTCTGAATTTGCCATTACGCTACTGGAAATAAGAGGTTGTGGTCAGAAACAGCTGAAAAAGCCCTGGTGTCTATGTGAAAGCCTGGTTTTGAATTCCAGCCCTGCTGCATAAATTGGTACTGAAAGAGTGACTTGCTTTTATAAAAAGGACTCTCCCGGAGACCATTCAAATCTAAGAACGAATGCGCTGTGGATTGAGAAAGACATTCACTGCAGTTTCCCTTCTTCTCTTGGTACTTCATGCGACCTAAGCGAGTCTCTTTTAAACTCAGCAAACGTTTGTCACTCAGGGGATTGCCAGGGTATGAAAGACAATGTTGAAGCACTACAACAGGATAATGGCCTCCCGCTGCAGTAGCCACATCAAGATGTGTATTTTCTATGCACAAAACCATTATATAGAGATCTCCGAGACACTGAGCTCAACCAAAGTCGGTGTTTCTGTAATAACACACTCCTTGAGAAAAGCAGTGGGAGCTCTGACCACCCAATCAGAACCAGACATTGTCTGATAGATGTCTGGGCTGTACATTCAGGCTGCTTGCTCACTGTACCATAGTAGAACATTGCTTTTCCTTATTCTTTTTAACTTACTTGGAGGACTTACCTTGTGCTTTGATTTACTCCACTACACATGGGCTCTCGCACGTCGGGGGGGAAAAGAATGACTCCGGGAGTTGGTAGCGTTTCTTCAAAGGGAAAGCAAAAAATAAGAAGCTGGGAGATCATTTAGTAGCACAAGAGCCCAAAGCTTGACTCATGGCAGGGAACAGTCAATATAATTGTCGTAAGGATAAGATTGTCCTCTACCACTTCAAGTATGACAACTGGGATCGACAATAAAATGTTGTAGCATGCAATGTTTCCTGTTAAGGATTCCAGCCATTCCAATTTGACTACCCCTCTTGCCTGGCTTTCCATTTCATAGAGAGAGAAAGAAGAGGAGGAGGAGGAGGAGGAGGAGGAGGAGGAGGAGGAGTTTGGATTTGATATGCCGCTTTATCACTACCCGAGTCTCAAAGTGGCTAACATTCTCCTTTCCCTTCCTCCCCCACAACAAACAGTCTGTGAGGTGAGTGGGGCTGAGAGACTTCAGAGAAGTGTGACTAGTGCAAGGACACCCAGCATCTGCATGTGGAGGAGCAGAGATGCGAACCCGGTTCACCAGATTACGAGTCTACCGCTCTTAACCACTACACCACACTGGCTAAAACTAAAGGGACTCACAGAGCATGGTCAGTCCTCACTAGACTGATTTGCAGCCTTATTCCCCCTAAAGCTTTCTCTGTGTGTACATGTGTGTACTTTTGCAAACCTCAAATACCCTGCTCCAGAAGTTGCTGAACTATAATTCCCAACAGTCCCAAAAAGCAATGTTGGTGGTAAGCAATGATGGGAGCTTTAGTTCAACAGCACCAAAAGTTTCCCACACCTGCCCAAGACTGCAAGAGAACATTTTTAGCTGCCTTCGTAACAGCTGAACATTTAAATTCCTTGGGCACAATACACATATTGTGGGATGCCAAATGCCACCTATTAGCACTTAACAAGAAAAACATGTTACTGTAAGAAAACATGCACATTTTAATGAAAAGAGTGTTCTCATCATGCAAGAAACTACAAATGCCTTGGGAAATGTTTAAAATGAAGAAGCAACGACTTTCATTTGAATTTGTATAGTGTCACTATAATAGTGGGGGAGATTTGAAAGATGGGTGTGAGGTTGGGGATGACGTTAACATGGTGGACATTTCCATTTGGTGGAAATATGTTGGGAATCTTGAATATATAATTAAATCTATTACCTGGAAGTGAGTCTCCCTGAACTCCATACTATTTACTTGCAAACATCCCCCCCCCCAAAAAAACCACCTAATTTGGTTGAAAAGAAAGGGGAGTGACATGACGAAATGTAGAATATTCCCATGGTGCTGTGTATGATTGTGCTTTGCTTTTAACCTTTAGCAAGATGCAGTAATGCATAAATCATAACAATGTTGTAAAGGTTAAAGTGAAAATCTCAAATTCCCTCAAAGGATTGTCAGGTTGTAAATGATCTTCCCATCCTGAATGCTGTGAACAGCCAATTAGACAATGAATTTTAGAGGTTAAAAAAAAAAAAGAAGTCGTCCTTTTTCTGTGGCATGAATCTTGAGCATCCAAACTATAAATTGCCCAGGTAAACATGAAACATTTCTGTCTGCTTGCAACCCTCTGTGTGTACATGTGAAACCATGGAAGGCTGAAAACTGTGATATTAGGCAAGGTAGGAGAGCTAAAAATGGAAATAAGGTTCTACCTTGGGCTGTTGAGTGTGTCCTGGTGTCCCCAAATTCTGTAAATCCTAGTGGTGAGTAGGGATGCCAGAGAATTCTCATGAAAGCAGAAACAGGAGTGGAAATTGCCAATACTTACTTATTTGTCCCATGTCCAGAATGGAAATCAATCCAGCAAATAAAAGTTGTATTTGCTGATGTTGTTGCTTTCAGTCTGCAAATGACACATAATTGATTGCATTTCCCCCCCTTTTGCATTGTACGGAAATGAATGGGGTGGAATAATGCAACTTATGTAATTCACACCATTAACTTGACATAATTTTGCCACGGTGGGCAGTGCAATGAATAACATAGTTTGGGGCAGAAGTCAAACTGCAGCGGAATGGAAACAGTACTGAAGAAGCAGAAGCAGGGGAAAAACACCCACACCCACCCCTTCTTAAATCTCTAGTGGTGAGAACATGACACATGCATATTTGCTCATGCTGTTAGGGAACACCCCCAACAGTAGAGATGAGAGCATAGGCTATAGAACTGTACCCACCAGTGAATGCAGATGGCACTGGCTGAGGGGAATTAATCTTGTTTCTCCCCCAGCCAGTAAGCCTACATTGGAAGTGCCTGGTGGGCTATCATTAGCAATGGAGAAGAAATTCAATTCAATTCACATTTAAAGGTGACTCAACCTCATTTGCACTTTCTGAAACAATATGCAAACCAAAAAACAATTCTCCACTGTTCTCCAGCCCAGTAACATGTAAAATAAATACATATACTAGTGTACAGTGCGCAGAAAAACATACAAAGTGGTGAAAATAGGACACAAAAATGCATTACTTCACAGGAAATTGCTTTGAAAAAAGGTGTACATTAGGAGGAATTCAAACTAAAATGCTGATGTATTGTCACAAGTACATTAAAAAAAAGTAAATCACAAATGATTGCAGAGAATTAAATTTAAGATTGGAAAAAAATGAGATACTGAAGGAAGGCAATTCCCTAACTACCTCTACCAAATATGAGGAGCTTGCTGCAACTATCACTATGCCTGTGGCGGCAGCAGAAGCAGGCAATGAATTCCTCTGAGGATGGATCTGCAGCTCCTGTGGATCCTGTCATCTGAGGCGGTCTCCTCACCTTGCCTTGGGCGGGGTGGGACTGGCCCTTCTGAAAGGGTGATGGTGCAGGAGAGGCTGAGTAGCAAGATAGCGGGGTGGGCAGAGGAGAGAGGAACAAGGGAGGTGGCAATGCAGTGAGAACACACATACAGTGAATGAGTTGCAAGGGGGAGCGCAAAATATTTACTTTAAAGGGATCTGGGGGTGTGGATCTTGTCCGAAGCCTGGGTGTGGGCTAGGGCCATGCCATGACCCCATCGGAAACCCTGGGGGAGCTCTCAGTTGTACATCAACAGGTCTCCTCCTACTGGTGGTTGACCCTTACTCCATGGTGGGCAGGAGTCAGATATAGTTGGCTCAGTACCAGTGCCTAAGCCAATACCACTCACATTCTGTAACCAATAAAGTTGTGGCCTTAATTATCCCATTAACCAAAAGCACTGGTGTCCATGTGTTTTATTATTCAACAAATGGGGGAGGGCACGGGGCCTTCACATGCAACACGCATGCAGTAGATGTGTTGCAAGGGGGAACGCAAAATATTTGCCTACTTTCTATCACCCTTTCAGCTGCTTTCCAGTTCACCATGAGTAAAACAGGAAGAAGAGCCTACACTTCATCTAGGTAACAGTGACATGTAGGTGATGTTTTCAGAGCATCTGAGAAGATTTTAAGTGCTGGGTATTATAACATAGCTTACCTGACTCATATACTAATCTTTGCCAGCAGCATGCTGTGAAGTAGTTTATTTTCACATCGTTCAGTTTCCTTGTTAGTGTTCCCGCCCTACTTTCTCCGAAGATTATTGTGATGCGAACAACTCTCTCATTACAGCAACACATCCCACACCATCCCTATAAACCCCTTTAATTGAGGCCCTATAATAGGTTTCCCCTGCTGTAGCTCTCATAGCCCCTTAAGTCTTTCCAGAGGTTTTGTTTTTGTTTTTCAAAGTACACTCCTAGATTCTATATGTCTAAACAAGCAGGTGAATTAATACTGGCCTGGCACTGTCATTCTATGGCTCCCACCTGGCAAGTGTCTAGGTAGATGCAATTGTCAAGGCACCAAAGGTGGTTTGACAAAAGATGGGCAGATTAATCTATTTCCAGTCTGTTTAAGTTTGCCATGTGCTCATTGCAAATTTGTCCCATCCGATTTCTGCATCAACCCGTCATTTAAAAAAGCATTAAAGGGTGGATCTATGCACAGTGGGAAAAACACACTATAAATAAGTCAGAAATTAAATCGTTATAACAAAAGAAAAGAAAAATGCTATGGAAAATTGCATAGAATACCACCGCCAACTGGTGTTGCATGTTCATAATACATTCAAAGCACTGTTTTTTTTACAAATGTAGCTGAATCTTTTGCTTTATTTGTATATATGTTTTATCTTAAAATGTGCTTTTTTGTACACATTTTATACCCCAAACTCATTCTATATTTTAAAAAATTTGAAGACCAAATTCAAATATGTGTAAAAACAAAGGGCAGCTACATTCTGAACTGCAAATTAGTCCAGGGCGTGTGACTCAGCTCACTTAAAGATTCAGACAAAACAAAATCCCTTCTGTGTTGTTGTGACCCATGGGCAATGAAATCCTTCAACTACAAACCTACCTTTTAAAAAAAGGAGATGGTTCAGACCTATTCTCTGCTTTGCATCAGAACCATCTCTGCAGAAAACCCATGGGAGATATTGCCGCTATTACCTGAGCAGTGGTCAGGTGAAAACAAGCTACCAATGTGATTCCATGTGGTCATCTAAGACTGCTGACTATGGCTGCTTTATGTGAGCAACTCCAGTGTAAACTGAGCTATTCTTGGACTGTCCTTGCTTGTCCACCTGCTCACTTGACTGACTGCTTCTCGGTTCAGCTACCAGCGTTCCTCCAGACCACTAGCCATGACAGGTATTCAGTCTTGATGTACACTTGTGACCTGCCCAGCACACTGAGAATGAAATGTGGATGCTTTCTACTTGGTAAAAAAAATAAAAGTATATTTTCAGGGTAAGAGAAGAGGTTTCAGTCCTTGGAGGGTGGCAGGAGTTATTTATAACTCAGCAGTCAACAAGTATTTATTTATACATACAGATTTTAATTGCTGTGTTGTTTTAATGGCTTGTCTATTTTGATTGTGGATGTTTATATTTTAATGTTTTTATAACTGGTTTGTATACCTTGCAGACTATTTAGAAGTCTAATTTGGCATGAACTGGTATGTAAATTGATGGATAACAATAGGTATGGGTTACCTCCGACGAAGTTCTCCTCAGAGCCTCTGCTCTTGAGACTCATGTCATAGGGATTACAGAGTGGCAATCTTGGGCAACTTTGAAGAAAAGGTTGGAATATAAGTTTAATCAGTAAATAATGAATAAAGCAAATAAGAACATTGAAGCTGTCCTTCTACAAATACCCTTATTGATGTTCTGGAGGGAAAGCCTTAATAGTCTATGGCAGCCACAAATAACCTGATGGCTTTATTAACAAAACTTAATATTCTAGGCTGCAATCCTATACTTTCTTACCTGGGAGTAAGTCTGTTTGCCCCTTCTTGGGCAGGTGGCATTGCGGGCAGGCCCTGGGCCTCCTCTGTGAACCAGCCTATTTCAGGCCAGATCATCCTCCTGTTGCCATATTGGCCAATGGCGGCAGGAGGCAGAGGGTATTCCCCTGGGTATGGGGCCAAATGACCAAAAGTGGCACTTGGCCCCATGCCCAGGGCAAGGATCAATTCCCAGCCTGCAGAGCCTTTCAGCTTTTTTCTCGCCACGCAGGTTCATGAAGTTAGCTCCTTGTTCCTGCCTGAGCCTCAAGCTTCCTTCCACCAGGGCTTTTTTTTCAGCCAGAACTCACTGAAACTCAGTACCGACATCCCTCAGGTGGGTGCCATTGCCATCTTAAGAGAACAATGGAGGCATTCATGGTGAGTTCCAGCACCTGCTTTTCTATAAAAAATACCATATTTACTCGTGCTCTCCTGTTTTTGCCAAATTACGTTGCAAAAATTAAGGTGCGCATTAGATTTGATGGCACATTTACATTTGCCAACAAATATTTTCTTTTGGTTTCAAGGTTCTGAAAACCGAGGTGCACATTAGATTTGATGGCGCCTTAGACTTGAGTAAATAGGGTAGCACTGCTCTCCACCACCCTAGAGCTCCTGAAATGTGGAGGCATATTTGCCTCTGGAGCTAATGCAAAATAAAAACACAACAAAAATTAACTACATAAAGATATTCCATTGAAAATCACACACAAGAGCAACAACAAATCAAATCATGGTTTGCTATGTGGAATGCAAAGGAGAAAGACCTTTCTTTAACCAATTCACATCAGGATGGAAATTAACACCAACTTACAACCCTATTCCCATATCACACAACCTGGGTGCTCTTTTAGGTTGACATAAGTCTTACTGAATGCTCCTCATTTTTTGTTTCCTGGGGAGAAATGTTATCTGGATTTTGTGCTAGTGGCAGCCATGGTCAGTGAAATGTATTGGCCTTGGCTGAAATAGCTCTCTCTTCCTTCAAATCTCCTCAGATCATTTTGTCAGAAAAGAAAACCTCACACAGTGATTTCACTTTGAGCCAAGCTGTGGTGGGACATCTTACTAACATATTACACTAATACATTACACAGTGGCTGGAGAATCATTAGGCACATTTATGCCAATATATTAGAAGGCCAAACATTCCACAGGAACAAAACACAGAAATCATGATTTTTCATACCAGTTTGCCCCCGAGCCTTGCGTGCTTTTAAAACTCCAAAATAAGAATGATAAAAGCTAAGTTGAAGAAGAAAGAAAACTCTCACATTATTAATGAGTGGCTGAGGGAGGAGAGATGAATATATATGTGTGCACGTGTGTGTGTGTTTTGTTTTTGATAATCCTTTCCCCCATAAATGAACTTCAATTGTCTGAGTTGTGACAATGCCTGCCCTCAGTGGCATCTTTTCAGTACTGTGAATTTTCTCACATATATTTTTTGTCATCGTTTTAGTCACCCTTGAGAAATATCTGTTTCCTTAGAAGAGATGAGATATGAATTCACAGTATATCAGCGAGGTTCACATGCTGTGCTCATGATAAAAGGGATTTTTTAAGAGTGGTAATAAAAGTAAATGGCCTCTTTAGGAATTGGTGGGGGGAGGGGGAGTGCAAACTAATTTTAGTTAGCCAATAGGAGGAAACGCTGCCATGAGCATGGTCAGCCTACAGAAGACAATATAAAGGAAGACATGATAAGGATGTTCAAACATCTAAAGGGCTGTCACACAGCATGTAAATGAGAACTGTCCTTTGCTCCTCCAGAAGGCAGGACTATGACCAGTTTGTAAAATTTGCAAGTAAGCTGATTGCAGCTAAATGTTAAAGAGACATTACCTAATGTCAGGAGAAGGTTGTGAGTAAAAAAAAAGATAGAGAGGTAAAGGTAAAGGACCCCTGGACGGTTAAGTCCAGTCAAAGGTGACCATAGGGTTGTGGCACTCATCTCACTTTCAGACCAAGAGAGCCAGCGTTTGTCCACAGACAGCTTTCCGGGTCATGTGGCCAGCATGATTAATCTGCTTCTGGTGCAACGGAACACCGTGACGGAAACCAGAGTGCACGGAAACGCCATTTACCTTCCCGCCGCAGCGATACCTCTTTATCTACTTGCACTGGTGTGCTTTTGAACTGCTAGGTTGGCATTAGCTGGGACAGATCAATGGGAGCTCACTTTCCGTCACAGGGATTTGAACCGCCAATCAGCAAGCCCAAGTGGCTTGGTGGTTTAGACCACAGCACCACCCGCATCCCTGGTGCTGACTCATGGGAGAGGTCCCTGGTGCTGACTCATGGGAGAGATGGACTCTCCTATGTGGGAAGTTTACGCTGATGTTGGATGACTGTCGGTCAGGGATGTTGTAGTTGCATCCTGCACTGAACAGGGAGTGGGACTGGAGGACGTCTAAGGCAAGGTCTCTGCCAACTCTCTGATTCTAGAATATGTAAAATGTCCAAAAAAGAAAGGACAAACTTCAGTAAAACTTCAGCTCTTTCATATTGATGGGAAGATCTACACACAGCCCTAGAGCACAGGATGTGTGCATCAGATAATGTAGGAGTGATGTTTGAGCTCATATATAGCACTATCTTGCTCAACATGCACCTTGAATGCTGAATATGATGGGGGTATATGTGCATAAATGCATCCCCAAGAACAGCTCACACATTCCAGGACCACAGACCACACAATCACAGAGAGTTATAGGGCTCAGTCTCCATGCTCCTTGAACTGCAACATGTTTTTGCTTGAGTTTGGTCATGAACTTTTTCCATCCTGTTTTCTGCAATTGGAAAAAATGCACCAAAAAAAATGCATCTCAATTATCTGCCTTTTACTCTAAAATATGGGTTTCTGAATGCACTTCTCTATAAAATGTGTCTGATTCTGGCTGAGAACTGCATCATAAAATTTGGAGAAGTGTGTGGTCCAAATGACAGCTGCAATCTGGCCCATCTCTTAATCTAGAAAGGGAGAATTAGATTGGTTTACTCAAAACCATGGACTGAATGAAAATTTCCTCCATCTAAACTATAGGGGGATGTAATGAACTTCAGAGGTAGGTTTAACACCTTTGAGGAAGCACAGATTGAGAGATGCTAGCCTTTTATCTGAGCAAGAGTTTCCCAGTTCCCAGGGCAAAGAGATAAAATTGGTGTCCTCAAGTCCTGGCAACGAAGCCATTAAAAATAACCCTCATTTTAACAAATGGCTTTTAAGACTACAATAAACATTTCCAATAAAACAAGGTCAGTAGAGGGAGAACCTTTTCAGAAGGACACAAATTAAATGCTTTTCTAAAGAGACTGCAACAAAATAAAACCAAAGTTGTACCACAAATAGGCCCAAACACTCTTTATTTGAGTATCTGCTATTGCTGTTTGCGTGCAGAAAGGTTTTTAATAAGTTATGAATCCAACTGACCAAAATGCCAGTTTGAAGTCATGTCTAAGTAAGTATGTCACTTCCAAGTGTGCTAGAGCTCAGGTGGGAACAGAACAGGTGGGGTGACAAATAAGGAAAGGTCAATGAGAAATAATAACAGAAAAGCCAAAGTTTTGTGGAACAGCTCCAGGCTGCAATTTTGTTAAGTGTTTATTCTTAGCTCCCCAGAGAAAGAAATACTGGAAGTGAGGGGAAGAGGATTTCCAGGAAAAGTATGGAGGAAACATATCCTGCAACCTTTTAGCTGGGCAGAGACCTAACTGCATCTCAGAGCCAAATTCTACATGATGCAGGAGATCTATGAATAAAAAATAAAAGGTTGCCACCTTTGGTCGGGCAAAATAAAGGACAGGGGCAAAATATACGACATGTCAGGGGGTGGTTTGCAGGGCTAAAAATTAAGTTACCTGGTGCAGAAATGACTCCTCCTGGTGAACCTGGAGTGGGGAAGAACAAAGTGGGGCTTGGCAGAAGCATCGGCTCCTTTCTCCCTGGCCCTGGCCCCACCCCCAGCCAGCAGCCCATTGTCCTGCCACACTGGGGGCGGGAGGACAGCTGCCCTATACCAGGTGGATGGCCTTGGGCAGGTAGTCTCGCCCGGTGTCACAAACCCTACCCATCCATTGGGAGGGGTTGGGTGGAAATTGCAGGGCTAAAAATTATGTTACCTGGTGCAGAAACGACTTCTCCTGGTGCAGAAATGCCTTCTCCCACACCTGACCAGGTACCTGCAAACACCCCCTCTTACTCTCCACATACAGAGTCACTACAGAGAAGGCTTTTCCATCTGCCTGTGCCTTGCAGACATCACTCAATGATGAGACCACCATGAAGGCCTCCTTGAGAAAGCCCTATTAAGTCTGTTGCCTTCTAAGGTGGGCAGCTTTGCAGGCAGTCCCTGAGCTGCTCTCATGAACAGGCAAATGGCAGGCTAGATCTTCTGCCTGTCACCAAATTGGTCAATGGCGGTAGGAGCTTGTGGGTGTTCCCACAAGCACTCGGTGGCACTCAGCCCCACACCTTCCCCTCCACAGGTATCCTGTTAAAAGGATTTGGGAGGAGTGGCTCTTGTCTGACACCCAGGTGGGGACTAGGGCAATACCACGCCTCCAATGGGAACCACTTAAGGGATGCCCCAATTTGCTGTAGGTCATAGGACATCCCTAGGACATAGGACATTCACCCGTAGACACACTCCAGCAGAAGGGCTAGAGTGGTATTTGCGGTAGCTTATCCCAGTGTCTATAACCAAACCTTCACATTTGTAACCAATACAGTTGTGGCCTTATTTGATCTCATAAAATCAACATTCTGTGTATTGTCTAAATTAATCCCTAGGGAATGGGGTGGTCTTGGGACCTCAGAGAGCAGCTTCAGAGAGTTTGATTCAGAGGACTATGGCACTGGGGAAATTGGAGTGTTCAATCTTTTCTACTCTGAAACATTTCCAATTAAAGTTGTTCCCTCACCCTGGTGCACTTGCCGAACCTAATAGACACCACCAAGGTCTCCCAAAGTCAAGGTAGGATGACCAAAAAGTGTCGCTAAGGCAACAATGTCTCAGGTACTTACCCTACCGGATCTTAATTTTTTTCTTTCCTGCTGAAAGCTAAATAAAATAATTTGAAAACACCACTCCAAGGTCTCCCAGCAGTATAGAGTAGTCAAAAAAGAGGAGACCAGTGGTGAATCAGGGGATTCCTCAAAAATTCATAATCAGCCACCAAACAGAAAAAAGGAGGGGCAAAAGGCACCACAAAAAATAAAAGTGAAGAATTTAGGGAGGAACCAGCTTATAAAGCCAGGCTTCTTCCCCTTCCCGATTGTCCAGCAGGTAACCCTATGCCTACTTCAGCTCCTTCCCGGGGTCAAACCAATCCAAGTCTTCTTCCTAGGGAAGTTGAGCTGTAGCAAATTTGCCAGCACTTGAGGGTGGGAGCGGCATTGGACGACAGTTGTATGTTGTTTTCATACTGAAATTATTTATCCATTTCTTACGTTTTCTCCAAGGTGAGATGATGTTGGAAGCTACTGCTGTGAGTTAGGGCTTTTAACTTCTAACAGCATTTCTACAGAGCCTTCATTGTAATTCTGTGCAGGGAGGTATTCACAAAACAGTGGGTTCCCATCAAAAATTTGAATAGCATGTAGAAAGAAGCTGACTTCAAGAATAAAGGAAGGTTGGTGAATCCTGTCTGTACTTCTGAGGAAGCCTGTAGGAGTAGCAACAGGCCATGACACCATTAGCTCACATCACTGGCTAGAATCTCCGGCAGTGAAGCAGCCCCATAATTATTGCTACTACCAAGATATCTCCCTTGCTTCCTGGGTATTACTTCTGCTCTGTCTGAAAATTACCTCTTGGTGAAGCATCCATTACATGTAGGATAATTTGTCACACAACACCTGGATTCTCGTAAACAATCCTGTTTTTCAGCTGCATATCTTAACTGCAACATTTTTGAGTGAAGAATGCATGTTCAGAAACACTCATGAGCTTCGCAATATTAAGCATTCCAGCCAGCAGTGGCTGGTCCCCATTGAGACTAGTAGGGGGAAGGCAGAAAAAGCAACTGTAGGTGAACTAATGGCAGGCAGCACCAACCAATTCCTCCTCTGTGATGTGTCCTACAAGGGCAACCATAAGACAGAAGAAGAGGAAGCTATAGTTGGTGCCACCTCCATGGAGTGGTTTGTAAGACAGCAGGCAGTTGGGGGCATCCTGGGGTTTGGTAGGCAGTGCCTCATTCACTCTAGTGGACCACCCTCTGCTGATACAGGTTGTGGGTGCTCTCACACCCTTCAGCAGCAAGAGCCCAATCTAATCTATGCAATTGTCAGCCTCAGCAGACCCTTCTAGGCCCTGGTGCATGCCAATGCTGGCAAGAGCATGAATTTATGCTTTTATTTTTATTTTTTTATAAGATATTTATTAAGCTTTTCAAAATATTACAAAATAAAAATAAAAAAGAAGAAAATACAAAATAAAAATGGTTAAAAACAACTCAATCTTTCCATTACTTATTTTTCATTAGCTTGTTTCCCGGACCTCCTCACGCCTCCCTTTTTTTGTATTCCAGTTCGGTTTGTTGGTTCAGCAAATCCTTACCCTCTTTGTTTATCCTAGTCTTTAATCTTAAAATATTGTAACGTTAAATTTTTACCTATTAATAATCCATTTTTCATATTCCCTTATAGTATTACAGCTGAAAACCACTTAATTTCTATCCAACATCATTCTAACATTCATTAATTTTACAATATTTCTGTAGATAGTCTTTAAATTTCTTCCAATCTTCTTCCACTGACTCTTCTCCCTGGTCTCGGATTCTGCCAGTCATTTCTGCCAGTTCCATATAGTCCATCACCTTCATCTGCCATCCTTCCAGAGTGGGTAGGTCTTGTGTCTTCCAATACTTCGCGATGAGTATTTTTGCTGCTGTTGTTGCATACATAAAAAAAGTTCTATCCTTCTTTGGCACCAATTGGCCGACTATGCCCAGGAGAAAGGCCTCTGGTTTCTTCAAGAAGGTATATTTAAATACCTTTTTCAATTCATTATAGATCATCTCCCAGAAAGCCTTAATCCTTGGGCACGTCCACCAAAGGTGAAAGAATGTACCTTCAGTTTCTTTACATTTCCAACATTTATTATCGGGCAAATGATAGATTTTTGCAAGCTTGACTGGGGTCATGTACCACCTGTATATCATTTTCATAATATTCTCTCTTAAGGCATTGCATGCCGTAAACTTCAAACCTGTGGTCCATAACTGTTCCCAGTCAGCCATCATTATGTTATGTCCAACATCTTGTGCCCACTTAATCATAGCAGATTTCACCGTTTCATCCTGAGTATTCCATTTCAACAGCAAGTTTTTTAATTTTTCAAAACTCTGTAATTTCAGTCTATCTCCATCTTGTTCCAAATTTATGCTTTTAAAGACTGTCTAGCTATAAGTGAAGGAAGAAAGAATGGTCAGCCGATGCAAGAAATAAACAATACAACCTGGGGCAAATGCGTGAGTATGAAAGTTTGCACAAAGCTGGAGACACCTCACATAAATCAAAATGCACCAGCCATTGTTAAATCGCACATCTATTAATTAGCACAGAAACTATTCCATTAGCCATCAGCATATGGCCTTGTTTTATTGTCCTTTGTGTGTGGAACTTTTGGAGTGCAAGCATGAAAGCAGTGTGTGGGTAATTGTTTATTAATTAAGATGGGACGTCTCCCAACTGTTCCTACAAATGTCATACAAAAGTTCTCCTGGCCTCATTTACACAGATGGCGAGAATCCTCTGGGGATCTCACATTAACTTGAAACTCTTTGGAGAATATGTATGTTCTGGTTCATCGAGGCTTAGTGGCTGGTCTGCAGCCTTCCATTTTACATTCTGTTGAGAGTCTGCGCAAAGCTGAAATGAGTCTCAAACCATTGTTTGTCCCGCTTTTTGAAAAAAAAACCACTGTTTTTGACTGCAGATAAATGTGGCAAGCATCACTGCCTTCCTGGTGAACAACTGCTATTTTCATCTTCAAACTCAAAACATATGGCTGGCATATTCTTCCTGTCCTCATTATTTCCATACTTGTGTGCGGAACATCATTACAATATGAGAGCATTTTGTGTCTGAACAGTGGCTATGCTAGCTACTATTGAGTGCATAAATATCACTTTTGTCATGTAATTCGTTTACCAATAGATCTTTCCTCCTGGAGGATAAGATGAGATTGGTACAAGAAGAAGAAAAAAAGGGGGAGTATGCTTTGTTTACTTAGTCATCTAATGTGTTTGTCCAAGTCCTTAGGCAATGTCAGTACAATCAATGTGAAAGAGTCAATGACAATAATCAATGTTAGTGTAGTTGCTGCACCAGTGAACCATTTCCTAGAGGATTTGAGAGCTGTGCAGCAATTGGAGAATGAACAGTGTTCATTTCTGAAAACATGTGCTGCCATTTTCCATTAATGAAGCATTTCAAAGTATGCACTGCTATTACTTAGGACCAAACAAGATATTGGCTTAATAAGAAGCACGCAGATACATCTCATCTCTTCTCTTCAAGTGAAAGATCTTTCAAGTGAAAGATCTGCTGGATCTCTCAGCGGACTTTGATACCATCAAAACATCCTTCTGGACTGTCTAGAGGTGCTGGGAACTGGGGGCACTGTTATACAGTGGTTCCACTTCTTCCTCCTGGACCATGTCCAGAAAGTGTGGGGGGGGTGAGTGACTGGGAGCGGCCTCTGAGACCAGTACGTTTCCAAGCACAATTCAAAGTGTTGGTGCTGACCTTTAAAGCCCTAAATGGCCTTGGCCCAGTATACCTGAAGGAGTGTCTCCACCCCCATCGTTATGCCTGGACACTGAGGTCCAGCTCCGAGGGCCTTCTGGTGGTTCCCTCACTGCAAGAAGCAAAGTTACACGGAACCAGGCAGAGGGCCTTCTTGGTAGTGGCGCCCACCCTGTGGTACACTCTCCCATTAGATGTCAAAGAAATTAACAGCTATCCGACTTTTAGAGGACATCTGAAGGCAGTCCTGTTTAGGGAAGCTTTTAATATCTGATGAATTATTGCATTTTAATGTTTTGTTGGAAGCCGCCCAGAGTGGCTGGGGAAACCCAGCCAGATGGGAGGGGTATAAATAATATATGATGATGGTGATGATGATGACAGGAGAGAAAATTTGCTTTCCCAGGTTCAATCCATGGCATGTCTCAAACCGCCTGCCAATCAATGGAGACCTAGGCAGACGAATGGTCTGCGTAAGTAATTGTCAATTTCCTGTGTTCCCTTAAATGATTATAAGTATGTGTGTGGTGGGAGTCCAATTCCTACTTGGAAGGCAGGGGTCAGCAAACTTTTTCAGCAGGGGACGGGTCCACTGTCCCTCAGACCTTGTGGGGGGCCGGACTATATTTTGAGAAAATATATATTAATGAATTCCTATGCCCCACAAATAACCCAGAGATGCATTTTAAATAAAAGGACACTTTCTACACATGTAAAAACACGCTGATTCCCAGACTGTCTGCGAGTCGGATTTAGAAGGCGATTGGGCCGGATCCGGCCCCCGGGCCTTAGTGTGCCTACTCATGTTGGATGGCAAACCACAGGAATGGGTGAAATATCTCTTCTCTCTCCCAATATGATCAAAACAGACATCATCCCCTGCCTCCATAGTTGGTGCATATGGGCTGGGCCGGATTTAGGTACGATGAGGCCCTAAGCTACTGAAGTTAATGGGGCCCTTTATATGTTCAGCTGTCCTTTCTCAACAACAATTTGTCACTGTTTTCAACACTGTGTGTTGAATATATGATATATGGTAATTTATGGACCTAATAGGTCCATACACAACACAAAACACTGTTGCTATATGTAGGTTTTATTTAGTTTTTTTACCTTATATTTTGGAAATGTACATCCACTTGTTGTTTTCTTTAATCTTTTTTGGGGGGGACCCAAGAGAGTGGGGCCCTAAGCTATAGCTTGTTTAGCTTATACTTAAATCGGGCACTGCATATGGGCTGGATTCAGCTAAATACAGTGGTATATCAGGTTACATACACTTCAGGTTACAGATTCCGCTAACCCGGAAATAGTGCTTCAGGTTAAGAACTCTGCTTCAGGATGAGAACAGAAATCGTGCTCCGGCAGTGCGGCGGCAGCAGGAAGCCCCATTAGCTAAAGTGGTGCTTCAGGTTAAGAACAGTTTCAGGTTAAGAATGGACCTCCGGAATGAATTAAGTACTTAACCCGAGGTGCCACTGTAGTTGTACCTCTATGAGCCAGCGCAATGAGTTCCATTGTAGCAAAAGGGATTTCTTCCCTTCCCCTTGTACGCCCCCAATTGGTTCTGGGGACTCAGGAGAACCCACAGAACATCCATAGATGAAGGAAAAGGAAAGCAGGAACACTTGCACTGATAGAGCAACCCACTTAGCTCTAGGTTGGATTCCACCCAATGTTTCCTTGTGATTGCTTTACCTTCCTATCAATGGTTACTTAATAACATTTCCTTTCCTTGCACATCTTCATAAGCTATACTGCTTTCAGATTTAGCATTCATAAGAATAAGATGATGAGAAGCAACTACAACAACAAAAAATACTAGTGCAAGCGCAGGCACTTTGTGATTAAAATGTACTATGGCCAGGAAATTGCTGTGGATATTGCTGCAGTTAGCTGTTTCCTATAAGCTTTGTAAGCTATAGGATTTAATTGGAAATGATGCATGCTTCCTCTTATTATGAATATTTAAAGAGCAAGAAAAAAGTTTGTGGAAGTGCTTAATTGCTTTTTGGAAAGGTGCATTTTTCAAAACAAATAAATAAACTGCTAGTACAAATGGCAACTCTTTCATCGCCTCTAGAATGGTGCATAGCTATTTACTCCCATTAGCTCTTAATGGGACGGCGAGTACAAATTTTAGGCATAGGAAGAGACAGCGAGATCTCAGTATCCAAGATCTGGGACAGAAATATATATTTATGTGGAGCATTATCATTATTATCTGTAATCAACATCATCTTTTCAAGCATTTGATTAGCAGATTTGCTATTGGGCCCAGCATAGTATAGCACATATAGTATTGAATTTAGATGTGGAGGACCCGAGATAAAAACCCTGTAGAACTATGAAACTAAATGGATTTTGTGGACCATCTACCTTGCAGGATATTTCTGAGCATAAAGATAATGAGAAGGAAGATAAAATGCTCAGCATTTATATAACATGTGCCAAGTGATCAAATAGTTTCAGATACTTGCTGAAGTACATGCATGATGTATTCCTGAAGTTCATAGAATCATAGAATAATAGAATCATAGAGTTGGAAGAGACCACAAGGGTCACTGAGTCCAATCCCCTGCCAAGCAGGAAACACCATCAGAGCACTCCTGGCATATGGTTGTCAAGCCTCTGCTTAAAGACCTCCAAAGAAGGAGACTCCACCACACTCCTTGGCAGCAAATTCCACTGTCGAACAGCTCTTACTGTCAGGAAGTTCTTCTTAATGTTTAGGTGGAATCTTCTTTCTTGTAGTTTGGATCCATTGCTCCGTGTTCGCTTCTCTGGAGCAGCAGAAAACAACCTTTCTCCCTCCTCTATGTGACATCCTTTTATATATTTGAACATGGCTATCATATCACCCCTTAACCTCCTCTTCTCCAGGCTAAACATGCCCAGCTCCCTTAGCCGTTCCTCATAAGGCATCGTTTCCAGGCCTTTGACCATTTTGGACACGTTCCAGTTTGTCAGTGTCCTTCTTGAACTGTGGTGCCCAGAACTGGACACAGTACTCCAGGTGAGGTCTGACCAGAGCAGAATACAGTGACACTATTACTTCCCTTGATCTAGATGCTATACTCCTATTGATGAGGCCCAGAATTGCATTGGCTTTTTTAGCTGCCACGTCACACTGTTGGCTCATGTCAAGTTTGTGGTCAACCAAGACTCCTAGATCCTTTTCACATGTACTGCTCTCAAGCCAGGTGTCACCCATCTTGTATTAGTGCCTCTCATTTTTTTTGCCCAAGTGCAATACTTTACATTTCTCCCTGTTAAAATTCATCTTGTTTGTTTTGGCCCAGTTCTCTAATCTGTCAAGGTCATTTTGAAGTGTGATCCTGTCCTCTGGGGTGTTAGCCACCCCTCCCAGTTTGGTGTCATCTGCAAATTTGATCAGGATGCCCTTGAGTCCATCATCCAAGTTGTTGATAAAGATGTTGAATAAGACCGGGCCCAAGACAGAACCCTGTGGCACCGCACTAGTCACTCTTCTCCAGGATGAAGAGGAACCATTGATGAGCACCCTTTGGGTTCGGTCAGTCAGCCAGTTACAAATCCACTGAGTGGTAGCATAGTCAAGACCGCATTTTACCAGCTTCTTTACAAGAATATCATGGGACACCTTGTCAAATGCCTTGCTGAAATCAAGGTAGGCTACATCCACTGCGTTCCCTTCATCTACCAGGCTTGTAATTCTGTCAAAAAATGAGATCAGGTTAGTCTGACATGACTTATTTTTCAGAAATCCATGCTGACTATTGGTGATCACAGCATTCCTTTCTAGGTGCTCACAGACTGTTTGCTTAATGATCTGCTCCAGAATCTTCCCTGGTATTGATGTCAGACTGACTGGGCGGTAATTATTTGGGTCCTCTCTTTTCCCCTTTTTGAAAATAGGGACAACATTTGCCCTCCTCCAGTCTGCCGGGACTTTGCCTGTTCTCCAGGAATTCTCAAAGATGACTGCCAGTGGTTCTGAGATCACATCTGCCAGTTCTTTTAATACTCTTGGATGCAGTTCATCTGGCCCTGGAGACTTGAATACGTCTAAACTAGCCAAGTATTCTTGTACTATCTCCTTAGTTATTCTGCGCTGGGTTTCCTCTGCTGAATCATTTGCTCCAAATTCTTCAGGTCGGGCATTGTTTTCTTTATCGGAGAAGACTGAGGCAAAGAAGACATTGAGGAGTTCAGCCCTTTCTGTGTCCCCTGTTTGCATTTCACCATCTTCTCCTCTGAGTGACCCCACTGTTTCTTTGTTCTTCCTTTTGCTACGGACATACCCATAAAAGCCTTTTTTGTTGCTTTTAACCTCTCTAGCAAGCCTGAGTTCATTCTGTGCTTTAGCTTTTCTGACTTTGTGTCTACACGTGCTGGCTATTTGTTTGAATTCCTCTTTGGTGGTTTCCCCCCTTTTCCATTTTTTGTACACACCCTTTTTTAATCTCAACTCAGTTAAAAGTTCTTTAGATAGCCACCCTGGCTTCTTTAGGCACCTTCCATGTTTCCGTCTCATTGGTATTGCCTGAAGTTGTGCTTTTACTATCTCCCTCTTAACAAACTCCCAGCCTTCATGAACTCCCTTTCCTTTTAGTATTACTGTCCATGGGATCTCACCCAGCACTTCCCTAAGTTTTATGAAGTCGGCTTTCTTAAAGTCAAGAAATTGAGTCCTAGTATGCTTGGCTGCTCCTTTCCGCTGTATAGTAAACTTCAGAAGAGCATGATCACTTGCGCCTAATGATCCTTCCACTTCTACCCCACTAACCAGGTCATCAACATTGGTTAGGACCAGATCTAAAATGGCTGTTCCTCTTGCTGCTTCTCCCACTTTCTGGACAATGAAGTTGTCTGCAAGGCCAGTGAGGAATCTGTTTGACCTTATGCTCTTGGCTGAGTTTGACATCCAACAAATATCCGGGTAATTGAAGTCCCCCATTACTACTATCTCCCTTCCTTTTGCATGCTTGGTCATCTGTTCCAGGAAGGCATCATCTATGTCCTCTGTTTGGCTTGGGGATCTATAGTAAACTCCCACAATGAGGTCACTGTTATTCTTCTCTCCCTTAATTTTGACCCAAATGCTCTCACTTTGGCTTTGAGGTTCTAAATCTTGGATCTCTTCACAGGTATACACATCCCTGACATATAACGCCACTCCTCCTCCTTTCTTGTCTGGTCTGTTTCTCTGAAATAGATTGTATCCCTCCATTATTACATTCCAATCGTGGGACTTATCCCACCAGGTTTCAGTGATGCCTATTATGTCATTCAACCCACTTGGCCTTCTAAATTGCTAAATTGTGAGACCATCCAGGAACCATACATAAGCTACTCTGAGCTCTTGTGAAGGAAAACCCGATGATTTTACTGCATCATTACATATATGTATCTTTAGAATTGAATTATTCCCTACATACGAAGTGTGTAGTGTGGAAATGAGCAATGATAATAAAATGAGAGTGGACAGAATGTGTCAGCAGTTTGAGTGTCCTGGTGGTAACTTCTGTGGTAACAAAAAATTAACAAAATTTAAAAAGTGGGGCAATTTGCATATCTGAATCAAAACCCTGCCCTTGTGATGTGCTGTCATCTTCCAATTGCCTACGTTTGTCCGCTTTTAATTCCCATGGCTTGAAGTGTAAGAAAATAGCAGAATATATTAAGAAACATGTTAAAGAGAATGAAATTAGATAGGATGAAACCTTAAAACACAATGGTATGTAATCTGGGTTATAAACATTGATGCTGGGTGAGCGGGATGTCACTAGTTTTGTTGAATTGGAATATAATTGTTAAGTAACAAATGTAACTTTATATATGGAAAAAGAATAAATTATTATTATTATTATTATTATTATTATTAAAAAATCATGTGGCTTGTTAGGTTGCGCTATGTTCCTTACACTTAGAGTCAAAATATACATAAAGTTTAATGTGACTTTGCATTTTACATGTGGGTTAAAAATGCAAATAATATCTGCTGCAGAGGGTGATTTTATTTATGTATTCATCAACATATTTGTATACCACTCTTTTTTTCTCTTTTTAAAAGAGAAACAAAAGCAGATTACATACATGCAATAAAACTACATAAACATTTAAAATCAGAAATCACCAGGTATTACGGAAATACAATTTCATGTCTGCCTGCATAAGCTTTGTAGCACAGAATTGTTTTCAGCAGACATTTAAAGGTTAAAATGAAAAGGACCTGCTAAGTCGGATCAGAGCAGGCATGGAGGGGTGACTGTAAATAGAGGTGTCACCTTCTCCAGAAGATTGAAGGCCCCCGAACACAATGTCACATAATGACCAGATGTCATACAGGGGCCCCTTTTAACATTGTGGGGGCCCAGCCCCTTTAAAAAAAGATAATACAGTTGTGCCCCACAAGATGAATGCCTCGCAAGACGGAAAACCCGCTAGACGAAAGGGTTTTCCGTTTTTCAATGCACTTCGCAGGATGAATTTCCCTATGGGCTTGCTTCGCAAGACGAAAATGTCTTGCGGGTCTTGAGATTTTTTTTTCGCTCCCCCCCCCCTTTTTCTAAACCGCTAAGCCTTTAATAGCCTTTTAGCAGCTAAGCCGCTAAGCCGCTAAGCCGCTAATAGCCGCTAAACCGCTAATAGCGCTAATCCGCTAATCCGCTAATAGGGTTGCTTCGCAAAACGAAAAAACCGCTAGACGAAGATACTCGCGGAACGGATTAATTTCGTCTTGCGAGGCACCACTGTATATAATGAAATGAAAAAAAATGTTTAAAATAACTTTTGTTAAAAAGCCAGAAGCTTTTCTATTAGGAATTATAGATACAGTGGTACCTTGCTTCTCAAACTTAATCCGTTTCAGAAGTCTGTTCCAAAACCAAAGCATTCCAAAACCAAGGCACACTTTCCCATAGAAAGTAATGCAAAATGGATTAATCCTTTCCAGACTTTTAAAAACAATCCCTAAAACAGCAATTTAACATGAGTTTTACTATCTAACGAGACCATTGATCCATCAAATGAAAGCAATAAACAATGTACTGCAGTCACAGTAACTCAATCAATCAGTAGCTGAACTGGGTTCCACACAGTCACAAAAACAAAACACAACAAAAAGCCACAAAAATGCAAAATAAATAGCAAAAGCAGACAATCCTCGGTGTAACACTGGAAACGGAAGTGTGGCACTCAAAACGGAGCATGTTCAGGTTCTGAAAAAGGTTCGCAATCCGGAACACTTACTTCTGGGTTTGCAGTGTTTGGGTTCCAGGTTCTTTGAGTGCCAAGGCATTTGAGAACCAAGGGACCACTGTACCGACATTCCAAAGGGGCATAAATGACTTTTTACGTATGCAATAACAGTGGCTCGGATGTTACTAGCCCAGAGATGGAAAGAAGAAAGGGTCCCTACCAGAGAGGAACAGCAAGCTAAACTGATGGATTATGCCGAAACGGCAAAGCTACTGGAAAGCTCAGGAACCAAGAGGACCAAAACTTTTAAAAAAAGAATGGGAAAATTTTATAATTTATTGAAAAGACCACTGCAAGCAGATGGAAACACTAACAGGATTTTAATCTCACTTGTAATGTAACAAATACTATGGATAATATGGATGGATACAAAATATACACTACAGAACACTATGCAGCTGAAAATTATGACAATAGGAAACATGGAAGGGTTGGGGGGAAAGTTGTGAGATTCATATGGATATGGATTTCGATTGTTATAAACTTATATTTGTAAAATCAAATAAAAATGATGTTAAAAAAGAAAGAAAGATTGAGGCCCCCACAATGCCTGGGCCCCTAGGAGCCAGCATGCTTGATTGTAACCCATTCTGGTCCAGTGGTGCTCCTGAGGAAAATCACACACCTGAATTTGCATCAGAAGGGAAATTCTTCATTGGCACCAGAAAGTTACACAAGAAGTGACCATGAGATGGGCTCCTTGACCTAGTTAGTGTGTTGATTAGTAGAGTGATCTCTCTGCCCACACATATTTCATCAGACCTTGAAGATATCAGGTGCAATTATCTGATTTTCCCCTTCATTTTAAATGGGAATATCCTGCAAAGTGACTTGTCAATAATATTGGAAAGCAGGAGACCATCAGATAGCGAGCTGGAAAAATTGTCCACTCCTGTCTTGTCGTGTTGGCCTGAATCATCCGTTTCATTTTGTTTGCATTCAGACACATGATGATGTGCAATCATCCATCAAAATCACCCGAGCAAAGCAATCCTGAGGCTTATCTAATGAATGTAAATGACTGTCTCATTGAAAGAGCAGAGAAACCGTATGTCATTGTCATTTTAGTGGAGGTAACTCAATCCATGTTTAATTTAATTAGCTCTGGCAATTAACACAAAGTTGAAAATCATATACATTGAGAGGAGGGGAAAATCTGATGGACTAAGGCGTGTGCCAGAATCATAATGAACAATTACCATCAGAAAGCATTTGATTAAGAAGATTAAAATCAATCTATGGCTATAGAATGAAATTTAAATGGAGGACAAAGGTAGGCCCAAACAATTTAAGTTAACAGACAGCTAATAGGGTTGCCATATTTTGAAAAGAAAAAGAAGAAAAAGGACACATTTGCTGACTTTTACATACCCATGAAAAAGAGGACGTGTCCTGGAAAAAGAGGACATATGGCAACTTTCCAAAGGTACAATGATCTGATTTTACCATAGTTGCAACCCAAGAGGGAAAAGGATTAGCCCCTCCAGTGGGTGGTCATACTAAGTATGCAGTCCCCATAGATTAGAGTTTAGGGAACCTCTGGCCCTCCTAATGTGTTGGATTGCAATGTAACTCAACTCCAGCTAATATGACCAGGGCTCAGGGCTGATAAAAATTGTAGTTGAAAGCAGACCCTCTATGTGTCCCTATTTTCCAGGGACAGTCCAGATTTACAGAAGCCATCCCGGTTTCTGATTTGATCCCAGCTTTTCCTTAGGATGTCCCTGTTTTCATTAGAGAAATGTTGGAGGGTAAAGAGTTATGCAACCCCTGAGCCAAGGAGATAAGTAACTATACAACCTTTAGAAGACCTCTGAAGGCAGCCCTGTATAGGGAAGTTTTTGAAATGACCCCCCCCCCATTTTAAACTTTATTTAATTCTTACAGTATAACTATACTGCAATAATGTGTGACAAATTCACATTCAACATACATATATCCAAATACTTTTGCTTATTTTTGAAATGTTTTGTTATTATTTTTATATATGTTGGAAGCTGTGTGGAGTGGTTGGGGAAACCTAGTCAGATGGGCATGGTATCCTTATCATTATTATTATTATTAAGGACATCCCAATTTTCATTGGAGAAATGTTGGAGGGTGTGCATCTGAAGGGACGTGGGTGGCTCTGTGGTCTAAACCACTGAGCCTAGGGCTTGCTGATTGGAAGGTCGGCTGTTCGAATTCCCACGATGGGGTGAGCTCCCATTGCTCGGCCCCTGCTTCTCCCACCTAGCAGTTCAAAAGCACATCAAAGTGCAAGTAGATAAATAGGTACCGCTGTGACGGGAAGGTAAACGGCTTGGACAGCTTGGACTGCCTAAGAAAGGAACTATCTGACATTAAGGCAAACATTCTCATTCTATTAGGCCTAATTGAGCTGGGGATCCTAATAACAGTTCCTACTGGCACAACCCAACAAATCAAACCAAGACTACATCAATAACAATTTTAGTCAAGATTGGCCCATCAAAGTAAACAATAATTTAAACAACTCTGAGAAGTATTGCGTGTCGAGGTCCCCAAGCCACCCCAAATAAAATACGATTCACACAGAATTTTTGTTTAAGGTTTTTGGCATAATTTTGGCAACAGCTTTATTAAAATTCAAAGAATGTGAGTGGTTGCTTAGGCATTGGTTGTGACTATCTGACCCCGAACGGGGACAGACTGACATTCTCACGCCTGCAAAGTCAGAAAGGGAAAACATTTTGGGGAGAGAGATGGAGCTGGGTACCATGCTCTCACCTCTCCCCAAATGCTCCCAGGGGCTCTTGCGTGGCCCTAGCCCCTTGACAGGCGTTCGGACAAAAGCATGGCAAGCCCCTGGATTCCTATAATGGAATACCCTTGCTGCAGTAGCATTGGAGGGGCATGCACAGCCAATCCATACCCCTCCACCAACCAATTCATAAAACCAATGCCTAACTGCAACCTTACAAGTTGTGACAATTTGCTACACAGTAGGCAAAAACCAAATGGCACCAGCCAATCTGCCAAACGGACAAAATTCCTACTGGGCCCCTGCCCCCAAAGCAGACAACCCCATGACAGGCATAGCAAGGTCAAGCGAACAACCCTGAAAATAGGGAGGGTGGGCGAGTGATCCAATGCGCGCAGCGAAAAGAGGAAGCTCAATGCTGCGCGCAGGGAATATATAGCTTAGGGCTGTCAATCACAAAATGGCAACATCAAAATCTCCCCAACAACCTGCCACTTCCCCAAATTCTTGAATCTTTTCTATTACTTTAGGGAGTGAAGTTTCTGGGTCTTCCACTGTTATCACTAAATCATCAGCATATGCTTTTAATTTAAACTCACTTTTCCCTGTTTTAACACCTGTAATCTCTTTATCTGCTCTTATATTTTTGGCAAGCACTTCCAGTACCAGGATGAACAGCAATGGTGATAATATTTAAATGTCTTTCACATGGCTAGGGCTTTTTGCGGGGGGGGGGGGCGGGAATCATGCTGGCATGCGTGGCAGGACTCTAGAGGTAGTAGCAGCTCTGCCACTACCATTAACCTCTACTGGAGGGTGTGGACTGTGCCCCAAGTGCATCCAGAATTGCAACTTAATTGTTGGCTAATATTTTTTTAAAAGTGGAATCAAAGGTTGGTGTGCTATGAATCACTGGATATTTATAATCTGCCCATAAAGGGCGATTAATTAAACCAGATCCAAAACACAATAGAAGTTGTTATGATGGGAGATATATTTTCAGAAACTTTTTACTACAGTAAGTGTTGGCATTTGCAAGGACAGCTTTCTTGGAGGAGGGGATACAAACCTGGGAAAGGATGGAAATAAGTTCCTGGAATGGCTAAGGTGGCACGTGCTTTCATTCCTGGAGAAAATACCATCATGTGGAAAGTTAAGAAAGTGCTTAAGTAAGTAATGCATGAATGACAGAGTGTAGTGCCAGTTTTTAAAACCAGCAACTTGGTAATTCCAAAGCACTATACATCTCCCCAGATCAGAATGAATGGTTTCATTTATTGGATGCAGTTCTCCAATATTTTCAACATCCACTTTTTGAATGAAAATTAAATCAAAGTGCTTACTGAAGAAATGCACTTTTGTTGAAGGATGTGCTCAATTGGGCAGTGTATGTACCCAGCAATAATCATACCCTTTTTAAATTTGCAAGCTGAGAGGAAAAGCTGTTACATTTCCTCCTTGTCACTGACATTGTTCCAACCTAAAGTTATTCTGATTTTCCTCGGTGATTGTTTGGAACACTCAATATCAGGGCCGCAGGCAAGTGTGTGCATAACTTCTCTCGTTTGATGTGCCCTCCAGGAACACAGCAAGCAGGCATCAATATTCCCTTCAGATTGCCTGATCCTGCCAGCCTCAGAATAGCAGCTACCTTTGCTTGCCCCTTACCATGTGAGGGCCAGATTCATTATTAGGACCGCCTTGGGGTTTTGCTTTGCTAAATCGTGTCCTCCATCACGGAGAGCATGTGTTGTGGTGAGATCACCAGAACTGCCTCCTTGTTGTGGGGCAGGACCGTTTGGATAGCCACATCACCCCATTGGATGCCCCTCGGTTGCTGGGGCAGAAATTTGGCCGGTTGGGTTGTTTATTGGCTGCCGGGGGGCTATTTAAGCTGCTGCATGTCACTGGGAACTTTCTCTTTCTTGTGACGTGCACCGGATTACCCTCCCTCCCTATATTTAGGGCTGTTCTTTTGGCCTTGCTATGCCTGTCTAGGGGTCATCTGTTTTGGAGCAGGGGCCCGATAGGAATTTTGATATTTGGCTGATTGGCTGTTGCCATTTGGTTTTTGCCTAGTAAAGGTAAATGTAAAGGTACCCCTGACCATAAGGTCCAGTCATGGACGACTCTGGGGTTGCGCATTCATCTCGCTCTATAGGCCAAGGGAGCCGGCTTTTGTCCGCACTCAGCTTCCGGGTCATGTGGCCAGCATGACTAAGCCACTTCTGGCGAACCAGAGCAGTGCACGGAAACACCGTTTACCTTCCCGCCAGAGCGGTACCTATTTATCTACTTGCACTTTGCTGTGCTTTCAAATTGCTAGGTGGCAGGAGCAGGGACCGAGCAATGGGAGCTCACCCCGTTGTGGGGATTTGAACAGCTGACCTTCTGATTGGCAAGCCCTAGGCTCTGTGGTTTAGACCACAGCGCCACCCACGTCCCTTCCATTTTTGCCTACCATGTAGCAAATTGTCACAATTTTGAAAGGCTGGTGGTTAGGCATTGGTTCACTGTGTTCAGAGGGGAAGTGGTTGGCTGTACCTGCCCCTCCATTGCTGCTGCTAGGGAATTCCATTAAAGGAATCCAAGGATTCACCTTGCTTTTGTCCGAACCCTGTCATGGGCCATACCAAAGTCTCTGGGAGCATCTGGGGTGAGCTGCGAGACTGAAGCCAGCTTCGCGGTCCCCCAGACTGCTTTCCCTTACTGACCTCTGGTGGTGCCCAGCTGTCAGTCCTGCTCCTGCCATGGTGCAGGTTCAGGTAGTCTGGAACCATGCCTAAGCAACCACTCACATGCTGTAATCAATAAAGTTGTGGCCAAAAATTATTATTATTTTTAAAATAATATTTATTGATAATTTCAAAATTACAAGAAAAATAAAAAATAAAAAACAACACTACAATACAAAAAAAGAAAAAAGAAAAAGAAGACATTAAAAAAGAGAAAAGCACAAAATGTGAAAACCAATATGACAATACAGCAATAAAAAAAATAAAAAGAAGAAAAAAAAGAAAAAAACACAAATCCCAAATTGCATATCCATAATTTCCATTTGCTTGTTTCATTGACCTCCTCACACCTCCATTTTTGTATTCTAGTTTAGTAATTATTTCAGCAAATTCTTTCCATCTTTCTCAATTTTTGTTATAAAATTAATCTTAACAATTTAACCTAATAATTAACTCAACAAATCCTTACCATCTTTCCCCATATTCTATTATTCAGATTACCTTAATTTATTTAACCTTATCTTACCCCTAAGTGCCTTAAGACTTAAATCTTAAATTTCAAATATACATAACTCCTAATATCATTTCTGCTAGAGTCGTATAGTTTCATTCCCACGTTTTCCCTAATATTCATTAGTTGATTCTAAAATAAAAAAGTTTCCATTATAAATTCTCTTCCAATCATCATCCAGCGTCTCTTCTTCCTGGTCTCTGGTCATGTCAGTCCTTATTGTCCATTCCGTCTAGTCCATCAACCTGGAAGCCTTATGTCCGAGGCCCTTAAATCTCTTCCATGTCCCTTCTGCAATTCTTCTTCATCTTGTTTGTGCTTGCCCTTTTCCTTGTCTCTTGTTGGTCTCTGTCTTAGTTTCTTTCCTTTCTCATTGAGGAGTAGGTCTCTGGGGGATTCCAACCCAAAATTGTCTCCATCACCCTTCATCCAGCTCACCCATTCCCCACAGTCCCACTCCCCACAGTCCTCGATATAATCCAAAATGAATTTAAAATCAAATTTCAAGATCTCTCCAAAGCTAGGAATCTCCTCATCTCCAGACTCCCCTTGGCCCACTCCAGCTTCAATCTTCAATAACAGCGGCTTATGCTCCTGTAGGGCCTCGGGTCTCTCCATTTGTACTATTTGGGGTGCAGCCACATCCTCCTCCATTGTCAACTGCACTTGCCCAGTCGGTACAGATTGATAGGTTGGTTCTTGGATGATTTCTGTATCAATGTTATTAACCACAACAGTCAAATCCATTTTCTCATTCATCAAGTCCATCTTTTCATGCATCTGTTCCAGCAGAGCATTTGTCTTGCATAGAGCAAGCAGCCAGTCTTTCTCGCAGCTCATCTTTGTTCAAGGTCAGAAAAGACTGTTCCCACAGTCTTAATCTCACAGATGTTGGGTCTCAAATATGCTGCAACAACAATTTAGCAAGCTTCCTCTAGAGGAGACAATCTACTTGTATCCATTTTTTTTTTTAAAAGACAAAGGAAAGTTACTTTCATTTTTCAGATATTTCAGACGTTTTTCAGATATTTTGTTTCTTTAGGATGCAAAAGGCAACATTGGAATCAACTTGTTTCTCTTCATTGGCTATCTGTCAAAGTGTTACGTTCACAGTCAATGAACCTCAGCAACAGTTTCTGTCTCTGACACCCCGTTCCCAGGTTAGAGACGGTGGAAACTTATCCTTCTTCACTCCCTCTCCTGCTAGGGTTAAACAGAGTCCCCCCCCCTTTTCTCCTGCTTCCAAGGGGGGTTTCAGTGGTTCTAAATGAAGGAAATTTAGTCCTTTTTTAACAGCTTCCCGGCTTTAGCTTGCAAAAATTTTTCTTTAGTCTATATACAAAAAAGTGGAAGGCGGACTTCCTGTTTACACCGTCCCGCTTCGATACCAAATTAAAACAATTTCTTGATCCAATTTTCCGTTTCTACTCACGGGTACTTGGTTTAAGTCCAATTGTCCACAGGAAAAAGTCAGCACTCTCTGGCAATGGTTGTGCGGCTTCACTCCGTGAAAGTAGCAGTCAGTTCGTAGCACCGCGCTTCTCACCCCACTTCGCTCCGGAGCCCCTAGATGGGATTCCCCGTGAGTAGGGGGGCGCTTCTGGTGCCCTGCCGAACCCCACGTTCCCAGGCTTCCTCCGCCTGGGATTTCTAGCGGGTCCCCACCTTCGCCGCGGCGGGAAGACCCAGTTTTCACGGAGCCCGTTCCTCTGGTCAGAGGAACTCCGCCATTCACCAATGGCGCTGACCCATTGCTGTGGCCAAAAATTATTGCCAAAAGACCTTAAACTAAAATTCCGTGTCTATTGTGTATTTATTTTTGGAGTGGTTTGGGGGGGTCTTCACATGCAAATAGTAGTCCCTTTAACAATCAGGTACTCTAGGAAAAAATGTTTAACATTTTCTTGCTATTAGTTCCATGAAGGAAAAATACAGGATCTGCATGATATCCCTAAGCTAGCCATCCTCATTATCATCCCTGTTTCATATACATTAATTTCCATAATATTAGACTCAGAAGCAATAATTACAGGGACTGTCACACACCTCCTGTCTTCATTAGCGTCAACAGGGCCTGAGGTCTAAGACCCACATAATGACTCATTTTGTGTGTCTCAATATTACTTTTGGTGCTTTTGAATTAAGATTCACTTTTATTGATCTAACTTTCAAATTCTGAGAAATTCTTAATCAGTATGATAATATAATACGAGCTGAGGAAGGGTTGGGGAATCAAGTATTAAATGAGAAAAGAAGAAAGAACAAGGAACTTCTTTTAAATAATGTATTGGTACACAAGCTTCAGAACATGATAAACATGTAAATGATTAATATCAAATAAGAATAAGAACTTCAATTTGCCTCAGAAAACTTTGAGGATGCCCAGAATAATTTTAAAAGCATCTCAGAGAAGGAAATGCTTTTCCTTGAGAGCATGGTGTGAAAGATTAAGTCTGAGAATTCAAAAGCTTAGTAGGGTTTTCCCCACTGTTACTTTCAGCAGAAACTGCACCATTACAGTGTGGCTACTCCTTACATGGCTCAGTAATCTTTGAAATCCAGAATCACATGTGTGGAGACATGGATTCCATGTCATGGCTCTTTTCCACCGTAGAATTGCCTCTCCTGGGAACTAGGGAAAACAGATACTCCATTCTACTCCTCCTCATAACTTGGTTTTCTGCATGCACACGAGAGATTGCCTTGACTGAGGAACCTTAAGATTGTGTGTCTAATGAAGGTGGTCAACTGATACACAGTCAGCATTTTATTGCTTCACAAAAACTACTATTATTGCATAAAGGTTTATCCTCCAGCACCGTTTCAAGGTTTCTTCATCATCATTTTTATCTTAGTCTCCTGGAAGCGATGAAGCTGGTCTGCAAGCCCAGTTTATGGCAGGGATTAAATGGGATAATATCTAGGGATGAGGGAGGAATTTGTAATGGTCGACTTTTCACAGTGGACTGTTGCTTCCAAGCCACTCCCAGTTGGGTTAGGCATAACTCCAGATTTTACTGTATCTTTTCAGTGTATAAAAAGTACACACAAAATTATCTATCTTGTATAAAATCTTTGTATTTTACTGGTAAACGTAGTGCTTAATGTGTTTAATTTGTTGAATGCCGCCCAAAGTGGTTTGGGCAACCCAGTCAGATGGGCAGCATATAAATCATCAATATCATCATTTATTCCAGTATCCCAGGATGAACCATGTTGTTGTTTTTTGTTTGTTTGTTTGTTTGGTGTGTGTGTGTATTCACATACACACGCACAGAGAAAGAATCTCATTTAGTTACCTTGTTCTTTTCAACCAAGCAAGGGTAAATCAAATTATAGAGCTATGAATATAAGCAAATTATGCATTCTGTTTTCTAGTGACAATGCCCTGTTTTGAAATCCTGAATTCCTTCCAGCCTGCTTAAGTGACATTCTTTCCATCGACCCTTTTTCTCTCTTTTATCTGAACCCACATGCTAAGTGAAAACTGTATGGTCGCACATATATCCACTTTGCCCAGGAAGCATACAAATGCCCACACACCCACCCCTTTTCTTTTCTTTTTACCTTTGCCTTCCCTTTTCTGGCTCCCCTCCCTCATCAAACAAAAAAAAAAACAAAAAAAAACCACAAAGCCAAAGTTTCTGTCCTTGCCAAGAACCTTCACACTACAGTACAAATTAACATGAAAGCGTCAGCTCTCACTGAGTCATCAAATCTTTTTCATTTGTTCTTCTGTCTCCAGAGTCTCCCTTCTATCTCTTTCCACAGCCCTCTGCCAAGTGATTTCACATCAGAAGAAAACATAAAATTATATTGCAAAAGTGAAACACTGCTATATTACAGGCTGTCATTGCTTCAAGGTAGACCAAGGCTATTTCAGATAAAACGTTAGTGTTGCTGGACTATGAATGGTGACTGTTTTCATCTCCCGCCTCCCCTCCAGTTTAGCAGAAATTCATAGCTCCTGCTCCTGCTCCTCCTCTCCCTTCCCACCACCCTCATTTCCATCTCCACTGTATTCTGCCGCGTTTGTTAGATGGCTCTCATTCACTTGTAACTCCTGCATTATTTAAAAGGTTTTTCTTGGCATCTTTTAGAAGTTGTTTTACACCAGAGACTTCCTGTTAGGCAACAGTTTTGTACACACAGGCTCATCTTGCGTAGAGAGCTCTTAACTCCAGAGTAATCCTAGAAAGGCAACATAGCAATACTAATCAAAACTAATGATTTCATTGCTTGTGTTTCTTTGGATTTTTTAACAACAACAGCAACAATAATAATAATGCATTGGAGGCTTTTTCTAGCTGGGCTGCCCCTTCAATATTTGCCAAATGCCATGTCTATCTTGCTTTTTGAAAAGAGAAGCAAACATTACCCATTTCCTTTACCCATAATTGTACATAGTATGTGATGCACACACAATGGGTCAGAAGATTGATGGTTCAAGCCCACCCAGGGCTGGTTGTGGGCAGGATTCTTACACTGCAGGGGCTACCTTTCAACACTGCAATTCTATGATTTCACCTAGCCTCATCCACTGTTTCCCTCACGAGCCTAGAAACAGAACTTAGTGATCTCTTCCATATGATTCTATGAATAACATGCCTGGCATACAGTGATGATAATAATAATAATAATAATAATAATAATAATAATAATAATAATTTATACCCCACCCATCTGGCTGGGTTTCTCCATCCACTCTGGGCAGCTTCCAACAAAACATTAAAAACAAAATAAAACATTAAACATTAAAAACTTCCCCAAATGAGGCTGCCTTCAGATGTCTTCTAAACGCCAGATAGTTGTTTATTTCTTTGACATCTGATGGGAGGGCATTCCACAGGGCGGGCGCCACATCCAAGAAGGCCCTCTGTTTGGTTCCCTGTAATTTCACTTCTCACAGGGAGGGAACTGCCAGAAGGCCCTCCGTGCTGGACCTCAGTGTCTGAGCAGAATGATGGGGGTGGAGACGCTCCTTCAGGTATACTGGGCCGAGGCCGCTAAGGCTTTAAAGGTCAGCACCAACACTTTAAATTGTGCTCAGAAACATACTGGGAGCCAATGAAGGTCTTTCAAGACCGGTGTTATGTGGTCTTGGCGGCCGCTCTTAGTCACCAGTCTAGCTACCGCATTATGGAGAATAAAGTTGTCAATTTGAGATTGAAACAATTAAAGAAAGGCTCCCTAGATTCATATCTAATTTACTACATGTATATTCTCCCTCCCTCCCTCCCTCCCTCCCTTCCTCCCTCCTTTCCTTCCTAGAAACTCAAGGTAGCATACATGGTATCTCCCCCTACAGAAGGGGTGACAAATACTTTCCAGCACAGGGGCCACATTTCCACATGAGTAACATTCAGGAGAGGGGGATATGTCAGTAGTGGGCAGGACCAGAGGCAAAAGTGGAACAACAGAGAGTTTTACCTCTACTCAGAAGGCTATATTCCAGTTTTGAAGTATACTCCTATTGGTCAAAGGAGGAGGGTAGTAACAGATGTATAGTAAGCAGTGGAAGGTCTTCCACTGGCATGGGATCAAAATGGGCCCCTTAGCATCATGATGGGACCTGCTCCTTTAGGGCAAGGATGGTTGGCTGTTCACACCCCATAATTCTATTAGTTGGGCTATGGGTGGGTATTCCACAAGGGCCTGAAAACAACTCAACACACTGGGAAATTATAAATGTAAGCCTTTACATTGTGGAAAGTATCCCTAAAGCTGTCTTGAAAGGACTAGATACATGGTAAGAACTCAGAATAGGTTTCTTAGGACCAGGGATGAAGGAACAGGCTTATCTATAGAGAGTTTATATTCCAAAACAGTATTTCCCATCATCTGGAGGGTCACAGTTTCCTCAGCACTGCCTTCCAACAATAGATCATGTGTGCTTTCTGGAACAATCAAATTGTAGGAGAATTATGGGAATAGGTGATGTAAATTATTGCAAATTAAACCATCACTGAGTGTGAATAAATTACAGCTAACATCATTTAAAAAGCAATTATTTTAATAGTTTCAATCTTTTCCACTGTAAAATTTTTACAATAATAATAAAAAAACCCACCATTGTGGATTCATATTTTTAGATTTAAAACTAATGTAACAAAGTGCCTTGGTACAGTACACTGCATTGAATTAATTCCATCCAAAGCTTTTGATGAAGTCATAAATCACAAGAGCAAATGAAACTTTCCTGGGGGCTATTCAGCTTGCAAGCAGATCTATTAAGCTGCCACCTGATAAAAATAAGTCCCATTTTTTAATCAATACAGGTACAAGTTGCTCGTGGGTCCTTTGGCTTCCCAGTCATCCAGAGGCATGCAGTCATGAAATGTGAACTGTTTGTCACCCTTTCCTTGGAAAATGAAAGTTTGTGGCAGAAGACTCCAGAGTCTACACTTCTGGACAGTCAGGCATAAATATTTTGCTATATATTGGGCCAGGAGAAGTCTGTCTGCTTTCATTATTGTTGGTAAAGTCAAAACACCTTTTGGTCTAGTTGGATCCAACTGATAAGCTCTAAGCTTTTGGAAACAGAAGGTCAAGCTGATCCTCAGCACAACTCTTGAGGGATTTGTTGCTCTCTCCCTTTAAGAGATGTCATGTGACCACAATGAAGCAAACAAAAGGAAAAAGGGAGAAATGGTGATTTTGAGTTTGGTAAGAGGGGTAATTTCTGTAAGTGGGAAGTGAGATTGTTTCTTCTGCAGGTTGATGGTTCAGCAGAAAATGCAGTTATTTATGGTGGACGATTACCTACGTTCAGCCAACTTCTTTTAGACAGGTGATCTAGTCAGTACTGGTTAAGGTACAGCAGCTTTCCCAATAACTCCACAAACATTATTATCTCACTAGCATTTTTATAATTTGGCCCATCTACATATCAGTGCCATGCCCTGCATAGTGTCCTACAAGCAGATGCAGGTGGTGCTGTGGTCTAAACCACTGAGCCTCTTAGGTTTGATGATCAGAAGGTTGGCGGTTCAAATCTGAACAACAGGGTGAGCTCCCGTTGCTCTGTCCCAGCTCCTGCCAACCTAGCAGTTCTAAAGCATGCCAGTGCAAGTAGATAAATAGGTATCACAGCAGCGGGAAGGTAAACGGCATTTCCGTGTGCTCTAGTTTCCATCACAGTGTTCCGTTGCGCCAGAAGCGGTTTAGTAATGCTGGCCACTTGACCTTGTGTACAAACACCTGCTCCCTCGGCCTGAAAACAAGATGAGTGCTGCAACCCCATAGTCGCCTTTGACTGAACTTCACCGTCCAGGGATCCTTTACCTTTTACCTTTAGTGTCCTACAGACAAATCCTATTTCCCAGTCTGAGTTTCTCTGCATGTTTTTAATGAACTAAATAAATCTCTCTATTTAGTATTGGCTACAGCTGATCTTCCAGCAACTTGTGCAAGTAGATTACAGTATCTCTCTTAGGCTTGCTCTAGACAGCTTGATTAAAGGATACCGAGTTATGGTAGATGTGGTGTTGGGGAGATGAGTCTGCCAGTTTATTCTCATAAGCTCTTCTCCAGTCAAGCACTTAAAAAGCTGGCGTGAATAAGAACCTTCACCAGGTTCCAGAAATACCATAAAGAAGGCACAATTTGATAGCAGGGTGATAGCATCTGGTAGCAATAGAATCACATAACTGTAGAGTTGGAAAGGACTACAGGAGTAATCTAGTTCAACCTCCTGCAATGCAGGAATCTGCAATGCATCCAAGTAGTAGATGGCAGGGTGGGATGGGATGGAGAGCCTTAACTGACCTCCCAACAAACATCCACACAGATACTCTAATTTTAAATATGCATCTTCCCTAACTGTATTATTGCTCAGTGGGAATTTTTAAATGCATGTTTGATATGATTTTGAGTAAAAAATGGTCTGAACGCTTTGGAAATGGAAAAACCATTAGAGAATGAATGGTACAATCTGAACCTCACTTATCTGAGTGTAGGTCCCATTGAACTCAGTTGTACTTTTGAGTAGACATGGTTAGGATTCCAGACATGGTTAGCATTCCATTCCACAAATTTGCTGATTAGTGCACACAGAATTTGCAATAAGTGGCTACCGTGAGCACCTCTCCTTTGTAGTTAAAGATCTGCAGACTTTCTTCATTCTGCTACTTTATTGTTTCTTTAATTTTCTCTGCCTTTGAATTCTCTCTGTCCCGCTCTCTGCTTTTTCCACATTCCTTAACAAGTAATATCCTTTTAGGGGATATTTCTAGTTTTGGTGCCAGGCAAAATCCTTTTGTATCCTCAGGAATTTGAGTGCTGAATGTTGCTTCTTGGGGTTGAGATAGCTTTAAAAATGAACTATGCGGTGATCCCAATGTGTGCATGTGGCTTGTAGTATATTTTATTGATATGTTCACTGGAACGGAGGCATACCCGCCAGCGTTTCTCTGATGAAAATACAGTGGTACCTCGCAAGACGAATGTCTCGCAAGACGAAAAACTCGCAAGACGAAAGAGTTTTTCGTTTTTTGAGTTGCTTCGCAAGACAAATTTCCCTATGGGCTTGCTTTGCAAGACGAAAAAGTTGCAAGTTTTTTTTCCTTTCTCTTAAAAGCGTTAATACCCAGGGTGCATTGCTTGAAGAGGTGCAGTTGCGACTTGACTTCGAGGAGCAACTCATAGCACGCGGTGTGGTAGCCTTTTTTGAGGTTTTTGAAGACTTTGGTGATTTTTGAAGCCGTGCTTCGCAAGACAAAAAATTCGCAAGACGAAAAAACTCGCAAAATGAATTAATTTCGTCTTGCGAGACACCACTGTAGGGACATCCCATTCCATAATGATCATTTTACTATTTATACCCCACACACCTTATTGGGTTGCCCGAGCCACTTTGGGCAACTTCCAACATATATAAAAACATAATAAAATATTTAAAAACTTCCCTGTACAGGATTGCCTTCAGACGGCTTGGGGGTCGGATAACTCCATACCCTCCAACATTTCTCCAATGAAAATAGGGACGTCCTAAGGAAAAGCGGGACATTCTGGGATCAAATAAAAAAACCGGGTGGCTTCTCTAAATCAGGGACATCCCTGGAAAATAGGGACACTTGGAGGGTCTATGGAGGATTCTTAAATATTAGAATTTAGTGAGGGGGTTGTTTTACGTAAGATGTGCCATCTTTATACAGTGGTACCTCGCAAGATGAATGCCTCGCAAGATGAATGTCTCGCAAGACGAAAGAGTTTTTTGTTTTTTGAGTTGCTTCGCAAGACGAATTTCCCTATGGGCTTGCTTCGCAAGACGAAAAAGTTGCAAGTTTGTTTCCTTTTTCTTAAAACCGTTAATACCTAGGGTGCATTGCTTGAAGAGGTGCAGTTGCAACTTGACTTCGAGGAGCAACTCATAGCACGTGGTGTGGTAGCCTTTTTTGAGGTTTTTGAAGACTTTGGTGATTTTTTAAGCCGTGCTTCGCAAGACGAAAAATTCGCAAGACGAAAAAACTCGCAGAACGAATTAATTTCGTCTTGCGAGGCACCACTGTACTTACTTAAGGGAATAGATAAATCTAATGATACTACTACTACTAATAATAATAATTAGGTCATCGTTTGCCAGAGCTTCCTGTTCCTCAGTGCATCTGATGATTTTTTTTGCACAGATAACAGTATAAAAACAACCACTGCCCCCAAAATAATCTCTGGATCTTGACTGGAGAAGCTTTTTCACCTTGAGGTCTGCATTCCCTGCTTAGTAACCTTCTGAGGGCCAAAGGCAAAAATGGGCAGAATGATGGGTGTAAATTTCACCTTTGTACACTGCACACATCCCTCTCTACCCTCTGTCCATATACTCATGATTCATTATCACAGTTCACAAGAACATTCCAGGCAAGGCCAGTGAAGGTTATGGGCTGGTAAAAGTCCAGAAGGTCAGATAGATAGAATCTATGCCTAAGAATTCTACACCCTTGCTCTAATTCTTATCATATGCATAAGTGCACCTAGATTCTCTTTGTGCCATACTGAGGCTCAAAGGCACTCATGAGCATTTGTGAAACATCACATGAAAAGAATCCCAATATCTGCTGTATATAAAACCAGATCAAGAGTGTCAGGCAGTCAGAGATCTCTCCCAGGACAGCTACATAATTTTTTTTACTGCTAAAAAAACAACAACTGAGGGAACTGGACTGGATATCTTATGTAGGAAAAGCATGTGCTCAACCACTGATGCTCCTCAAACATTGATCTGCTGTAGTTTCGAACTACAGGATCCTGGAGAGCCAAGGGCTCCAGAGCAACCAGCACAAATATATATTCAGTTATGTAACTCACAGAAAACCTTTCATGCTGCCAGGTGTCTACAGAGGGATATCATGCATAGTTGGATATTTTCATGTAGAATACAAGCAGAGCTCTTATTTGGCATTCCTTGGATGTAATGCAGTGCGCTGGCCTGGCCTCATTGAATAAACAATACCTATGAGGCTCATCAGCAGCAGTCTATATAGAGCTGTGCGAGATTATATATTCTCAGTTCTGAGATCCCATGACACCAAAATTTCACTGCATGAGCAGCGACTCGCAACTTTGTGATGTTGTATGTGTAGGTGTGAACTTGTGCATTCCTGTGAATGCACACAGAGATTTGTTCTCATTGATAGGATAGGTCTCTGACATGCCGCTGTTGAGCAGTCCTTATGTATCCAAGAATGCGCCCCGTCTGCAGTCTAGTCTGCTCAAATGTTCAGCAGAGTATATGTGCAGATGTGTATGCACATCAGTGATGTGTTAGTTCTTTCCAGAAGTTCACTAGAAACATTAAGGGATGGAAAACACAGAGACAGTATGGGGACAGTGACCTACAGGCACTCACCCCCCCTCACCTTTCTGTGGGAGAAAGAGCATAACCCTATCAAGGCAACCTCTGATCCATTTGGTCTAGGTAGCCACCCAATAGGTAAAAGGTAAAAGGTAAAGGACCCTGGATGGTTAAGTCCAGTCAAAGGTAACTATAGGGTTGTGTCACTCATCTGACTTTCGGGCTGAGGGAGCCGGTGTTTGTCCACAGGCAGCTTTCCGGGTCTTGACTAAACCACTTCTGGCACAACGGAACACCATGATGGAAACCAGAGTGCATGGAAACGGTGTTTACCTTCCCAACACAGCAGTACCTATTTATCCACTCACGCTGGTGTGCCTTTGAACTCTTAGGTTGGCAGGAGCTGGGGCAGAGGAACGGGAGCTCACCCCATCACAGGGATTCGAACTGCCGACCTTCTGATCAGCAAGCCCAAGAGGCTCAGTGGTTTAGACCCACTAACAATGCCTTGATCTTATCTGGATTTGAGCTTCAAATTATTGGCTCTCATCCAGTCTGTTTCTGAGGCAAGACAACAGTCCAGCACATACGCCACCACACCTGCAGATCATAGTCGAAGGACATATTCCAGGCAGGCAAAAACAGTTGAGGTGGTAAGCATGGCCAATGAGGGGTGCGGTCTAAAGAGAGATCTGAAGGCCAGATAAAAAGGGCCACATTCAGCCCCTGGGTCTGAGGATTCCTTATTCCTGGGCTACAGGTTCCCCACTCTGTGGAAAGAATTTGATATATTAATGGTTTTATGGTTTTATAATGGCAAGAGGCTGGAAAGCATGGCAACTTTGTCATTTTTGCTTCTACTTTGTACAGAACAGCTGAGTGGCGTTTGGTTTGGATATCAACTGATCTGTCTTGTTCAGTGTGGGAAGGAGCTTCATTTTTGTGGAGGAGGGGAAATTGCAGCATGCCTTGCTTTTCTTCCCTCCAGCTATTTCTTGTTGCTTAAAAATCCCTTTGGGGCCGCGTGCTGCTGGCTGTGTTTTTACCACAGAGTGTACTCCATGGTGTTATGCGCCCTTTTAGCATCCACAATATTACTTCTATCATTTCCTGCCAGCACATTTAAGGGAGCTAATCCACAGGCAAATAAAAATCTAACAGCTTTGAAGCCTCTAAGGGACTGAAGTCATAACTCTACCCTTTGCTCCCAGAAGATGAGGCTGTATGCTTTTAAGGTGGGATTTTGCGAATAAGGCGGACAAGTGGGATCTGTAACCAGGGAGCCAGCTGGCCAGGCATGCCCTCTTCTAAGATTTTCCATTCCACCCCTTCCCAGTTTTCCATCCTCCACCCCCAGAATCTGTAACTCAGCATTCTCTGCCCACTCCCACTAAGCATGCTGAGTCCTCATCTCCATGCTTTACATACTCTCATTTAGAGTACACACACACACACACACACACACACACACACACACACACAGCAGTTCCCTCAAGCCTTTGGAGACCTTCTTTTCCCACAGAGTACAAAATTCAACATTGTACTATCATGATTGCTCTGTAAGCATTTTTTGCCAGAGAAAATGATATCTTCTCTCCTCCCAACTCCCCAAGATCTGATTTGTGAGGACAAGGGGTTGCGAAGGGAGGGGGAAGTCCCATTGGGCTCCTGCTAGCACAACTGTTTACTTGTGTAGGATCCAAGCTTAGTACATAACTATATACATGCACTCAGTGCTATTTTTATAGAAAAACAGGTGCTGGAACTCATCATGAACACATCCCTAATTCTCTTAGAATGGCAATGCTGCCCACTTGAGAGGTGCTGGAACTGAGTTCTGGTGAGTTTCAGCTGAAAAAAAAGCCCTGCATACACTCTATATACAGTACAGTTGTTACAATTAGACATCTCTCTCTGATCCCAGAGAGGATTCTTTGCTTCGAAGTCCTTGCTGCTTCGAACTGCACAGGAAGTCCTGAGTCCACTCACTTTCAAAGTCCTAGCAACTCTTTGCAAAGTGTTCAGTTTTCTTCCACAGATCCAATCTGCCTCCTCTTCTCAGATCTCCCACACTTTCCCAGCGCTAGACACTGTAACTTGAGCTCCTTATCTACACATGTAGCAACAGAGATAAGACAGTCACTAGATTCAGAGAGTTGCATTTTGGAGGACAAATCAGCATTACCAACTCATGTGGAAATTGACCTATTAGACACTTTACTTAACATCCTTTATGTAGATGTTTGCCCACGGAAGAAGTCCTGTGCATATTCAAAGTAAACTGTGGGCATTGCACAGGTTCCAGAGTTCATGTAGGCTGCAGGAAAGACCTGCACAAGTTGAATCCGAGATCCATGGAAATAATGGCCTTGACTCCTCCTAAGTTAAGTGAGCACAAGAAATGTTTATCACCTCTCTCTCGTACTTGGTAGCTGCCTTTGCCTTCCCCTTGCCCCATCCAGGCTTCTCCAGAGGGTCAGAGTAACCTCCTGAACAATATCAGTTGTGTAGGTCATTGCTGTGTGAGAGGGAAATTGCTCAAACTCTGGCAGAGGCACATTTTGTGGGCACTGCTCCAAAATATGAAGCTAAATAGGCAGGGATTCTAGCAACAGATGGAAACTTATGACTCCACAACACCTTGAATGCTAGGTGTTCATCTTGACATTCAGCTGCTTTGATTGATGGCATGTGGCATAGCTAAGAATCATTAGAGACATTCCTATCCAGGGACAGGCAAAGCACAGGAGCAAACCTGGACCTGGTTCTTGTCTTTTTTTTCATGTAGCCTAAATGCACTGCACTAGAAAGAGTCGTATTTAATTAGCTTCTGGGCAGCCTCCTAGAGTCAATGTGCATGGAATTGGGAATTGAAGGAATCCCTTGGTTAATTTTAGTATGAACATAATCAATGAGTGCAAGGATGAGAATACGAAAAAAAAAATTTTTCTGGCATGTAATGTATCAGTCTGAGTTTGTCAAGACTTTGCCTTACTCAATGTCTGGTTCTATACTTAAAATGATGGCCTGCTGTTTTCAAAGTATAGTGGTACCTCAGTTTACAAACTTAATCCGTTCCAGAAGTCCGTTCTTAAAGTGAAACCATTCTTAAACTGAGGCGCACTTTCCCTAATGAGGCCTCCCGCCGCAGGTGCCCTTCCACCATTTGGATTCCGTTCTTAGACCGAGGTAAAGTTCGCAGACTGGGACACTACTTCCGGTTTTGCAGAGTTTGTAAACCAAATTGTTCTCAAACAGGACTGTTCTTAAACCGAGGTACCACTGTATTGTTATATTTGAATGTTCACTGCATAATCACTAATCATTAGAATTTCCGTAATTATTATGGTAGGGTTGCCATACGCTCAGATTTTTCTGGACATAGCTGGGATTCAGCCCTTGTAAATAGTGTCCGGGCAAAAACCACTGGAACGTCCAGGAAAATCCAGATGTATGACAACCCATGTCAGAGGTGTAGATTTTGGCGAATTTCCTTAAAAACTGCTCGAAACTTCCCCACTCCCGAAAAAAAGCTCAACAACTTTTGTGTCCTGGTTTTCACTTTTTGAAATATGGCAACCCTACATTAAGGTATGTAATTCACATCTAGGGGTGCTATTTTTCTCCCCCTCCATGTCTTTGCCAGATACAAGACCTCAGCTTCTACCACAAACCAGAAAACCAGCACCAGTTTAATTTCTGCCTGTACCACACATGCATCCTCTTCCACACACAGTGGGCTCTAAAAGTCCAAGAATCTCCCTTGCCCATGGGGTAAGCCTGGCATCCCAGCTGCACTAACAGATGGGAAAATCAGCAGGAAATGCTTCTTCTTCAAATTTGCCTTCCTTGCCTCTGGAGCAGATTATGAACCGCCCCCTCCTAAAACAGCTACCTATTTTATTTCTTTATTTTAAATTGTTCTACCCTGCTAAATTATTGCACTTCAATCACACACAGAGGTTAATGTGCCACCAGTGGCATAGCGTGGGGGTGCAGGGGGGGCCGGCCGCACCGGGCGCAACTTCTGGGGGTTAGGGTTAGGGGGCGCAAATCCACGGGTTAGGGGGCGCAAATTACTTGCCTTGCCCCGGGTGCTGACAACCCACGCTACACCACTATGTGCCACTGCTCCCTTCTGCGCCCCAGTCTCCCTGTCTTTCCACAATCAAGGGTTTGTATAGCCCTGGTTATTTTAGTTTGCACATCTAAGCAGTCTTGCACGCAGACTCCACATTGCACAAGGGAATAATGCAATCCTGTTAGTCATTTCTCTTTCAATGCGACAGTCAGGAGCCAAGTTCAAAGGAGAGCTTGTAATAAGAGTCTGCCTTTGCTTTGCTTAGTCCACTCCTTTTCTTCTCCTTTCATCTGCTGACTTTCATTTTCAGGCTTCTAAACTCTCAGTTTAATTCAGCATCTTCTATATAAAAAGCTATATATCTCAACAGCCTCTGATGCTGGAGCAGTTCATGAAATTCCTCATGCCAAAATGTCTCTCGGATTTCATTTCAAAGATTTCTGCCCTCCCTCATTTTTCAAGAAACTCAAGGTGGCTGAACAATCCCTAATGCAAACAAATAATAAAACGTAGAACAACACCCATTAAGGTCACAAATACCAAATATCAAAGTTGAGCCCTCATAACAGAGAAGGGCTACAGGCCTCATCTGCAGTATACAGTCCTATCTTGGAAGTCGAACGGAATCTGTTCCGGAAGTCCGTTCGACTTCCAAAATGTTTGGAAACCCAAGCACAGCTTCTGATTGGCCACAGGAAGCTCCTGCAGCCAATCAGAAGCCACAGAAGCTCCTTCAGTTCTTTGGATTCCAAATAACATTCGCAAACCGGGACACTTACTTCCTGGTTTGAGGTGTTCGGGAGCCAAAACATTTGAGTACCAAGGCGTTCAGGATCCAAGGTACGACTGTACAGTTAAAGCCATCTCATACTGCTTTGAACAGTCATGGCTTCTCCCAGAGAATTCTGGGAACTATTGTTTGTTAGGGGGGTTGAGACCCCCATGTTCCTCACAGAGCTACAATTCCCAGAGTTCCCTCAGAAGAAGGATGACTTGTTAAACAACTCTGGCAATTGTCAGTCAGTTCCCAGGATTCTTTTGGGAAAGCCACAACTGCTTAAATTGGAATAAGACTGAAGAATCACATGTTCTCCAGCCCTGTTTTAACTTGTGGCATTCCATCAGGACAGAGGCAATGCACTTAACTGTGTGAATATAACATTATTTTGGATTCTTTAGAGCAGACTGAAAGCCTACAGGCATATTTGTATTCTGTACTATATATTGCCTCTGGTGTTTCTCTCTGCATAACCTAACCTTAAAAAAAAAGAAAAAAAGTTTTCTTCTGCCTTTGTAGGTGTTGCCATGTAGTTCCACAAGCGAATCAGTAGTTTCTTAATTGCTTATTTCAAGGTAAATGAAGTATGAACATCATTTCTACTGGTGAAAAATCTATCTACCATTAAGCTAAGAATAATTTTAAAAATGCACATCAGAGCTGCCTGTTAATTAAACCTTGAGCATGAATGAAATCACAAGTCATTCGCATTAACAGTTTGGGAGTGAAATAAGGAGATTTATGATGGTGTTGGCAACAACCATAACAACAGTAAAGAATAATTCGTACTCTCATTATGTTTGTGAAACTCATCCTTTTAATTAAAATGCAAAATGCTAGTTACTGGGATTTCTGACCTGTTTTATTTGCTTGTGCAGTGAAAGGAACTATTGACAATGCCACATTTAGACTGTCACACTCACTCTATTTTCTTCATATGCTCACTCCTCTTCCCCGTAAGAACAGCCCTGATGGATCAGGTCATCTGGTCCAAGTCCAGCATTCTGTTCTCACAGTGACATTCAGATGTGTATGGGCGGTCCACCCTTAAAAAGGTAAAAAGGTAAAGGACCCCTGGACGGTTAAGTCCAGTCAAAGGCGACTATGGGGTTGCAACACTCATCTCGCTTTCAGGCTGAGGGAGCAGACAGCTTTCCGGGTCATGTGGCCAGCAGGACTAAACCACTTCTGGTGCAACGGGACACCGTGGTGGAAACCAGAGCGCACAGAAACACCATTTACCTTCCCACCACAGCACTGGTAGCACTTCCCACTACTTGCACTGGTGTGCTTTCGAACTGCTATGTTGGCAGGACCTGGGACAGAGCAACGGGAGCTCACCCTGTCATGGGGACTCAAACCACTGACCTTCTGACTGGCAAGCCCAAGAGGCTCAGTGGTTTAGACCACAGTGCCACCCACATCCCTTGGTCCACCCTTACTTGTGCTGCTACTCCTGACTCTGCAGTGACTCCTATACAGCATTAGTGTATGCAAAAGCATCCATCTTCATCCCTACTTGATATGCAAACACAAATCACGTTTGAATCTTTGACCTCGTGCTAATTTAAAGTCACTTAGTGGTGTACTGGGGGGGGGGGGCTTGCACCTTATAACCAATACATTCCAGTCCTGATACTTTCTGTGGCAGCTTCCTACGTATAAGCTGTTGTGCAAGGAGCTTCAGCTAGTGCAACAGTTGTGCTGCGTTTCACATTGCATAGCCTTCTCATCCTTACTAGTGAAACAGCCCTCACACTGGCAGTCAGAGAACACCAAGTTCTGTTTCTAGCCAGGTGAGAGGAGCTGTGGAGGAGACTAGGCAAAATCATAGAACTGTAGCGTTGGAAGGGACCCTGAGGGTCGTCTCATCCAACCCCCTGCAATGCAGGAATCTCAACTAAAGCTTCCATGACAGATGGCCATACAACCTCTGCTTAAAAATCTCAAAGGAAGGAGAGTACATAACTTCCCAAGGGAGACCATTCCACTGTCAAGCAACTCTTACTTTCAGAAACTTCTTCCTGATGTTTAGTTGGAATCTCCTTTCTTGCAATTTGAAGCCATTGGTTCGAGTCCAGAGCAGGAGAAAATAAGCTTGCTCCATCTTCCATGTGGCAGCCCTTGAGATATTTGAAGATGGCAATCATATATGCTCTCAGTCTCCTCTTTTCCAGGCTAAACACACCCAGCTCCTTCAAGTGCTCCTCATAAGACTTGGTTTCCAGACCCTTAATCAACTTGGTTGACCTCCTTTGCACACGTTCCAGCTTGTCAATATTCTTCTCAAATTGTGGTGCCCAGAACTGGACACATTATTCCTGGTGTGCATATATGTGACATGAGACCAGATGTGGGTATATGTGACATGAGACCAGAAGTCTGTAAGTTAGAGGTTTATGATTAAGGGAAGCATTACATTTCATGATCAGTTTGGGAAAGACCAGTGTTTTTAGAGACTGTAGAAGCAGTAAATGTTCATACACATATCTTTGTATCTGGAACAATCAACTTTCTGGAACCTGTGAAGATCATTTTTTTAAAAAAAAGAAATAATGCATGCTTATGTATTACATTTATATTTGATATATTTATTGTGGGAAACACAAGTTTAGCTTTAGTGGTAGTGCAGTCTGGTTCATTAGGGTGATTAGGTCACTGTCCCACCTAATCACTGTCCCATCTAGTCCCAGCTACCTGCCTTCTTACTTCAAACCAATCGGGGGCAGTTCCCCCTCTCATTGGCTCTGATTTCACCTATTATAGACACATCAATACCTATCTTTTTTAACCTGAGCAATAAGGCACAACAGGCTCCTTGAGATGTCCCATGTAGGCAAATCTGATTGGCTGCATGAGTCTGTGATATTGTCACATATGTATGATTGATTGGCTGCAAGCAAAAGCCCTTTTGAGCTTTTAGTTCTTTAATCAGTAAAACAATGGCACACTAGCAAATGAGGGCTACAAAAAGGGCACAGAAATGTGTGGGGAAAGGTGGTTATTTCTCATTGGCCCCTTTGTAGTATTTAAAATGACAATTTCCATATTTTAAAAAAATTAATATGATGAAAAATTGTTTTAGCCCAAACTATAATTTATAAATTACACTCAGATTATCTGTCTTTCAGGAAAATCAGTTGTCTGCAGAAAGTACACACACACACACACACACACACACCTTCTTCCAGACTGCATTATTTCTGAGCTATAGCATCTATAGAATGTGATCTCTTTACATCTGCTTGGATGTGAAATGCAACATATCATTTCACTAAGCTTTCGCTCTTGAGGATAACCTACATGCAAGCACACCTTGAAAAACAGAGCCAGTCACCATTATGACAAGCCCAATTCATGCTTATTATACACTGGCAGACTGCCTGTCACCATAATAGATCAGTGTGGATAGAGAAGTGGACTCAGTGTGCCTGTGATCCATCCCTATTATCGATGAAGGCTCAGTCTCCCAGCATCTGTGACGGCAAGCAGATTTATGGCCTTGTCATAAAGGTGTCCACAAATGAGAGCCATTCCCTGTCTGAGAGGAGGAGGAGAAGCACACACCTACACTGGCTTAACATTCTCCTTGTTTCCAAAGAGCCCAGTGACTGGGGCAAAAGGCAGAGTCCCCTCCCCAACTATGTCTCAGGCTGTGGCCAGTTCACTAGAGCCTGTTCAGGCATTCAAATACGTAATATGTGATGGCATAAAGTGTGCACAGGGCATAGGACAGACACACTGCCCCTGCCCCCCAATGCCCTTGTCCTCATCTACTCAACACATTGACTGGAAGTGAGAGCTGGACCATAAAGAATGCTGATCACAGAAGTATTGATGCTTTTGAATTATGGTGCTGGAGGAGACTCTTGAGAGTCCCATGGACTGCAAGAAGATCAAACCTATCCATTCTGAAGGAAATCAGCCCTGAGTGCTCACTGGAAGGACAGATCGTGAAGCTGAGGCTCCAATACTTTGGCCACCTCATGAGAAGAGAAGACTCCCTGGAAAAGACCCTGATGTTGGGAAAGATGGAGGGCACAAGGAGAAGGGGATGACAGAGGACGAGATGGTTGGACAGTGTTCTCGAAGCTACCAGCATGAGTTTGACCAAACTGTGGGAGGCAGTGGAAGACTGGAGTGCCTGGCATGCTTTGGTCCATGGGGTCAGAAAGAGTCAGACACGACTAAACAACTAAACAACAACAACAAAAGGCCCTGGCAAGACTTCTTCAGACATTTCCACTCAGTGTGGGAATGTGAGGGGTGAGGCAGACAGGGAAATTTGGGGTGAGCCGGATGTGTGCGGGTCCTTCACATTTTATGCCCTCACACATTCTTTGAGCTCATGAACAGGGATTCAGTCATGTAGCAGATGTGATACTGCTTACATCCTTAGCAACCATCATCATCACCATGTTCACCACAGCAGGATTGGCTCTTCCAGTTTTAATGAGAGAACACCATGTGCAAGGGGAGAAGGTTTAACTCTTTCTCCCCCATCACATTCCTGATGGAAATCATCCCCAGCTGCTTTTAACTCTGCAAGGAAAGCTGCCATTGGCACAATGTGGGCGATGTGGCAGCAACAACAGAGCTCTGGCTGGCATGACCATTTTTCCTCCCAGATGCTTTAGTGGCTTTCTGAGTTAAAGCCTCATAGTGGCCCTGGCAATAGAAGTATGATCACTTTCCCTGCCTCCTCTACTATTGGATTTCCTCAGCATCCTCTCTCTCTCTCTCTCTCTCTCTCTCTCTCTCTCCCAGGTGCCAGAGTTGAGGAGGCATATTATAATACCCCACTCTGGGTGGCTTCCAACACATATAAAAAATAGTGAAATCTCAAACATTAAAAACTTCCCAATATTGGGCTTCCTTCAGACGTCTTCTAAACACTGTATAGTTCTTTTTCTACTTGACATCTGATGGGAGGGTTTTCGACAGGGTGGGCGCCACTGCTGAGAAGGCCCTCTGCCTGGCTCCCTGTAACTTCACTTTTCACAGTGAGGGAACTGCCAGAAGGCCCTCGGTGCTGGATCTCAGTGTTCGGGTTGAACGATAAGGGTGAAGATGCTCCTTCAGTGATACAGGGCTAAGGCCATTTCAGGCTTTAAAGTTCAGCACCAACACTTTGAATTGTGCTCGGAAACATACTGGGAGCCAGTGCAGGCCTTTCAGGACTGGTGTTATATGGTCCCAGCAGCTGCTTCCAGGCAGCAGTCTAGCTGTGACATTCTGGATTAGTTGTAGTTTCCGAGTCACCTTCAAAGGTAGTCCCATGTAGAGCGCATTGCAGTAGTCCAAGCAGGAGATAACCAGGGCATGTACCACTCTGTTGAGACAGTGCACAGGCAGGTAGTGTCTCAGCTGGTATAGCTGCCACATTTTGACTTGGTTGGATTCATGCCCTTACTGTAGCATTTTATGAGCAAGAAAAGGGATGATGGTACCCAGTAGCAAAGGAGGTTACAATTTGAATAAGGGGAAAATGCATTGTCACCCATGTCCACCTCCACCCCAAATAAACCCTAATATACCTGGAGAGAGGAGGGAAGAGAGGGCAACAATTTAGAATGCAGCTTTGGGCAAGACTTGAGCCAAGGCTCCCCTTCAGCGGAGCAATATCCCAAATTTGTGGCAATGTCATTTGCTTTCTGATCACATGCAATGCAATAACGGCATGCTGTGGAAAGAGAGCTCAGTTGTACAATACACAGAATAAAATATTAGATATGGCAGAAATAAATAGAAAATGATACGCTTTTCAGCTCTATTTCTGTAGCAACCCCTCATGGTTCATAGTGAATTATATTCTAATTTAAGTGAGACATTAGTTTTTTTGCAATGCTTGCAAAACTATCCTTGTACTGTAAAACAGAGAAACATCTAACTTTTTTCCCTTCTCCTCCCCTTTTCTTTCCTGCGGGAAATACTATTTTGCAGTTTGTTACTGAAGGAGCTGAGGTAATGATTGTGAGTGATAATGTCAGAATGGGGAATAAAACTACTTGTTCTCCCATCAGTAATGATAAATGCTTATATTAATACAATGGCTTTCCCCCCTTTGTGACGAGATGGATACTAATAACTTTTTCAGAATGGCCCATTTCATCCTTGGCCCTCAGTGTTATCCAGAGCTTTGGAAATGATTGCATTAATATTCTCAGTGATGGAATTGATATGATCAGAGGTTGAGAGGCTTACATTCAGAAGTATAGGAATTGAATTAGATTGAGTGGGGAATGTGAGAGGTCAGGCATCTTGAAAAGCTGGCTTTGAATGACCTTGCCTAAGGGGCAGGAGCTTAATATCTCATCTGAAGATAAATCTGTTTATGGGGCAGAGTTCCAAATAATGTTCATTGACTCTACACATATTTACTTTGAAGGAAAGCTCACTGATTTCAATGGGGCTTATTCTCTGAGCCCCTGTTTAGTGTGTTTACATACCATACATTTAAAGAGCATTTAAAGCACATGCCATCACCCAAATAATTCCAGGAACCATAATTCGTTCTGGGCGCTGGGAGTTCTAGCTCAGTAGGGCAAACTACAGTTCCTGGGATTCTTTTTTTTGGGGGGGAGTCATATACTTTAAGTGTTTGCTGTGTATTCAGCCTTAAACTCTGATCCCAATTTTCCATACTCTGAACTAGTTTAGGTGAATACAGTTGACCATTTAGCAAATGGTAGCCTACCATGGTGTGAAGATTCTTTAGCAATCTGGAAGGCTGTGTGATTGTTTCATCAAACATTAGCACTTGACTCCTTGTCAGGGAAAAAGGATTAATAATAATAATAATAATAATAATAATAATAATAATAATAGATTGTGCTAAGGTTCCCCCTTGCCATTAGGGATGAGGAGCCGAATGGCCCTCCCAATGTTGTTGGCTGCATATCAACTCCAATTAGCCCTACCAAAGTGGCCAGTGGCCAGTAATCAAGATTGATGGGAGTTGTACCTCACCACGGGTTGCCCATCCCTGACTTAATAAGATGGCATAAACAATAAAGCTACCCAAAGCGGAGAGAGCTCACTCTAGGGTCGTTTGCTTGCCCGCACTGGCTGTCTAAAGAGGAGAGCCTTATTGTAATCCTACATCCCTGGATTTCTGTGCAAAACTGTAGTAAGCCCAGGGCCAGATTTAGGTTTGATGAGGCCCTAAGCTACTGGAGGTAATGGGGCCCTTTATATGTCCAGCTGTCCTTTGTCAACAACAAATTGCTGCTGTTTTTTGTGTGTTGAATATATGCTATATGGTAATTTATGGACCTAATAGGCATCTAAAGCCGTCAACAAGGAAAGGGTTCCGTGCTCGAGTTTTGGGAAAGGCTGGCTTAGGCATATGATGTTAACAGCAAGTTCACCTAAGGTGATTCTTCGAGCCACTGTTTTGAGAGTTGATCTGAGCAAAGTTATCACTGTTTCTGAAAGTATTGGCTGTGGTTTCAGCTGTTATCAAGTCTATCACCCATGATACAAATGCAGCAAACAGGTAAGGCTGTTGAGAGCTGGATATGGAAGATTACATCACGCAAGAACATATAGTGAGTATTCTGCCTTCTGAAGGATTATTACTATACTCATTTTTATATAACACTTAAACTCCATTCACATTTATCTCATGGAGTAAGGCAATTATATGCAAAGTCAAAACATTAAAAGCATATATCGTGGGTGCTTTTCATTCTCAGTGTTTCGACCCACAGAAAGCTTGTGCTGTGAAACTATCAATAGGCATAATCTTTTCATAATTGTTGCACAGATAATTGGCTACGTAGAAAACATCTGCTAAATGGCATGTGGGCTGAAAGGAACGGTATGGTTTTGTGCTATTGTGCTTCAGCCCAAGGATAACTATGGCTTGTTCTCTTCCTTGCATCTTTGGGGTGGATGTGGACTATATGCACAAGTTATGGTGCACTACTCTACCTTAGGAGACCACAGGTTGAGAGGAACTGTTGCACCCTTGCTAGTCACCCTCCCAGCTTCAGATGCTGCAATATCACTCATAGGATTAGAGGCAGTGGCATGTCTAGCTAGATTTCTAGAACTGATTATGGTGCCCATCTGATAGTACCATGTCTGCTACTCATGACCCCTGACCATTAGTTCCAGTCGTGACCGACTCTGGGGCTGTGGCACTCATCTCACTTTATTGGCTGAGGGAGCCGGCGTACAGCTTCCGGGTCATGTGGCCAGCATGACTAAGCCACTTCTGGTGAACCAGAGCAGCACACGGAAACACCATTTACCTTCCCGCCAGAGCAGTACCTATTTATCTACTTGCACTTAACGTGCTTTCAAACTGCTAGGTTGGCAGGAGCAGGGACCGAGCAATGGGAGCTCACCCCGTCACAGGGATTCGAACCACCGACCTTCTGATTGGCAAGTCTTAGGCTCTGTGGTTTAACCCACAGCGCCACCCGCGTCCCTCATGCTACTCATGAAGAGGAAGCCAAACTACTCACATGCTCCAGATCAGCGCCCCCTTGCTGACATGCCAGGAAGTGTTGATGTACTAGAAACTACAGTTGCTCAGTTGGCACTTAGCCATGGCTGTGTGCTTGCCACAATTCTTTCCTGGACAGCTCCCCAGCTCTCTCACCCCCTTTGATTTTTGACCTGTGAAACAGCTCCCTGTCTGTGTTAGCAAGGCAGAATTTCAGCTGTGTTAATTACAACTCCCCCACCGCCTAATTTGGCATCTCTTCCAAACCTATGCCAAAAAAGATACTCTTTTGTGCCACAATCCCTGAGTTTTGTGTTGCCATCCAGAAATCTGTACTGATGCATCGTATTGGGGTTTGAAGTTAACACTCCAAACCCAGCATAGGATACTGGACTAGATAGGTCATTAGCCTCTTCCAGCAAGGCACTTTGTTCAGTATCTGAAGTTACTGGACCAGGCTTAAGAGAAGCCACATAAAGAGCACATTGCAATAATCCAAACTCAAGGTTTATTGCACAAACCTTGGCATATGTTTCGAGGGATACCAAATTTGGTGGTTGATAGTTAATAGAATTTTGAGTCTTCTGGCAGTGGTGATGGGGATGGGGCATTAATATTGTGAGAAACAGCCATCCCCCAAAAGGCACATATGCATCTCCAAACTCTCTCTGTCTGACACAGTGTAGACACAGAGAGACAAACATACACACAATTGTCACAGACTGTGATGTGCAGTGTTTAGACTTTAAACTGCTTTTTTATTTTCCTGATGGGTTAAGTCCCTGGAGATGCTTTCAACAGTTACAGAAACTTCTGTGGGTATCTCAGATAAAATGTTAAACTACGCTTTTGGGAGAACGATTATGCACTGTTACTTGGACTTATATAGGATTGCATTTTAACAGCAGAGCAGCTTCTGTCTCAGCAAAAAATAAATAAATTATTTTTTGCAGTTTTATGTAAATACAGATGATGGGGCCGGCATGGCAGAGTACCTGAAATGGATTTCCTATTTCTGTGTGTTTTGTGTTTGCAAAATAGGTTTGCAGAGCAAACAAAGCAAATGCAAAACTATCCAGGCAACAATCTTTGTCAAACTGTTTATTGCTTCCTGACTCCTGCCATGGAATAAAAACATTTTCAGTGGGGGGGCTGAGCCAAAACCTTTTTTGTTTTCCTTTTACTCAGCCTTAATCACCTCTGGGAACTAGCACTCATATTTCATTGAAGTTTGAGGGGTGGGATGTAGTTTGCCCATTGCACTACAGCTTATCTTAACTTGATTTCTTCTATGGCTATTGGGAGCCATGATGATCACAAGTAGTTTGCTGGCTAAGACAGGGGAAATTGCTTTTCTGCCTTTACACATTGAGTTATATAGCAGGAGTGGGGAGCCTCAGATTCAAAGGTCAAATGCTGCCATCCTGGCCTCTTTGTATGGCCCTCAGGAGTCTCCCCAGGTTGTGCCTCCTCCGACGCACACATCCTCTTCAGGCCACGTCCCTCACCAGCTCTATGTTGCACCCTCCTTGAATATTTTTGCCTGGCTGGAATATGTCTGAAATATAGGTGGGTTTCCACGTGGCAAGACACAGCAAGAACCTTTATTGAAGTATCAGAACTAGAAAATAGGGGCAAAGCAACTGCTTATATACATTTCTGAAGGCCTGGACCACTCCCACTCCCAATGTGATTGGCTATCTAAACTTTGAAGCTGTGAATCGTAACTCAGAGTTTAAGGGCCAATGGCAGAGGCTCAAATCCTGAATTGTTCTGTGACTGGATATCATGAATCAAATCAGAACACAGGGGCTCAGAATCCTTAGTCCAGACTCAAGCTCAGGCAAACACAGACCACTGAAAACATAATGTTACGTACTGAAGTTCTCACCCTGGGCCAGCAGGGGGATACTGTAGATAGTTCAGGTCCACATATGCAAATAAGGGATCGAAAGTGACGTTCAGTGATTGGATAGTTACAGAAATTTGTTACAGTTACGTTGTACTGGAGCTCTATATAAGCAGGCTGGCTGAACCCTTCAGTTCAGTTCTGTTCTGGCCTGTGAATAAACAAGAGCTGTTGAAGAATCGCTGTGTCGTCTGATATGTTCACCCACAACTTAACACATAACAATGTCATTGAACTCTGATAATGGTTGCTTGAATGGAGGACAGAAATGTGTGTGTGTGTGTGTGTGTGTGTGTGTGTGAGAGAGAGAGAGAGAGAGAGAGAGAGAGAGAGAGAGAGAGAAACACTAGTCCACTGTACACAGATAAAGCTTACATTTGTTGCTCTGTCTACTTTGGCCTCTGTCTCCACCCACCTATCTTTTGGTTACTGGGAGATCTTCCAGTAGATCATAATTTCACCAGAGGCTTTCACACATTCCTACTCCTGTTTCTGTTCTGTTCTGTTGTGATAGGAGTATGCACAAGAGTGAGTTGGGTTTCTGTTTGCATCTTGGTTTTTTTTTTGTAGTTTCCCCCACTTCTGTGTAAGATCGTTTTCTTCACTATATGAATGTTCTTTAATAATGCCTTGCAGCATTCTTCTCTGAAAGGAGGAGGGGCGATTTTGAGTCTCTCAAAAATGTTCTGTCACTGTAACCAATTCGGATTGCCACTCTTTATCTTCCATCTAATGGCTATGTGTCTCCTATAGAAAGTGAAAAGGAAACTTCAGTGAAAGAAAGAGGGGGGGGATCATAGGATACAGGAGTGAGTACAAAGCCAAAGGAAAAAGGAGCAGTGTTCTGTTAGTCTTTCATCACAGACCAAGCTCCCTTTGCTGCAGATGACACTTTATGTCAGAGTATTGCAAATGCTTACTCCACAGCTACTCAGTAAGAAGCTTGATAAGTCAAACGTGGAAGAAAACATAGCATGAAAAGGGGGTGACAGGATAGATAATATATGAAGACTTAGCCCTCTGGTGGTTGAGGATAAGAAGGTACAAACTGAACTTGCAATGACGCCATACATGTTCCAAGGGACAGTGAGAAATATAGAGATAACCTGACTTTTACTCAAAGCAAAGAACTACATTTAATGTGTTTCTTTTATTTAGGGGATGTATATAATGCTTTGCGCTTCTTGGATGAATTATCATAATTTGCATATAAAACATAATACAATACAAGTGATTTGACTGTTGAACTAGGACCAGGGAGACCAGGTTTCTAATCTTCACTCAGCCATGATGATCAACGGGAGTGACTTTTGGCCAGTCACTATCTCTTAGTGATCCTACCTCACAAGGTTGTTCTGTGGATAAAAGGAGGAGGAAGATAAATCTATACTTGGCCGGAAAACTGCGCTGCAAGATTCAGAGAAGTGTGGATTTCAAAGGCCAGCTCCTTTTCAGCTTATGTAATGTTTCTGGAAGTGTGATAAATTCTGGCTTGCTATTAAATGCAAGTTTTGTTGATAGTATATGGTAGTGATGTATTCTACTCATCACACAGCAACTCACACAGTTAGGCATTATGGCATTGGGGTCCGATCTTCAGGAGATAGATTTGCATACTGTTATTTTGTAAAAAGCAGCCTAGGTTTGTTGCCACAGAACGTGGGAGGGGGTGGCCCCCCAAAATAAAAAAACTTGGAAAAACCCATACAGCTAAATTGGGGGAGGGTCTAAGGTCAGTGGTAGATCACATGTTTCTATGCTGAAGATCCCAGGTTTGATCCCTGGGACCTCCAGGTAAGACTGGGAATATTCTCTATCTAAAACCTAGGACAGTTGCTGTCAGTCTGTGTAGACAATATTGAGATAGATGGTTTATTGTTCTGATGTGTTATGTGGCAGCTTCCCATGTTCCAATTAAGGTACTTCTTTGGCATTCTCCCAGTTTTCACATTTCAGAAAAAAGAGAAAAAGAAAATGCCAGTGAAAGGTTTCTTTTTAATAAACATCAGTTTCTTATTGGGGGAGAAAGTTCAAAAGATTACAATAGCATAAGAGAGGCGGAGGGGGGTTGCTTCAGCTACTTCAGCTCTCATGATAATGCAGACAAACAGCCTTCCTGATACTTAGTTTTGCTTTAAAAAAAAAATCAAGTGAAGAGGGGTGGATTTGCTGAAGCTTCCCATTTATTTATTACCATTCCTTTCACTCCACAGTATGCCTGATTAAAAAGTCACAGCTTTCCTTTGTCGCTTTCTATGTAGTTAAGGGCTGCACGTAAACAGCTTCCGAGTGTCGTAATAACCTAAGCCATTAAAAATCACTTTAGTAGAACACTTCTCGTTTGATTTCCCAGGAGATTTTTTTTTTGGGTGTGGTGTATATATATATATATATATATAAACACACACACACAAATCTCATTTATATTTTATTGACATTTAATTTAAACAAAACACAAGAATCAAACATGCCTAGCCAGCTTCAGTATTGTAGCATGTCATAATAATAGGGGAGGACTTACACACACACCCTCTTAACACATTCATCTTCAGAGAAATCTAATCACACCGATTTACTTAATGCAAATACTTTGGAAGACATAGGACATAGGACAGAAGGTCTGTTTTGGGGACTAAGGCTGAGCAGGCTGTCATCTTCTAAAACACTTGCACAGTACTGGCACATGCCAGAGATGCTAACTGGATGAATTACTGGACAGCATGGTACTAGCAATGCACTGTGCAGAGGTTGTTTCACTGATCAGCAGCAAACCTGTTCAGGCCAGCCACATTTTTACCTGCCACATGTAGGTGGGCCTGGCTTGGTGAAAACAGCTCTGCAATGCTTCCCCCATTGCCCTTAATTTCATGCAGCCTTGTTCACACTTCAGGGAAATGTGTGTTCCACATCTTCGTCTTGAGGAAGAAATGTTTAGGGAAGCTTTTAAGGTTTGATGTATTACAGTATTTTAATATTTTTTGGAAGCCGCCCAGAGTGGCTGGGGAAGCCCAGTCAGATGGGCGGGGTATAAATAAATAAATAAATAAATAAATAAATAATTTTCAAAGGTGTTGCGTGACAGTCTTTAAGGACTGAATTTCTTCATGTATTGCAGTTCAGAGGTTTCACATTTGTTCAAGGATGGTCGCCTTAAGATCAGTTTCAAGATACATATCCTGAGAGGTTAAAATGTTCCACCACTGGATTTTCAATATTGCCAGTTCTTCTGCCCAGATATGTATACATTCTTTCTTTTGTGTAGAAACTGGCCTGCTTCTCCTATGTTGAATGCAGTAAGGCATTGTTGGCAGATGATGTCATATATCACATTAAGCGATGAGGTGATGAATGAACCCTGCATGTTGTGGATGAGAACGGAGACATTGGGACAGAGCTGGCATTTTATTAAAAGTGTCACATGACTATTTTTCCATTAATTCATGTATCACTTTATTACTTTTTTTAGTGTGAAATTCTGCTCAAAGGGTTGGGCAGATGAAACTACTTGACTATGGAGAGATGGCTAGACTGACCGAGAAAATCAGAAATCAGGAGGATCAATAGAGTATGGGACAAATATAGATTGTATTTTAAAAGAACACTGTAAACACTTGAACTCTTTGACAGGCTTCGAATAACTCTTGCAATGTTACAAAGACTTTGGACATATTTGTTGTTATTGTTTAGTCGTTTAGTCGTGTCCGACTCTTCGTGACCCCATGGACCAGAGCACGCCAGGCACTCCTGTCTTCCACTGCCTCCCGCAGTTTGGTCAAACTCATGCTGGTAGCTTCGAGAACACTGTCCAACCATCTCGTCCTTTGTCGTCCCCTTCTCCCTGTGCCCTCAATCTTTCCCAACATCAGGGTCTTTTCCAGGGAGTATTCTCTTCTCATGAGGTGGGCCAAAGTATTGGAGCCTCAGCTTCAGGATCTGTCCTTCCAGTGAGCGCTCAGGGCTGATTTCCTTAAGAATGGATAGGTTTGATCTTCTTGCAGTCCATGGGACTCTCAAGAGTCTCCTCCAGCACCATAATTCAAAAGCATCAATTCTTCAGTGATCAGCCTTCTTTATGGTCCAGCTATAATTCGGATGAACTATAATATGCAGTTGATTTAGAAATTTTAAGGACCCACAGAGAGGAGGAGGCAAGTCCTAAGATTCTGAAGAATCTTGTTTTATTTTAAAATCTAATTGGGTTAATTGTGTGATTTACTTTGTAAAACCAATAAAAATTATTTCAAAACAACAACAACAAAGGGTTGGGGAGGTTCTTGGTGACATTAGGACAGAGGACAACTGAATTCTACTGAAAACATGCAGAATAAGTTTTTTTAAGAGCTAGTCCCTGATGTTGAAAGGTATCTTTTTGTATCTAATCCAACGAAAGTGGCTCCACTTCTTTCAGATGTTGCATCTGACATTGGCCTAACAAACATGTGATGGAATCTTGATGTTAGCCCCAGGACTTAGCATAATGAGGGCCTTTAGTGTGTGGCTTGGTTTGAGTCTGAGATTTGTTCAGCATTATGTTGTCTTTGATGTCTGATAAAGCTTTTTCTCGGAAACTCGCTGAGAAGCCTGAATACAGTAAATGCAGAGACTCAAGTTAATAAATGAAAAGGTCACAGACTCTCTTGAGGAATAGCGGACATTGCACATTTTAGGAAATAACAAAGAGGCTCAGTATACAGTATCTGATGGATATTTTTTTTTTCCCCTGCAGGAAGTTAAACTTGCATTGCTTAGCTGAAGAAAATGCCAGTTTCGAAACAGAACTTCATACACACACAACCGCTTCAGTTTGAAGCTGTATATTGGAAGCTGAAATTTGCAGCAATAAAATAAGTGACCTTGATCCTGTTTGAGTTGTGAGCACCAGCCAGTGATTGAAGATGGTGAGGTGCATCAAAACACACCTAGCTAGTTCTGTGGGACATGGATGAGAAATATGTGGACTTGCATCAGCTATACACAGGGAGCATTGACCACATATTAACTTCCTGGACCAAGAATCTAGCTCTGCTTCTCCCAATAATCAGTGCCAACCCATATGACCAATGGTCAGGGAGTTGTAGTTCAAAAAATAGGGCATGGGGTCACCAGGTTAGCGAAGGCTCATCTAGGGCAAGTACTGTATGTAGCTGTCCTTCAAACAAGGCTCCATGAGCATTTATAGCAGCAGCATTGTGGTAACTGGCTTATATCTTCTCTCTCTGTGTGTGCACTCCCTACACATGTTATAATGAGGGAGGACCTTACAATGTTTCTCCCCCTCTCTCATTTTTATTCAGCCCTGCTTGAATGTCACAAAACAGCTTTCCTTCCCCTTAATTGGGTGAAAATCTTTACCTTAGAATAATGCAAGATTCTAAAGATAGATGTCTTTAAAAGGGAGTGCTTTCCACAGTTGTATAATAAAAGAGGTCAAAGGAGGTACCAGCTTTCAAGCCAGCAATAGGATTTTGATATAATACAGTAACAATTGGCTAAAATATGTCTGAATTGAAAACTGGAGAGTTAGAGTTTCAGCTTTCTCTTTCTTTCTTCTCTTTCTTTCTCTCTCTCTCCCCCTCTCTTTCCCAAGCCCACTCCCTGGAACCTCCTTTATCAAACCTACATATGCTGCTTCAGCTACTGGAAATGAGAATGAAAGAAACAAAGGAGACGCAAACAGTGATAAATGCACAGTTGCTCAGTTGGGACCTCTTAGCTTCTATTGCATTCATTTTGTGACAAATGATGAATGAAACAAAAGTGTCCCATTCATTGGCTGTGTTTGGACGTAACAATAAACCATGGTTTTATGGGAGATGCTAGGCAAGTCTCAGGCTCATGTGGTCCCTGCACCCCTCTTAACTTTTCAGTGTGGCTGCATGGCTTTTGTTTCCATTTCATTTGACCACAGTTTCAGTTTTCAATTAAATGCATTTTAGGGCCATGTCCAAATTCTGAAATGTGGCTAATAAACTTGAGATGGGTGTGGAGCAGGACTGGTGAGATGTAAAGATGAGAGAGGACAGGAGAGCAGAATGTGGCCTCCTGGCCCCAGCCCCGTGGTAAACCATGGTTCAGTGTTGTTTCTGAACTGGGCCATAGAGACAACCCCTGTGTTAAAGTTGCATCACTCTTTTGGATTTTGTATGCAACCTATGTTTGTGTATTATACTATGCTTGACAGCATGTGCTCCCTAACTGAGATACCCTTACTACTAGTGCATATCAACCATTACTGAGGCTGGCAACATTGAAGAGGTTCAGAATGTGTGGCAAGATATATTTCTGACCCATGGACTACTGTTTTGGCAACAGAGTGGCTCTTGAGGATACAGAAGATGGCCATTTCTGCCATGGTCTTTACCTCCAGGATTCTGAACCACAAGAATGTCATGACTGGTGAGGTTCCCATGTCACATATTGCCATTAAAGGTGGGTCCTCAGACCAGACTGATCTGATCTGCTGAATGAACTGTAGAGAAGAATATAGCTCAACCCCAGTCCTGTGTTTTTCTGTATGCCAGCTTGGAAGCCTTTGACCAAGCCAACTGCTGAAGAGAATAAAACACAATTTGTATGAAAGGAATCGGGGAAGCTACATGGTTTGTTAAGGCTTCTGTTACAATTCAAATGATTAGAGCCATGTCCTTGGAAACAATTGATGCATTCCTGAAGCAGTAGTGTCTTAGAGAATAAGGAAAACAAATGTATGAAAACACAACTGATGCAAAATATAAGTGTAAAAGGACAGAACAAAATATAAAGTGCCAATATGAGGATGAACGGTATCACAGGGCAGAGGTACAACAGCTAGATTGATTATATAATACATCTTAATTGTACCAGGGTTGCAGCAAGCTTAAGTATAAGCATCCTATGCCACAAAGCTGAAATATCATTCAAAAATGGTGTACGAAAAGAATTAATCAATAAAATTATCATACAGCTTAAGTCAGTAGGAATAGTCATATTAAAACAAAGTCTACCAAACAGCAACACACACAGACACATACACACATACAATCTTGAACTTGATAGCAATGAAAGTGCAATAGAAACTCAGGGCCTAAAGACAGAGGCCCAACTAGTACAAGAGGTTGGTGGGAGGAGGCAATTTCCATTTGGATCACAGTGCATGGAAAGGGGAGTTTTGACCTTCCCACCTCAGTCATGATCATGATGAATAATGCCCTCCTTACTACAAAATAAACAAAAAATACAGCACTGATGAGTTTTCAGTGTCATATTTCACATCACTTGTAATTAGGCTCTCAGCAGCCAAGAGACACATTCCTAAATAAATAAGATTTTGCATAATATTGTAAAGTGAGTAATGAAGTAGTCAGTCAGATGTCCTTTGCGATATCAGCAACCTATTTCCTAGGTTCTTTAAGGGTCTACCATAACAGTGAACATGTGTGTATTGGTTTAAAAAATACAAAAGAAGAAGAAAGAACCCAGATATGAGTGTATATATATATATATAAATATTTGTGTGTGGTATTTCACACATGCATCCCCAGTCTTAATGCATCCCTAAGGAATTTCAACAAGGCTTGCAAATCCCTTGGGAAATTTGCAGAGCTTTAGAGCCAAACTACATCTTACATTAAATGTGCACTTGGCTGGTGCTTTCCTTTTTTTTCTTTTTAAAACAGCAGCTTGGGATTTCAAGACTGGGAATGTGTATTGCAGGGAGGAGGGACAGCTTTTCCTGTTGCATCATGGTCCTAATGACTTCCACCCCCAGACACATTTTGCTTCTGGAATGAAGTTGCAATTGGTCCAATCACAGTCTCTCCCTCCAGGGCATATTGCAGTTTCAGGAGAGGCAATTTACTTCACTGACATCATGGTGCAGGAGGAACTAGTCATTTAGCATAACATAAAGTTGGTCCCTTAGGTAACTACTAAAGTAACCTAAAGCAAATTTTCACCAAGTAAATATACCAAGATACAGTGGTACCTCAGGTTAAGTACTTAATTCGTTCCTGAGGGCCGTACTTAACCTGAAACTGTTCTTAACCTGAAGCACCACTTTAGCTAATGGGGTCTCCTGCTGCTGCCGCGCCACCGGAGCATGATTTCTGTTCTCATCCTGAAGCAAAGTTCTTAACCTGAAGCACTATTTCTCGGTTAGCGGAGTCTGTAACCTGAAGTGTCTGTAACCTGAAGCGTATGTAACCCAAGGTACCACTGTACTTCCATGAGGAAGTATCTCTTCCTCTTGAGGAGGCATTCAGCAGCAGCCCTCCTGTCCTGAAAGGTTTCCCTGATTTTATCAAAACTATAACCTATTGCAGGTCCCTTGCAAACTTTGGTTGTTTCCAGTGCTTTATTTGAAAAAAGAAGGTGCCAATATGCACCCCTGCCTCCCCCTTTGCCTTCCTCCACCTCCGCCACCACCACCACTGCTTCCTGCCCCCTGGAAGCGTCTTGGCATGACCAATCTACCACAAAGTGGTGCAGCTAAAGTGGCCCATGCAGCAAGGAAAGAAAGAGGGAAAAATTGGCTGCTCTAGCCACACCACTTTGTGGTAGACCTACTTTGGCAGGTTGCACCAAAATGGCTCTGGGGAAGGCGCAGAAGAGGAGGCAAAAAGAGGTGGTGATATGGTGTACCACAGGCATAGTCAAACTCCAGCCCTCCAGATGTTGGGACTATAATTCCCATCATCCCTGACCACTGGTCCTGTTGGTAAGGGATGATGGGAATTGTAGTCCCAAACATCTGGAGGGCCAGAGTTTGCCTATGCTTGGCATACCACCAAGTTCCACCCAAAAAAAGAAGCAAAAAATCTAGTTGTTTCTCATTAAAACCCAACATTATAAGACGTGTTCCTTACATGGGTGTGACTGCAAAGGAATACAGTGTTGGAAGAGGGCTTAAAATTCACCATATGTTTTTGTTTTGTTCATTAAATCAGTGCAGGCAGAAAAGAAAACAAAAACAAAAAACAGAAGCCTTACAAATTTCAGTAGAGTTGTTTCTCAGTGAAACCCAATGTGAGAAGTTGCCTTTTTCACATGGATGTGCCTGTGAAAGAATGCAGCTTTGAGAAAGTGCTTAAAATTAGCCAAATTGAATGGTTGTTCATGTTTTTAATCAGTGCAAGGCAGAAAAATTCCATGAGATTAAGCTGCATTGCTGATACCCAACTTTCTCAAAATGAGGAAACATTTGTGCTATGGTTTGCAATTCCCCTAAATTCAGGGTTCTGTAGATTCAGGATTATTTGTAGTACTAGGAAATCAAAAGAAGAATACACTGAGGACACTAATAATGGATGAACTAAGTAACGGGAGCTAAGCCAAAAGAGAGAGTCTTTATTTACAAAGCAGTATGCGTTCCTGCTTTGTTCATGTCAGCAGCCATATGTTGGCTCACTGGATTGCTGTTTGGGATATAAGAATGAGATCCACTTAAAACCTGAATGATCTCACAATACAGGCAGCACAACACAGCCAACTTATCGGCCTAGTTGGAAGTATACCTCACTGCCAGTCATTGACTGCCTCTAACAATAGAGAACTGTGTGGGCAGAAGGAGGAACATAGTTAGATGTTGGGAAGTGGGTGCTGACATTTCCATTCCACCTTAAGGAGCAGACGTGTGGAACTGTTGTGTGTCACATGTCTGTTTACATTCCAGCACAGTCTGCTGGGATCTTCCGTTGTGTATAGCTTTTGCTTTTGCTCTTCTCTCTGAGACGACAAGAGAGAGAGACTACATGTTTCTTTGATTTATGATTAATAAATCTGTAGGTGTAGTATGCTTCCACAAGCCTCATGCCTATTCTGTGTGCACAGTTCGATCTGCTGATAGCGTGCCCTGGCTCAGAAGCCTGGGTCGCTGATTTACCTCGGAGCAGAGGTGATGGTCGTCACAGCGGGATGGCTGGAAGGAGACGGCCCAGCTGGGGCTAGCCAGCTGGCCTCTCAGCCCTCTGCATGCCGACAGTGGGATGAACAACCTACCGCGATGGTATAGTGGCAGGGCACCCTTGGGTAATGCAAGGATCCCATTCCAAAAGTTTTTGCAAGGCCCAGCCTGGTGTGAACACATGAAGCTGCCTTCCCATGTTATGACAATTTATTTTGGAACCTTTTGCATGCCAGGCACTTTCATTGGGCTTTTCCCACATGAAGAAGAGAGCACCTCTTGCTATGTGGCCTTTTCAGACTTCTTAAGGGTACCCAACCAAGGTGGAATCCAATAAGCATAGAGCTGTATTGATCTGTATTCTTTTCTTTTTTTTATTTTCAAAAATAAAGAAAATAAAGGGGGGAACAGAAAAGAAAAAGAATAAAGTTACACCAAAATATCATACACATTCAAGTATCAAGATTACTCTGAATCTTCTGACTCCCCCCCCCCCATCCCATCCATGGGTCCTCTTAATTCTGTTTTGACCTGTTTGCAATGATTTTGTATATACATTATAAACATTCCCCATTCTTTTTTAAATTTCTTGTCTTCTTGGTTCCTGCGCTTCCCAGTTAATTTTGCCATTTCGGCATAGTCCGTCAACTTGATTTGCCATTCTTCTTTGGTTAGGGTTGTCTCTTCCTTCCATCTCTGGGCTAGCAACATCCGAGCGTATATTGATTGTATTCAATGGTGCATATGATGGGTGAAAGAGGAAGAGGAGCTTGGCGAGATAACAAACTCCAAATTTGCAATTTGAAGCTGATGTAGCTTCTCCAAACCCTGTCAGTTTATTCATTGTTTTGTCCCTCCCTCTCTCCCTCTGCCTCTCTATCTTCTATCATCTATCTATCATCTATCTATCTATCTATCATCTATCTATCTATCTATCTATCTATCTATCTATCTATCTGTATCTATATCTATCTATCTATCATCTATCTATCTCATACAGTCAGAACAGTGAGGAGGAAAGCACTGGTCAAACCCTGCTTAAAAGGTCAGTTCTAGAATAGCGACGGACATCATCTTTGTGGCAGTAACTTAATAGTAGCAAGAATATTCACTTGCCAAGACCATTATGTGATTGAATAGGAGGCCACAGCAGGTTGGATAAATGAGCTGTCGGGAGACGAAGAAAAACATAAGGGATAAAGGGAAGCAGTAAAACCATGGATCAGAACAAGGTCAGACCTGTAGTAACAAGGCTCAGATTTATGATGAACTGCTAAACCTGTCAGGCAAACAGACTGGCTACTGCAGTGGGCAAAGCTGGTGTGGCTCAGTTTTGAAGGCCCTGGGAACTGAATGATTGAATCTAAATCAGTTCTGGGAATACTGAGGTGTTGCACTGTGAAATTGCTTTTCTAAAGCAATCGGTGGAAATATTCCATTGGCTGGCCTTCTCCTCTTTAAATATAGCTTTCAGAAATAATAGGGGTTTCTCTACTCTTTTCACCTCCGGTTATTATGGAGCCTTTTGAATGGATCAGCATGCTTAGCGTTTCTAAGCCAAACTTCGAAGGAAGCAGCAATTTTATATTTGGCTACATTCTCTCTTTTTTAAGGAACTCAGACTAGAAATATTAACTTCAGATCATCACTGAGCTCGACAGGTTAGAATTAATGCAATCAATGGGATGCCAACAGGGAAGGACCTTGGTAATATGGCACCATGGGCAAGGCCAAAATTTGACACCCTCTTCTAGCCCTTGTGCTGCCTCCCCAAAGCCGGTTATGGGAGGCACTGGGCTTTGGGAAGGGAGCATGAGGTCCCAACAGGGTCCTAGAGCCCACCATCCTCCTTCCAAAAGTTGGGCAAGTGCTAACTAGGCTGTGGGCAAGAGGCAGGAGGACTCTAGGACCCTCACATCTCCTTCCCAAAGCCCAACACTTACTAGGCTTTAGGAAGGAGGCAGGAAGGCACTCTCTTGAACTCTGTGCCCTATGCAGGGGGTCAAGCCTCCATAAATCCGTCTCTGATGGCAGAGTATGTTTAGGGCTATTATAAGGTAAGGGGAAAAAATCCACATTTCTTTGATGCAGCGAAGCAGCTTGAGAAGCACTACAATTAGGCAGTTCAGCTCTGGATGTAGTGCAGAATTAAGGACGAGTGTATGGTATCTGACTTCCTTTCAAATACTGGCAACTCCAAATGAAGCATGGAAGAAATGACTATGGATAGCTACTAGCCATGAAGGCTGTGTTCTCTCTCCACTGCTGGGAGCATCTGCTGGGAACTGCAGTGTGAATACCAAAATGGGATTGTCAACATCCATTGGATCATGAACCATCCCCCCTGGCATCACATGGTGACATATGATCCTAATCTCTGTTCCAGCTCTAAGATGATGCAGCAATCTTAATACCACTCCCATTCTACCTTGTCCATCAGGATTGGTGGGGCTGTGGTTGCAATGGTAGACCTGCACTGCCTGGCTGGAGTTTGTATTGCAGCCTTATCCACTTTGACCAATGCATGGCATTGAATCCTCCCGTCTTCACTCTGAAGTTCAATATTGATGGTAGGCTTTGTATTCAAACAGCCTATTATGTTTGCTAAAACAGCTAAATATGGCACTCCAATGTTTCCTTGTGAATATTCTGTTTACTTCTAATATATTATTCCTCAGGCATTATTATAATCTAAACAGAGCATCATTTTCTTCTGTGTGTTTCAGGTTACTTGAGATGATTTATTATAGGGTGTTTAAACTGGCTATGTCACTAATGAACGCAAAAGCTATCTCTTGATCCACACAGTTAAAAAAAATCCTTATTGATATATTAGGCAATCAAAGCCAGATTTCCTGAAACTCTTCAACTGGCTGTTAATCATCCAATTACCCAGTAAAATGCAAGGTGGGAGGAAAAAAACAGTTCGTTAGTATTCTACTAGTTGATCACTTAGCATTCCAACTCCGAGTACATTAAATCTCCCCTCGTTGAAGATTCATTAATTCATATCAGTGTGAAATACCAAAGCAGTTTATGTGTCCGGACACTTCTCTAATTCCATCTCCAAAAATAACCTTGGAAGAAAGTCAGCCTCTGCAGATAATGGCAATATTCACTGAACAGGCAAGTAGGCAGTTGAACAGATTTCAGCAAAGGTTGTATTCTCTTCTGTATTGAGATCCTGTTTTTAATTGTGTACTGGAAATTAAAAGTGAGATGGACACAGATGGAGCAATGAAATCCATCTGTGTTGGGCACTAGTTCATAATGTGGAGAGGTTTTGACTGAAAATCTCACTGTTAAAGGGGGAGGAGGGCACATTGGTGATTATATATATTTGCATTGTAAATACAAAGGTGTTGGAAATGAGTTATTTGCGTTCCATTGGGGCAGGAGTGCATGAAGGCAATCAGATGACATTGCTAGGACTTTCCCCAAACCTGAATTGAACATTAAGCATTTCTGCCTTGGATTTGTCTGAGGTTCTCCTCCACCTTTATGCTAGCTATTGTTAAAAAGAAACTTGCTATTCACTCGTTTGTTTAACAATATTTTTAAACCTCGTTTTCTGTGTGAGCCCATTCAAATTAGCTTATGACATTCAAACTCCCAACAGTGGGTGAACAATAAACAAACTACCAATGAAAAACCCAAACATGTGGCAGGACATGCCCTCAATTTGGTCTTTGCTCTAGAGTGAATCACTGATGATGCATTGATAGGGGAGATGCAATAATGCCATTGTCACAGATAGATCAGGGGAGATTTGGTTTGACAGTGGTGACACCAGCAAGCAAGATGGTCTGCCCCAAGATACTTATGACAAAGGCAGGATTTCTGAATAATTTGGGGAATTTTCTGGTTGATGTGACCAGTGCTCCTGTTAAGGTCTAATTTTGGAACTATGGGACTGAAAAGGGTCATTGACACAGCTGCTTGCAAATATTCTAGGGAGCTATAAGCAATGAAGGTGGAAGGATGAGAGCTGGAGCACATGGTGTGGATCCTCAAGTAAATCTGACTGAACACAGGTGAGACCCCATTACAGTGCCCACTCCGTGACAATGAGGATGATGAAGAAGTACTTCTCCAGCACCACTGTTAGCCATCCAGCAGATCTTTTCTGGGTGCTGAATAGGCTTGTGTCTTATGAACAGGAGAGAGGTTATGGAACCATTAGAAGCCTGCTTTGAAGAGCTTGCTAGGCACTTTTGAGAATAAAGACACTCATATGTGCATGGAATTGGATGCCACGCTTTGAATCAGTCCTGCAAAAGTGGCAATTGCATCATGTCATCACCTTGTACTGCATCATTTACAACTATTATGGCCTGGTGAATCAGAGATGGTTCAGCCTAACATCTGTACCCATCTAGTCTAGTGTCCTGTTCTCACAGGGGCCGACCAGATGCCCTAAGGAAGTCTGAAGGGAGGGCCTGAGTGTGACAGAATTCTCCCCACTTGTGAATCACAGCAACTGACATTCATGCTTCAACCATGCAGGAAGAACATAGCCATAGTGGCTAAGAGCTATATATAGCCTTATCATGCAAGAATTCACCCAACTCTCTTTTACAGCCATCCAAGTTGGCAGCCATCATTACCACTGAGCCTCTTGGGCTTGCCAATTGAAAGGTTGGTAGTTCAAATCCTTGCAACAGAGTGAGCTCCCCTTGCTCTGTCCCTGCTCCTGCCAACCTGGCAGTTCAAAAGCTGCTTCTTTGGTGATCACTCGTAGCCAAGTAAGATTGTCTTCCATAAACACGGTTTCAACAATGAGTCCGTAAGTGACTGTGGAGGCCAATTTTGGATCCATACGTCCTTCCAAAGTGGGGACATTGGTTTCTGGGTGGGAGTTTGCCAAGTGTGCCTTTCTCTTAGCACGTTTCTCCCTTGTGGTGGGAAGGTAAAGGGTTTTCTGTGCGCTCTGGTTTCTGTCGTGGTGTTCTGTTGCACCAGAAACAGTTTAGTCCTGCTGGACACATGACCTGGAAAGTTCCCCATGGACAAACGCCGGCTCCCTCAGCCTGAAAGCGAGATGAGCGGTGCAACCCCATAGTCACCTTTGACTGGACTTAACCATCCAGGGGTCCACCTTTTACCTACGTCTTTGTGGGAGTGAATGCCATAGTTTAACTATGAGCTATGTGAAAAGGTACTTTATTTTCTCTGTCTTGAATCCTCCAAAATCAGCTGTCCATAAGTTCTAGTGTTAAGGCAGAGGGACCTTTTTCCCCCCTCTGTCCACTTTCTCCATGCCATACATGATTTTTTTTACATTCCTATGATATCACCTCTTACCTTCTCCCACCCTCCCTCAGACTCCATGCCCTCACATGACTTTCCTTGCATTTGTAAAATGGTTGAAACAAAACGAAAAAGCCAAAATACAGAATACATTTTTGAATTTTGAATTGTTTGATTTTTTTTTATTTTTTTTTACCATTTTGAGTGCAACTGCCTAGGTGGAGCAGCATAATCAGCACAATCAAAGAACGATATAGTTGACTTCAAGCAGGTAATATAATACTCACAAAGGCTAGAGTGTTTCTGTTGCATTATTGATAGGAAACTGTTCCAAGAGGATACTCATTTGACAACTCTGCATAATAAACGATTCCTTTAATATTTATACCTCTATCTCTCTGTGTCTCATTTAATGATCCATTTAGCATGTTTCTAATTCCTGAGATGATCGTAGAAATCTGTTTCATAATTATGTTTTCATTCTTATATATTGCTTAAGCTCTGGAGCATGACATCCCTCTCCCCACCATAGGTTACGTAGTTCAAAGTTAACCCCTTGCCAACCACGATGCGTCAAAGCTGCCCACAAACAGAAGAAACCACGAGAAATTTCTGCAGTTCATTAAAAATAATAATAATTCAAGAAGAGGAGACTCTGTATACTAAATAAAGATTAAAAGCCCTACCTTAGCAAATGTAAATTAGAGTAGCTTCACAGAGGTAAATGGAGCTTCACTGATTTACATTAGCTAAGGATTTGGCCAATTAGTAATACCATAATTATGGTGGTGTGCATAACAACCACCTTAATTAAAGTTGAAGCCTGGTTGGGCAAAATAAAATATGGAAGAGAAGCCTCACTTCCTACAATCTCAAAAGCTTTTGAGTAAGCAGGCTGTCCTAGAAATTCTTAAGGATCAAGCCACATTTCGTACACAAAGTTTCAAATTTTATGACCTATTTTAAGTCTGCTTTTGTAACACCCCAAAATGCTCCTGAGAGCTAATTTGGCTTACACCTTCTAGGGCGAAAAAACTTATTTTTCTAGGAAGGACACTACTTGAGAAATGTTTCTTGCTAGTCACATTGAAACTCTTTTAACTTTCTTCAGTATTCCTCTGATGTTTTCCTGCCTGTGCTGGTTTCTTCAAGCATGAATCTCACTTTTGTTCAGTTTGGTGGCAACCTAGATATTTGGAAACCCTCTCGAATATATTAGATGAATTCCATTTTTTAAAAAAAAGAAGAGAAAATCTCATTCTTTCACCAAAGAAGGAATCTTTCCCCCCCCCCCTTTGATGTAGAAATTGGGTTGCATGGCTTCTGCAAGTGTAAGTGCTACCTCACTAAACCTTTAGAGTTCTTTTAGAGCATCAAGTAGCATATAGGTAGATGAGATCGGGTTGACATTGTGTACTTCGACTTCTAAAAAACTTTTTAATCAAATACCCCCAGCAAGTATACCTGAGTAAGCTTAGCAGTCATGGGACAAGAAGAGAGATCTTCTTATGAATCAGTATCTAGTTAAAAAACAGGAAGCAGAGAGTAGGGATACACTGTTCTCCCAGGGGAAGGATGTAGAAAGTTGAGTCCCTTACAAATCAATTTTGGGATCTAAGCTTTTTAACTTGCCTGTTAATGAGCTAGAGTTAGGGGTGAGAAGTGAAGGAGCCAAGTTTGCTGATGATGCCAAATTGTTCAAGGCAGTGAAAACTAAAAGGGATTGTGAGGAGCTTCAGAAGGATCTCTGCATTGTGGGTGAATGGACAGGAAAATGACAAATATAATTCAATATGAGAAAGTATATATATAAAAAAACACCACCTCCAAGTCCCATGCCAAATCATGGTGCATACAGCAGGCCGACCGTCCCACAAAGGTACCCGACCCTGAAGGTAAGTGTGATTACGTTAGAGGAAACTGGTTTTTTTAAAAAATGTGTATAATAAGCAAAACTGTGCATAAATTTGCATATTAAGAGACGCTCACGCTAAAATGCTGGTGAGTTTTCACAAGCTCTTATTTTAAATGCAAACTGATGTGGAAATGTGGAGGACCAAACTTATGCTTAAACAAATGGGAAGCTGAAAGAAACCAAAAACTGACAAATTTGCGTATCCAGCCACACCAAAATGCCACCTCCTCAGCTGGCAAGGGGAGCTTCCCTCCTTGGGCTAATAAGTGCTTGCAGCATACACAATTCAAGGCTTTTTCATTTTTTTTAAACCCTCTGTATATTACAGACTCCTGCTCTGGGAGTCACACAGATGCTATTTAAACAATGGAAAATGTGAACGATTAACGTCACATTCAGCTTAGCCCTTAATGTTTGAGCCTACATTTATTGGAAACGCAGCAGTAACTTCGGAGGCAGCAACAAAAGCTACCCTTGGGAGGCATTCCAGGGGATCAGCAAATTCACGATGATTGGGAAGGAACTTCAGTGACTCCCAGGTATTAGCCTACAGTGACCAACAAGGTCACTGTAGGCTAATACATAGCATACAATTGGATTGTGGCAGCAGGGGAGTGTATGAAGGAAGGACAAGAACCACTCATTTCAGGGGTGATGCACAGAGTTCTCTTTGCCTCATGTACTTCCATTCCAAGAATCACAATCTGAATTAATTATGCAATACAACATGACGGGACATGTTTTATGGAGTCATTACTACATGCTTCATTTCTTTGGGGAAGCACAGGCCCGAAGGCCATTGCATTCAATTGCCTACAGCATTAGTTAATGGCCCTGTAAAACAAACCCTGAAGTGTCTGTCTTCCTATTAAATGATAACTTCTAGGTTCAGTTTTCATTTATTTTAAATGCTTTTGTAAACTCATGGGCTTCGACCCCCCCCCCAAAAAAAACCTAAGGTATATTTCTGTGTTTGCGGGAAATAATACTTGGTATAAAAGACATGCATTCCTTGCTTGAGAAAATGTCTTTGCAGACCTAAACACATTCGACGTGGTTAGTGCTGTGGTCTAAACCACTGAGCCTCTTGGGCTTGCTGATCAGCAGGTTGGCGGTTCGAATCCACACAACAGAGTGAGCTCCTGTCACTCTGTCCCAGCTTCTGCCTACTTAGCAGTTCGAAAGCATGCCAGTGCAAGTAGATAAATAAATACCACTGTGGTGGGAAGGTAAACAGCATTTCCATGCGCTCTGGTTTCCATCACGGTGTTCCATTGCGCCAAAAGCGGTTTAGTCATGCTGGCCACATGACCTGGAAAGCTGTCTGTGGACAAACATCGGCTCCCTTGGCCTGAAATGAGCACCGCAAACCCATAGTCTCCTTTGACTGGACTTAACCATCCAGGGGTCCTTTACCTTTACCTTTTACCTTTAGTGATTTAAAATGTTGTAAGCCCGCTTGAATTCCAACTTGGGATTCAATAAATTTAAATGAAGAAATAGGGGTCGGCAGGGCTGAGTGGTGGCACTTAACTTACCTGACCTCCCGTCACTGGTGTTGCTGCGGATTACCAAGAGGGTGAGGCAGTGACAAAGTCACTGTGGTTCAAATACACCAACAGGAGCACTGCACTTTCAGTGAGTTTGCACCACACTGACCTCACTGCCGCCTGACCCTCCCAGTAAGCCACAGGAACACTCGTGATGGGAGGTCAGATAAGAACAGCCACCTCACTCTGCCAGCTACGACTGCGTAAACTCCAGGGAACTGAGCTCTACTAAACACAGTGAAACCAGACCCTTCAACATTTCTCTGATGTAGGAAGCCCTAAGGAAAAGTGGACGTTACAGGATCAAATCAGAAACTGGGACGCCTTCTGTAAATCTGGGGCTGCCCCTGAAAAATAGGTACACTTGGAGGGTCTGTGAGACAAAGGCTTCAGTCTTAACTCCAGCCCCAATGAATTAAGTAAGACCTACTTCTGAGCACAGGGACACGGGTGGCCTAGAACTTGCCAATCAGAATGTTGGCGGTTCGAATCCCCGCGGCGGGGTGAACTCCCGTTGCTCGGTCCCTGCTCCTGCCAACCTAGCAGTTCGAAAGTGCATCAAAGTGCAAGTAGAAAATAGGTACCGCTCCGGCGGGAAGGTAAACAGCGTTTCCGTGCGCTGTTCTGGTTCTCCAGAGGCGGCTTAGTCATGCTGGCCACATGTCCTGGAAGCTGCACGCTGGCTCCCTTGGCCAATAAAGCGAGATACGCTCCACAACCCCAAAGTCGGTCACAACTGGACCTAATGGTCAGGGGTCCCTTTACCTTTACCTTTTTATTTTGGAGTACACATGATTAGGATTGCCCTGTTATTTCTGAGTAAACCTGCAAAGCACTGTAAAGCTGAATTTTGACTTGCTGCAATTCAAACTTTCTCCAGTTATTGTCGACCTACAAATTTCCCTTCCTATGAATATTATCACTGGCTCACTTTTGATACTCAGGCTATAGAAAGAATTGTCCGCCTTTTTAATGGCAAACCAACTGCTAAAATCTGAATTATTTTACATACTATCAGGAACTCTGCATAAGTGCCTTTTGAGATATCGAAGGCCAAATGTGAGATTCTTAGAGTTTAATCAATAAGAAAAAAGGTCTCTTTCTTTATTAAAATGAAAGGCCACCATTATGCTTTAGCCTTTTATTCCCTATTAGAGTAGCTCACGCTGGAAACACAATGGCCTTGCAAAATAAACAAGTATGCCTTTATCTCTCAGCCCTGCTGATTAAAATCTGACCTCTTCTATTAATATTGTTCCTCCACTGTTTAATCATCTAAGGCTTTAGATGATTAATCTAGTGATTATACCAATTAAAGCACGTTCAACAGAATGTCATGGATTTAGTATGGTGAAATGGGATATAATGTATTCTCTTGTGGAACTACACAATAAAGATTATTCTGTTGCTTCTATCTCTGTCTTAAACAGTTTCACCCTGGCTGCATTCAAGCAGCAGTTTATGCCATTTTCCTGACATTTTGTGACCTGATAATTTTTTGCATTTTATGTGATCTTTCACATGACGAAAAAGCCACTTCTGGAAATCTAGTGGAACCTAGTGGAAATTTAGCACTCATTTCCATGTTCGTTCCTTCCAGGAAAAACATCCATTAACCAAGAAAATCATGTGGTGAAATATGAGGCCTTATTCCAGGATATAGTCCTTTCCCGCCTTTTTCATGGGTGAACAGAAGTGCGCAGCGGCGTAGCGTGGGTTATCAGCACCCGGGGCAAGGCAAGTAATTTGCGCCCCCTAACCCGGGGCAAGGCAAATAATTTGCGCCCCCTAACCCGGGGCAAGGCAAGTACAGTAATTTACTCTCCCAAGCAGCAGCAGCAGCAGCAGCAGCGAGACTTCTCTTTCCCCCGCGCTCTCCTGGAGCTGCCTCTTTTCTTTCCTTTTTTCCCTTTCTCCAAGGCTTTTCGCTTTCTCTCCTTAATTGATTCCTCCTCCACACCGCAGCGTTTCCTAGCTGCTTCCCCCCCCCCTTCCCCTCTCTCTCCTCCTCGCTCTGCTTGCCTTGCCCTGCACCGGCAGCAGCAGGCGCAGCCAGACCCCCGCCAGCCAGCCCGCCCGCCCGCCCACCCGGCTTCCTCTCCTTTTTTTGCCCGCGGCAGAAGGCTTCGCTCTCCCCCTTCCACGACCTCCTCGCCAAGCCGAGCGAGCGCGGGCTCCCTAACCCGTGGATTTTAGTAGGGGCAGAGAGCTGCTAGTGCGAGCGCGCCCCCCGCCCATGTTGCGCCCGGTGCGGCCGGCCCCCCTGGCACCCCCCACGCTACGCCACTGGAAGTGCGCATAAGGTGGCTGCACCTTGTCCCGTGGTTTCTGCTGTTGTGTCACACCACACCTACTGGTGTGAATGAAATTTAGCACAACATAGTGGTCTACCATTCAAAAAGCCACCGTTCCAGAAGGCAACAGGTGTGAAAGGAACATTAGAAACTGGGAGAGAGGCACTAATATTACAACCAGGAAAATGAATGTATGTCTGAATCCATCCATTGATTCAGATAGATCCACGTGCACCTGAAGCTGGTTTTCACTTCTGTATCCATAGCCAAATATGGAGCCAGTCAGGGGATGACCCTACCAGAATGAGGCAGCTATCTCAAGTGTTGAACATTGTGACCGGAGAGTGGCTAGCAGCAGGTACCTCAACACTTCCCTCTGTCCTTTTTTTTTTTAAGTTTTTTTATTTATACTTTTCAAATTTATACATTTCATTAATTTTACAATCCATTCACCATTTCAAAATTTGACTTCCTTCCCCCTCTTTCTGCGGTTCCTTAAATGTATTTATTTTTTCATATCTTCTGAATATCCAAATTCATTTAACTTACTCATTTAACTATCTACTGTAAATATATACTCATATAAAACTGCAGGTTATTACATTGATCCTGCTAATGTTTTTATCTGTTTACAATTTATCTGTAAATATTCAATAAACCATTTCCATTTTTTAAAATAAAAAGTTTGTTATCTTGATTTCTTATTCTTCCAGTAAGTTTCACCATTTCTGTATATTCCACAAGTTTTGTATCCATTCTTCCTTTACTGGGACTTCTGCTTCTTTCCATTAACACTTCCCTCTAACCTGGTAAGTGACAGTGGCTGATTTGTCAGGAAGCTAGCTCTCCACAAGCTTCTTCTGAATATACCTCTCAATTGCATGATTGATAAAGTAAGCAAATCCCAGACCTTTTAAGAATCCAGTATCACATAACTTCTGTCCAACCAGCTCTCATAAATGCCACAGCTAGACTGATGTTTCTATCAGATGCTAAATCAGCCTATTGAGAGACTCATTCTGCCAGTCAACATCTGCAGAGTCCATCAGGAGCATACAGTTGAAGCATTTGAAGAGACAATCAGAGGCATCGGTGTCAAGCAAAGTTATGTCAGGATTTCAAGACAGGCAGGATTGCTTGTTAGGCAACTTTAAGGACAACACTTCACCCAAGTCATCTTGGCCCTCAAGGGCCTAGGATTCAAGCTGGCATTGCTCAAAGAAGACATACAAAAGGTAAAGGGACCCCTGATCATTAGGTCCAGTCGTGACCGACTCTGGGGTTGTGGCTCTCATCTCACTTTATTGGCCGAGGGAACTGGCGTACAGCTTCCAGGTCATGTGGCCAGCATGACTAAGCCGCTTCTGGCGAACCAGAGCAGCACACGGAAATGCCATTTACCTTCCCGCTGGAGCGGTACCTATTTATCTACTTGCACTTTGACGTGCTTTCGAACTGCTAGGTTGGCAGGATCTGGGACTGAGCAATGGGAGCTCACCCTGTCGTGGGGATTTGAACCGCCGACCTTCTGATTGGCAAGTCCTAGGCTCTGTGGTTTAACCCACAGCGCCACCCAAGTCCCACATGAAGAGATAAAACAGAACCATAACAGAAAAGAAATTGGTGGATCATTGCATCCCTTATTAAGAACATAAAAAATATGAAGAGTCCTGCTAGATAAGGCTAGAGGCCCATCTAGTTTTGTTCTCATGGTGTCCAACCAGATGCCTATGGGAAACTCATAACAATGAGATGAGTGTATCTCCTTTGGCAGTTCTCAGCAACTTGTATTCAGGTATTCACTGCCTCCAACAAAGGAGGGAGAACATAGCTGTCCTGGCTAGTAGCTGTCGATAGCCTTATTATATAACCTCCCTTTTAAGTCAACCAAATTGGTGGGAGTGTATTATGGATGTACAAACAGGCCTCGACATTCATTCACACTTTTGGGCCTATTATTCCATTCTGCTGCAGTTTTTTTCCAACAGTGTTCATTCGATTTCATCATCCGCTGGACCAGAAATATGCTTGGCTTTCATTCTTTGTGATATTGCACTTAAAACACTATGTTTGAATCTTCATCTTTAGCTGCATTGGTTTCTTTATGTGTCACCTTTTTGCGTGTGTGGTAGTTCTATTGCACCACTGTTTATTTTCTGTTTATATTGAGGGTGCAAGAGGGTAGGTGGGAGAGGAGCATGGGAAAGTGCCTTGCTGCCCGTCCCCGCCCCCCAGTGCTGCATGCAGCGCATGATCACAATGAAGGAAGCATGCAGATAAAAATGTGGTTATCATGAGTGGCTCCCGTATGACAAGATATGGATCCTAGCTTTATACAACTTCAACAAAGTTGGAAAGTTTGAGTCCAATTATTCCCCACCCAGCCCTTCTCCCCCTCTCATTTTATCCTTCTGACCTGGATTTTGACAGCAGGAATGATTATTTTGTAGCAGCTGTAGGAAAATAGTACTGATGTGTCTTCTGGTATCTGGAGTACTGAGATTATCATCATGCAGTTGCCTGAGGCAATACAGGGGTGCAGATGGAGATGTGAGTAAATTCAGTAATAATAGGTTTGGATAAAAACAAAGCAAAAAAATAAAATAAGCTATTTCTAATTAATGGCATTTCCATTTCCTTCTCTTTCAAAACAACAAAGATGCTCTAGAAGTTTAGCAAATGAATTGCAGAATTGTTGACAGACGGGGCTGTAAAATCTCGAATGCAATCATAGCAAAAAGATGAAAGATGACAAATAATTGAAATCTGCTTATCATATAGCAAAATGAGTGGGCATAGACTGATTGGGGCAAGACAGCAATGCTTCAAAATATAAGGAAATATCCCAAACATCTCCAGCCATATCTTTCTTTTTAAGTTGCTGTTGCTGTTGTGGAAAATAAAATATGTGCTTTTTATATGCTTTTATAATAGAGGAGTGCTTTCGAACTGCTAGGTTGGCAGAAGCAGGGACTGAGCAACGGGAGCTCACCCCGTCGTGGGGATTCGAACCGCTGACTTTCTGATCGGCAAGCCCTGGGCTCTGTGGTTTAGACCACAGCGCCACCCACGTCCAGGCATGGATTAATCCTACATAAATATGGTGGCAAAGCTATATTTAACTCTGTAAGTTTTCAACCACCATTCAGTGTGTTGCAGAGGCTAGTGTGTCAGACTAGGACTTGGGCAAACAAGATTAAAATCCCCAGATAGCTCCACTCATTGGGTTACTTTGTGGAATTCTCATGTTCCCTCAGTCTAACCCACCTCACAGGGTTGTTGTGAGGTGAAATGGAGAGGGGGGCAAGCCACGTACATCACAATGAACTGCTTGGAGGAAAGGTGCTATCTAAATGTAATAATAAATAAATATCAAGACAAAGTAATGCCCCAGCCTAATTTTTATAGTGCTTCAAGCTAGGCTGAAGCAAGTTCTGCTTTTAAATCCCTTACAATGCCATACTGCACCCAAATGGTGCACCTGAGTTCGGTGGCCTCAGAATACTTTACATATATAAAATCATCCTTCTTAAGTCAAGAAAGTGAAAAATGTGAGGAGAGTCCTGTAAAAATGACGAGATGTCAACACGCTTTCAAAATTCATGATTCGTTTTCAGTCAAAAGGGTAGAAAGGGGGCATTGTAGCCTCATGAATTATTACCCGATCAGGTTGTCTGCTAATATACATCACCATGAGTTTGACTGGAAGGGTAATAATTGATAAAGAAGTCCCCAGCCCAAATTCAAAAGAAGCATCAATATTTTTTTTTTAATAGGAGCCATATGCAGGAAGCAGCTCTCTCTTGCCCAACTACATCTTTGTAGTAAACTTTTAAGTAGGTTAGTGGCTTTCATATTATCAATAAGTCAGAAACCATTACATCTCTTACTTGACAGCAGCCTAGGGGGAAAGGAAATTCATCCCTCCCTCCCTTAAGTAAGATGATGGGAGGGACCTAGAGTGTTCCTTTTCAGAGAGGAAATTGGTCTCAACTGGCTGTCACTACCATCAGATAGAGATGGGGGAGAGATGCAGTTCAGTTTGCATTTAGAGGGAAACCTATTTAATTCACATTTTCCAAAGCAGTATGCAGAAAGAACCAATTTACAACCATCCTCCAAAATTCACATTTCTCCGAATTTTGCACTGCAGTTCTCCAGTCCAGTTGTGTGTACGAAAATGTTGGTATTGCAGGAAAGTACATATGTGAATGGACATATTACTGAAGATAGCATGCCAAAATGTATAGTATTGGGAAAATATGTACATTGGACAGAACTGTGTGCAAAATTGTGTGTATGCGGAGAGATTTGCACTAGAATGCTAGGGAGAATGCACAACTGGGGAAAAGAGGAATGGAGAGACTGCTGGTTGTGGCAAAGAGGTAAACAAGGAGGGGGTGTAAGAGAAAAGACTCAAATATTCTTACCATCTACATTCACCCTCTCCCTCCTACTAGCCTTGCACCTGTGAAGCATCTCATCATCAGGAAAGCCAGTCCCAGCAGCTGAGAGCAGCACTCGTCTCATGACCTCTGCACCTTCATCTAAACTACATTTCCTGGCTGCAGCACCAGTTACAAATGAGAGACAGGGCTGCTGTTACAATTGTTTTAACTGTTTTAAAATGTTTTAACTGTTAGAAAAAGGCCCTGGAGTGCCCCTGCAGCCCCTGAACTCTGAGCATCCTCTGCTATGTGCAGCTCCGGAAAAGGCGTTCCCCTTCTTCTCCAGTGCGCTTCAGCGCCATATACCAACTGGTATATGCACACTAATCTTCTGCCGTAACACAGCCAGTTTGTTTTCAGTTTGTGTGGCTTTACGTTTTGTTGTTTGTTTTTATTGAGGGAGGGGAGATGCATCTTGGAGGAGACGAGCTGGGAAGAGCACAGGAGAGTACCTGATTGCAGTGGTTCGGTGTAGAGTGAGGTATGGCGTTGGAGGGGGGCAGGTCGTGTAAGGGGCACATGGCACAGGCAGTGACAGTGCTGTGTGCCAGCCCCTCCTCCAACCTGGGGAATTGTGGTTGTCCTCTTAGCCAGCCCTCGGCTTTGCGGCTGCTGTTGCTGAATGTTGGGTTGGCTCTGAATAAGACCTCCCTCATCCATGACCCAGTTGTGGATGAGGAGGCCAAGGGGGATCTGTATCACTGAGACCTGGGTGGGTGAGCAGGGCAGAGTTGGTGCCTACCTGGGTGCAGCATCAGGACACACTTAAGGGCTAGGGATGGGGAGTTGCTATGGTCTATAGAGATTCCATCTCTCTCTCTCTCCAAGCTCTCTGTCCAGGTGTTGGTGGGGATATAGAGTGTGTGCCCTGGCATTCAGTAATCAGGACAGGTGTCAGGATGCTGTCAGCAGCTCCCAGCTGGTTGCCCAGGAAATTATAAAGACAAGGAAAAGTTCCTTACAGACTATTTTTATTTCAATCTTTACAGAAAGAAGGTATAGAACTCAGCCCCTTGGACAATGGTGTTGTCCTGAGTGAATCTCCACCCCTCCCATCTCTCCCACTTCCTCATTCATCACTTCTACAGGTGCTGCTATGTGCCTTCTCTCTTTGAGCTCTTTGCTCTCCTACTTTAAAGGCTCACCAGGTTCTGGGAGATGGAGGGTCTGGAATGCTTTCTAACAACAACGTGTCAGCCAGGTGTTGCTCTGGCTCTCCCATGATTTCCCAACTTTCCCCCTCATTTGCCTCTGAGTTGCCACCTCCCTCAAACCTCTGTTGTAAATCTATACTGTCTTCCTCTTCCTCCTCCTAGGAAGGGTCAGGATGGGAAGACAGTCTCCACCATTCCTCCTCTGCCCAGTCCCTGACAACAAGTTAGGGGTTCTGCTGGTTTACTGCCCACCTTGCTGCCCAGCAGTCTCCCTGCCTGAACTGACAGAGCTGGTCTCGGAGGCAGTGTTGAGGACTCCCAGACTGCTGGTTCTGGGGGACTTCAACATCCATACCAAGGCAACTGGTTCTTGGGTGGCTCAGGACTTCATGGCTGCAATGATGACCATGGCACTGTCCCAGCATGCCACCAGCCTAACACATGTGGCAGGCCACACTCTGGACCGTGTTTTCTTGACTGGGCAGGAAGAGGGTGATCTGAAAGTGGGATATATTGACATCAGTCTCTTGTGTGTGTAAGGGCTACTGTACTGTGCAAAGGTTAAATTTGCATTCATTGCTCCACCCACTTTTGCCTGTAGCCCCACCCAGCACTGGGATGTGCCCCCTGGAAAGTTGCATAGGATGCAGGGCTGAGGCTGGAAAAGGTTCCCAACCTTATGTTAGAATGTATCAGAGTTGTGTCATTGCTCGGTTGGTAATGACAATACTTAATAACATGCAGATAACATTGCAAGAAAACAAAGGGGGGATTTTTTAAAAAAGCGTGCTCTCTCTTGCTCCCCCCTCCCCCATTTCAGATATTTAATAATGAATTATTGCTCCTGGAACAGAGGAGAAATGAAGGGGAATGTTGTGATTAAAGCAGAATGAAAGGACCAAGTAATATTTATATAGTAAAGTACTTTAGGTATGGAAAGCATGGGATTAAATGATAAAGACTTTGACAATTAAGAATTTATTCAAAAGAATTATTATTTTAAAAATAGCTTCCTCTTCCTATCAAGCTTCAATGAATGGCTTGGGCACAATGTTGGAACAAATGTTTAGAGATCTGAATTGTGCCTTTGTGCTATTTCCTGTCGCCGTTAATCAGGTCAGGTGATCTCGGCCAGTCTAGATGAAGTGCCCCTTAATTTGGCCAAATTGTGTCTTTGTCAAATTTGCCTCAAAGCATATCTGTGGCTTTTTCTGCAATCAACTAGTAGACCATTCCTCCATGGTAGAGCAAATGCTCCATATGCAGAATGTCCTGGGATCAATCCTTGTCAAGGTACGGCTGGGAGAAAACTCTCTCTTAAACCCCAAAGACTCCCCCCACCCCGTCAGCAGAGATAGTACAGTATACCCCGGCTTACAGCCACTTCAGGTTGAATTTTTTTGGGTTGCAGACTGCTAAAACCCGGAAGTACTGGAACGGGTTGCCGAATCGCAACCCGCACGTGTGCAGACGCAGGTTGCGAACGCTGCAGGTTGCAAACGTGCATCCTGCACGGATCACATTCACAACCCGAGCGTCCACTGCATTGAGGTAGATGGACGAAGAGCCTGACTCTGTGAATAGCAGTTTTTTATGTTCCTGTTCCTTAGTGAAGCGGGCAAGAGTTGTCAATTAGATTTCTTCCAAACTGAAGTGCAAAACAAAGGCCAAGGGGATTCCAAGGAAATTTTATGGGAAGGCAAAACAATTTGGATAAGACAAGTGATCTTTTCTTTTCTTTTCTCAGAATGGTGGCTGTTCCACACACCCCAAAATTCTCACTGGATTAAAAACATGAAGCAAATGTGGCTGTTCATCCTCTGGCTAAGGAAGACATTTGAAGGAAACCAAAAGCAAGTTATTTCTTCCCTACATTCTTTCTTCTAGCATGGTGCCGTATGACTGTGCAGGTCAGTGGCAAATTCTTTATATTTAAGAAGCGCTCAATACCATCACCCTCTTTATTCTAGGCAACTCTTTAAATTCCATCAACACCTCTTCTGCTAAATGGATGGATCCCTGTTAGAAATAATTAGGATGTTTCTAGTGAGAGGCTGAGTGCACCAAAGAGCATTCTGTGACTGCAACTCCTTGTGCTAATGGACTCATTCCACTTCCTTACCGTATTGGCAAGAGGGATAGGTCTGCGTGAAATTAATAAACCAAAAGCTATTTGACCTCCTCAGCCAACTGGCCCATTCTTAGCAGCAGAAATTGAATCCAGCAACAGAGAGAGACACACACACAGAGAGAGATTTCTTTATTACATTTTACTATTCCTATTTTTCCTTTGGGCAGTCTCATACCCCAGACCTCCCGAATGATAATAATAATAATAATAATAATAATAATAATAATACAGTCATACTTTAGAAGTCAAACAGAATCCATTCTGGAAGTCTGTTTGACTTCCAAAATGTTCAGAAACCAAGGCGCGGCTTCTGATTGGCTTTGCAAAGCTCCCTTTGAGATCATCTGCACACCTTCCCAATCGTCAGAAGGACACACCAGCATGAAGGTGGTTTGTCCTGGCATGCCCCTTTGAGATTGTTGGGAAGTCTGACATTCAAAGGGATAAGACCCCTGCCCAAAAATATTGAGGGGGCTGAAGACACCTCAGTCCCATGGAGTTGGTGTTCCTGCTCAGGTGAGCCACCGAGGAACAGGTAGATACAGCATTAAATATTAAAAACTTCCCTAAACAGGGCTGCCTTCAGATGTCTTTTAAAGAGAAGCTAGCTGCTTATTTCCTTCACATCTGAAGGGAGGGCGTTCCACAGGGCGGGCGCCACTACCGAGAAGTCCCTCTGTCTGGTTCCCTGTAACCTCACTTCTCGCAATGAGAGAACTGCCAGAAGGCCCTCAGCGTTGGATCTCAGTGTCTGGGCTGAATGATGGGGGTGGAGACGCTCCTTCAGGTATTCAAGACCGAGGCCATTTGGGGCTTTAAAGGTCAGCACCAACACTTTGAATTGTGCTCAGAAACATACTGAGAGCCAATGCAGATCTCTCAGGACCGGTGTTATGTGGTCCCGGCTGCCACTCCCAGTCACCAGTCTAGCTACTGCATTCTGGATTAATTGCAGTTTCCAGGTCACCTTCAAAAGTAGCTCCATGTAGAGCGCATTGCAGTAGTCCAAGTGGGAGATAACTAGAGGATGTCGGAATTCAAGCCTATATCAGTAGTAACTGGCAACTCTCCAGGCACCCGGCTTGATCTCCTGTTGACCTCCCTGTCTGCATTCCCCACCAAGATTCAGGCTAGGTCGCGATAGGCGATTCTTCTCAGCGTGAGAAGAACACCCCCCCTCTTTCCTGCCCCCCCCCGGCAGGGGAAAGAGATAGACAGAAACGTATTTACATGCCTTTATTTCTGTCTTTGCAGCGTTACAAAAAACATGACTGCTCTCTTCAAGCTCCAGCAGTCGAGTGACAAACACTTCCTGTACTTCCTGTACAGGAACAATAGGAAGAGCTCATATTACACTCTGAGCTAATTCCGGTGCTTCGCACTGTGAATTGACTGTCCCTCTGTTTCCCACGGAACAGTCCCAACATTCCATCATGTGATGTTTTCAAGCTAGCAGCTCGCAGCTGCATTGCTTCTATATCGTAACAGAGCATGCATATTTATTTAGAATTTTATTCTATCCCATCATTCATTATCCTTCGCATGCCATCTTGATACATGCTCTCTTTTGTTTTTGGGTTCAACTTTTCTTTCTTTTTTTCATTCTGCATTTCTTCTACTGGATCAAGCCATCCAACTAGAAAATGGAGATAGTGGTGAATACCAGGAAAGGCTCCTAACTTAGGAGATCTGAGCCTAAGGTGTGTTCTCATGTTACAGTCAATGAGTGAACTATCCATGTATACAAAACAGCTGAGTTGTGACATATATAGTTATTACATGTCAAGGCCCCATGACCACCCTGTTCCCTAAGGATCAAATAACTAGACAGAACACGGAATATTGGTTTTATGGGATAAAATAAGGCTGCAACTTTATTGGTTACAGATGTGAAGGTTTGGCCATAGGCATTGGGGTAACCAACTGCATATATCACTCCAACCTGTCTGCTGACAGCATGACTTACGGTAATGAGCACTCACACTTTACATTGTGGGTGCCCTTTGTGGGATCGCATGTGGTGCTACAGTTCCCAGGGAGCTTACTAGCAAACAGGGGCTGGCTTGCCTCTCAGTGCTAATTTTTAGAGGTTCATGCCCAGCCTCAGTGATCAAGTTTCCTGCCAGTCCCATTTATATATAGGGGTGGAGCCAACAGTAGCCAGGCAGTCGGCTCTGGAGATTCACCCTCCCTACCCTCCCTTTGTTTAATGTTTCTTGTTTGAAGGTTAACTTTTTCTTCCTGTTTAGCGGGCGCTGCTATGGTCTTTGACTGGTTGCTGTTGAAGGACTGGGAAGAAATTTTCCTGCATTGGCAGGATTTGTCTTCCCCGCAGCAATTTGTCACAACTTTGGTAGCTATGGCCTTGGATGGAATCCTTTAGTCTTTTCTTCCCTATATGGGGGGGGGGGGAGAGTGGTGACTCACCCCCCTGCAGCGGCGATTCCAGGGTCCCCCTCTTAAAAGGGTTATATATATGGGTGTCACTGGCCATACACTGAAAGGTCGTCAGTGAACTACCCTTTGGATATGGGCTTGGCTGCCTGCTACACTTATGTCTCGCAGAGCACCCCCATTTCCCATTTACCCTGATGAGCCCCAGTTCCCCCTGGCCTACATTCGGAAGTTTAATAAAGTTGTGGCCTGATTTTAATTCCATATAATGTTGTCAGGGTCTTTGCTTCTTCCTTACGATCCCTGGGGGCTGGGGCTGTCGCTGCCTGATCACGCAAAGCCAACTCAAAGGGATGCCCTACCACAAATCAGGGTGTTCCCCAAGAAGTCCCCTTTGTTGCCCTAGCCCTCGTCTGGGTGTCGAACAGGAGCCATTCCTCCCAGATTCTTTTAGCAGGATATCCTTACCAATAGCTGAGATGCACGAATCAAGAATCACACCAACACTTGAACATGTGAAGAGGCCACTTGTCCCTGTGTTCAGTGTAATCTCTCTACTAGTGTAAAGACCAGAGCATACAAACACCTGCGCACAACCCAGTATTCTGGCTTCACAACAGCTGGATCGTCACACACAATAACCAGATGAGACAGAAGGACAGAAGGATTGCTTGGGCCTCTCAACACCCTTGGGAAGCTCAGAAGCAGATTGACATATCTGGAAAGAGAGATGTGAAAAATGGAAGCAATATTTTGCAGCAATTTTGCAAGAGGTTTCGGGCCCCAACCTACCATGCACTATTTCTGGATTATTATTCTTTTTAAAATCACTACCACTCCCTTCTTACTAGTTCTGTTATGTGGATGGTGAAGAATCAACCTAAGAATTAGTCAGGGGGAGGCAGCAGCCGAGATCTCATTAATACTGAAACCAGTAATTCAAAGCAGTACACAAAGAGTCTGAAAAATAAACATGTCGTAAGCTTTTAGCAAAGGATTATCAGCGAATTTCAATGCTCTGAGCTCACTTTGGTTTTGTCTAATTTTAATAATACATTATCAGTCTATTAAATATATTTCCTCTTCATTAATACACTTGATGAAAACTGTTTACTGGTTCATTGAATTTTGATTTTAGCAATTAATTAGCTATTTTCTGATATGGTATGTTTTGCACAGATCCCAGAATTCTCTGCGTATCTAGCTTGCTTCTTTGCATACTAAAAAGGAGCTCTCTTTCAAGTCTACGTGCAAAACCTAGCTGTAATAATTAATTGGGCATCCACAACTGGGAAGAAAGCGGGGGTGGGGTGGGGAATAGGGTTCTGTTGTTGCTATGTTCTTCTCGTGCCTCAAGTGTTGGAGTGGAATAATTTCTTGCCTCCTTAATTAAATGCGGAGTGAATTTGTTACACAGCATCCTGCTGCTTCAAGAGATAATTGTTCATTATCACCCATCCCTTGACAGCGGGTATAGCATGTGGTGGTTAAACAGTAAAACTTAGGGCCCACCCACCAGAATGTTTCTTGATAGTCATGTATTGTATGGCTGGGTATTTGACTGCCTTTCCCCCTGTTCTCTCTGTCCAACACAGATAGCAAAACCCCTGGAACACTGCCATGCATTTGGCATACTGGATCACACATTCTGAAGGTCTTTTCCATTTGGCCCATGACAAGGGTTCAATGATGGAAGAGGTATACAAAATAGCTGATAAGGGAGTCCTAGCTGAAAACCTAGTTGAAAGTCTAAGTGCCACTTCATCTTAGTCAACATACCGTAACTGGAGCTAATCGTGTTAGATTGTTCTCAGTTAGATGCTATGCTTCTGCTATCTCTTCTTCTTATATTTTTTTCAGCCAAGTCCTCTAACCCCTTTGGTGAGGCGGCATTGCAGGATGGTGTCAGGCATCTCATCCTCCTCCCCCACAGCAGTTTGCCAGTAAAGGAAAGACAAGAAGCTCTTACCATTGTCTTTTATTCAATAGTCACAGAGAGAGACATAGAAATACTGTCTCTCTTGTATAATGGCGTTGCTCCAAGTAAAGCCCTACCCACTCCATCTCTCCTATTATACGTGATCCCTACATGGGCTGATCTGTGCTTTCTGTCTCTGAGCTTTCTGTTCTCCTACTTTCAATGCCTTCTGGGAAAGGGGAGGGAGGGTCCAGAATGCTTTCTAAAGACACTGAGTCTGTCAACTGTCTCTCCACTGGTGCTTCTTCGTCTTCCTGCTCCTCTCCCAATATTTCCCAGCTTCTCCCCTCTGCAGCCTCTGTGACCTTCTGCAAACAAAGTTGTAAATCTATACTGTCTTCTTCTCCTCTGGGAAGTGCAGGAGGAGGGGGCAGCGGTCTCCACCATTCCTCCTCAGTCCAGTCCTTGACACATGATGGAGGCCCCTCTAAGGCCCTGACGTGGGAATCTCAGGTTCAGCCTCCTGGATAGGTGGTGTGGGTGTAAGCCCATGCTGCTTATCAGGAGCCAGATCCTAGCCTTCACCTGGGATTGGCAAATGGGGGTGCAGGCTTAGACCCGGGCCAGGCCAGGGGGTGGAGCCGACAGAGGAGGAAGGCTTCCCTCAGGTCCGCACCTTGGCCATACATGGGTGCCTAGGCTTCGCACCAGCATGCAAATGGGTGCCTAGGCTTCCGTTCATTACTGAGATATTCAAACAATGTAGTGATATCAGGAAACCAAGCCAGTGATGTCAGAAAGCTGGTAAATGAAGTTCAACAGAACAATGTAGAGATTCTGATCAATGAGTTCACAAAAATACAGCAACATGCTAATGGTCTGGCCTGCGCCATCGCTTGGTTCAGAGCTAGATTCAGATGGGGGGCAACAATGGACATCATCAGGGGTCTCAAGAATGACAATCCCAACACTGCCATTAGTTTTACCTGACATGGAACACCCAAGGAGCACCCAAGGAGTTAGAGGTAGTGAGAAAGAATTGTCATTCTGTCCACCAAGCCTCTTGCCCAGGCCCCCTCCCACAAAAAAATATTCTGCAGCCAGCACAGTTTTGGAACCCTCCAACTCTTCATAACCTTTAGTGACTCTAACTGTGCATGTTTGGAATATATATATTATCCTTACTGATGGCAGCAATCACATTATATTGAATAGGTTGATGCTTTGAGGAGCTCACAAGTGTTGAGAACAAAAGCAACTGAGCCTATGTGGGTTGGGGGAAGAATATTAAGATTTAGTAATTTAGTTCCAAATCAGTCGTGAGACACTTAGATCTGGAATCCTTCCACCTAATTAGTGGCACAGCTAGAATTCTGTTTTTTATATAAAAATAATAATCAAGATATTATAAACCATACAGCAACATTTATTGGGACTTTGATTCATGAAGATTTTATGAATGCCAATATGCTGTGGGGGGATAACAGAAGGTTGATTCAACATCTTCCAGCACTGCTGGATGACTTTCCCACCCTTTATAATCACCATCCGTGTAAAGTAAAGCATGTGTCTGTTGATAAAGAATAATTTTAGTAAAGAATGCAACTGAAGTTGAAGTCGTTCTTTATTCATTCATTATGTTTCTAGTCCACCCTTCCTCACAAAGGAGACCAGGTAAGCAATCAGCAAAGTAATAAAACAACACAAGAGTTAATGGTGAACGTAATACCCATAATAACAGAATGAACACTTTGCAATTGAATTTGCAAAGAATGGACATGAAATTGAATGGAATGACAGATAAAAATAGGTGAATGGGGCACAGACTGGAAAGGGTCAGGTGTGTTCCACCATCCCCTTCCTCATGCTTGCTATGGGCACATGAGTGTTACATATAAGCATCAATTCACCACAAATGCTGGTGGAGCACTGGGAGAAGCACCCATGACTCTGGAGAGGAGGTCAACTGGTGCTTGACAGAGGCAGCCGTCTATCCTTTATCCCCTGGTGTAATTTATCCAGTCTCTGCACCAGCTCCTGTGAGTTCTCAACCAATGAGCCATGATCTCTCTCCTAATGGTTTTGTAGCCCTGCTTTCCCCCATTGCAGGGACTTGTCTGGGAACTGAACCCATGACATCTTGCAACCAAAGCAAGAAGCAGTGTTTGTCGGATTCCAACTCCCATCAGCCCCAGTCAGCCTTGTCAGTTGTCAGGGATGATGGGAATTGTAGTTCAAGGCATTTGGAGGGCCATAAGTTTCCCATTCATGTTTCAGATATTTCTCAGGGCTCATCAGCATTCACACATGAACACCAGCATACACCAAATTTCAAACACTCACTAGCCCTCTCCAGGTGTTTCCCCTCTTGGGTTTCCCAGTGTGGGGGTGGGAGGGAGGGAGAAGAAGGAGGTGCTTGCTAACCCTGTCCCTTCCGTCGGATTCTGAATGGCCTGTTCCACATGTCACAGCTGAACATGAAGGATTTCATGTGGCTTAGATTGGGGAAGCCTGTCCTAGATCAAGAAGGCAGACACTTTAAACCAGAGGTGGTTAACAGTAGGCACTTCAGATATTGCTAGACTGCAACTCCCATTACCCCTGATTACTGGCCATGTTGACTGCAGCTGATAGACTCCAATCCAGTGTCAGGCCTACATTTTGGGGACCCTGAAGGTTGAACTGTCATGGGGTGCCCTTTACCACCAGCAATGAGGTCTAGGTAACCACTGCTATCTTATTCAATGAAGTTGTTCCATGACAGATCACCACACCTTTACTACATCTGTGCTACTGACTCTCAAGCTTTGGGATTGTTGAAATATAAACAATAAAAATTAATGAAATTGAGTTGTGCAACTCAAATTGAGTCTACTATAATCAAAATTTGTAATCAATATGGACTAAAGTCACCTCTGTGGCCCCTATGGGATTAGGGGCCATGAAGCTTAAGCTTCATTGGTTTCATAGTAGACCTGTCCCTGGTCTGATCACTACTGGAGAACCCCCATGAACCACCACTGCTTTAAACTAGCAGTTTCCATTCACAGATCCTGGAATACCTGCAAAACACCTTCTGCCATGAAGGTGCAGTAATAACAGGGGGTAGCTGAACTTTCTAAAGTTCCTTCCTCACCTCCCCCAGCTATATGAAAGCTTTATTGAAGGAGAACACTTGACACGGACCATCTACTTCAAAGAGAATTTTAAGAGAAAATATCAAACGATGCTATTGATCTGACTTGGAATTACTTCATCTTTTATGCTGTACTGTAGATTATATGTCTATAGTTTTCTGCTCTGCCAAGATAATGCTTCAGTAGCTGGGCATTCTCTTTGCCAATATCAATTTATCTGTCTGTGTAGATGCCGTAAGCTGAACAACCATGACTGCTTGCAGTATCTCCCAAAGAAGCTGGCTGCACTGGAAAATGTTTTATTTGAATCCTATAATTCTGTTCATTACATGCCGGAGATGCCATTTTGGGTCTGGGGCAGAGATTCCAGTTGGTGGGAAGGTTAGAATGCCTAATTTTGGAAATAGTTAAATCTCCCCCAGACAGTATGCGTTAAGGACATTTGATATAGTTCCTTTCTCATCTTTTATATCAGAATTATTGTAGGAATAAAAACACAGACAATGTTGTCAGCATTTCTTGGAAGCAAGGGGAGTTGTGTCATCGGATCTAAGTGCTTACTCTGCATGAAACTGATCTATTTCATACTTTGCATACATCAGTTATTATTATTTTTTTATTTAATTACTCTACTACCCAGTTTAAAAGGACATAGATTGCTTACTTCATGAAAGGAGAAGATGAAGGTTTTTGCCTGGTGCCTAAAGATATGTTTTTAAGGCACCAGGTGGGCCTTCTTGGGGAGAGCATTCCACAAGTGGGGAGCCACTGCAGAAAAGGCTCATTCTCATGTTGGCACCCTCTGGACTTCTTTTGGAGTAGGCACATGAAGAAGGGCCTCAGAGGATGACTGCATGATCTGGGTTTGATCACATGAGGAGAGGCGGTCCTTGAGGTAGTTTAAGGATTTACATTATTATTTATTAAATTTGTATACAGTGGTTACATACTTCAGGTTACAGACTCCGCTAACCCAGAAATAGTGCTTCAGGTTAAGAACTTTGCTTCAGGATGAGAACAGAAATCATGCTTCGGTGGCGCGGCGGCAGCAGGAGGCTTCATTAGCTAAAGTGGTGCTTCAGGTTAAGAACAGTTTCAGGTTAAGTACGGACCTCCGGAACGAATTAAGTACTTAACCCGAGGTACCACTGTATTGCCCTATACCCGCAGGTATCAGGGTGACTCACAACTCACAAAATAAACTCATGATGATAAAAAATGGGTGGAACAACAAACGTAAATTTTATCTCTGTAGAGAAGGGTGGTTTCTCTCTCTCTCTCTCTCTCTCTCTCTCACACACACACACACGCACACACGCACACACACACACAATCCAGGCAAGCAAGAATGATTGCTGGAGTTCAAGGGTACATTCCAGCCATAAAAAAAACTTACATGGAGGGGGTGAAGCAGGACTGGTGAGATGTGTGTCCCCAGGGCCAAATAGAGGGTATTGGAGGGCCATACTCACCCCCTGGTCCTGATGTTTCCCACCCCTCTATTATAAACTTCTGCCATCTGCTCAACAACCCCAGAATAATTTAAATTAATATTATATAAGGGGCTCAACATCCCATACTAGACTGAAATCAGATAAGAAAGATGCTCTTTCCATAATATCTGTTTCCTTATTTGTACCTACACTTTATCCATTCTTGGTGGACATACAGCTCCCAAAGAATGCCTGCATTACACACACACACACACACACACACACACACCCCTACCTAAAGATGGTGGGTGAGATGCAAAAGATAGATGGACCAGACTTAAAGCAATTAGTTTCCCAGTCAAGGTGGTCGAGCTGGCAGCCCTGTCTGCACTCTCATCATTTTCTTTGCAGATAGGTATTGATTTCTCATCCAAATAAAAGATCCTTAGTATTGCAATAAGTTCTTCAGAATGCATTATCAATCGTCTACCCAGGCAATGTAGGAATCCATCATTCCTGAAATCACACGCATTTTAATACAAAGATAAATATTGGATATCAGAGTTATTTACTGACTACTCATCTCTCTTCCTCCCTACACCAGCACCATTGCGGCAGTGTGTTTAAAGAGTTTGACAAATTTTGTAGTGAAGGTTCTGGAATTCTACTATGATATATCAGGGCAATTGGCTCCACAACTTTTCAGGGCTCTTTACTTATTCATTTTACTCTCTCAAATTTTGAATGAATCCTGACATTCAAGAGCATAAAAGATGCCACACAGATTCTTTCCATTTCCTCCCAGGAAGACGACAGAGTGCAGACCACCAGAGAGGTGATTGGTAGAATGAAAGAAAGGACACTTGCCAACACCTTTTGGCCCCCTTGAAAGTGAGGCAAGCACATTGAAAATCCTGTGCCCTACCTATGACAAATTTCAACCAAAACTTTCTCTCCTCTTTGATAATTTTCAAACGTTCAGCCCAGACTCTGAGGTCCAGATCCGAGGGCCTTCTGGTGGTTCCCTCACTGCAAAAAGTGAGGTTACAGGGAACCAGGCAGAGGGCCTTCTCGGTAGTGGCGCCCACCCTGTGGAATGCCCTCCCATCAGATGTCAAGGAAAGAAACAACTATCTGACTTTTAGAAGACATCTGAAAGCAGCCCTGTTCAGGCACGTTTTTAATGTTTGATGTTTTATTGTATTTTTAATATTTTTTTGGAAGCTGCCTAGAGTGGCAGGGGAAACCCAGCCAGATGGGCGGGGTATAAATCATCATTGTCATCATCATCATCATCATCTTCATCATCAACAACAACATCAAGGCAAGATTCACCTGAGGCCCATCAGTAGAAACCTTGCACAAGGACTTCAGGTTGTGCATTGGGGCTTTTCCATCCTCTGCGCCTTCAGTTGACTTGGCAGGGTGGGGTTGGTTGGTTGGTTGGTTGGTTGGTTGGTTGGTTGGTTGGGAGAACTCACAGAAGAGCTTGCAGGGGGAGAAAAGAGTGGTTGTTCCTTCTGGCAAGCTGAAATACTTGAGCTGACAGAATGTTCAACATAGCACATAGCTAGGGGTGGGACATATCCCTGAAGCATCCTTTCCCCTGCGTAAATGAGAAGAGATTCACACCCTAAGTGAAGTTCCAATTCCCAGCATCAGCATTATTTTTGTTGTAATTCTAAATGCAAGGCCCAAGAGGAGGATTTCCCCTCCGTTGTGCTTTTAGGAATCTTGTCAGCTGATCAATCAGATCATCTTGCTATCACATCCTCATCAATAATGAAACAGGAGGATGTTCTTTAATGTAATCTGACTCTTGTAGCCCAGCCTTATAATGTGTTGGAAGATGTCTGTAGTAAACGTTCTTCGAAGAGAGGTTCTGTGTGAAAATTGATGATTAACAGTGACAGATATCTTAACAGTTTAACATTTTATTAGTCATGTAAAAATTACTTGCTGCTGTTGCAATTATTGCTACTGTAAATATGCTGACGGATACATAGAATGAGGCAAAATATGTTGTAAGTGTAACTGACTTCTGAGGTCTAGTGATTCTGATATGATCAGACGCAATCCAATCAACAAACAGGGAAAATGCATTTTAAAACAATTATTTAAATACTTCAAGTGATTATTAACTTTTTTTCTTTGGTAACAATTGTTCAACACTGTGTATGCCTGGCTCTCAAATAAACAGACAAGAGAACATTAGGACACTATTGATTACAGATGAAGAGGTTTGGCATAGACATTGGGCATAACCATTGAACCACCAGCCTGCCCCTCAAATCATAGTTATTCACCGGATCATGGCGTGTGGGAGGTGTCATCCCACAATGCTGCCTGACCAATTAAGGTAAGTGAATAGGTTGTCAGACAACAGATCTAGCCCTGACAATTCTATCACAGGTTCCTTGATTATAAATTTGGCTCTAATTATACACATAATGAGGACGCGGGTGGCGCTGTGGGTTAAACCACAGAGCCTAGGACTTGCCAATCAGAAGGTTGGTGGTTCGAATCCCCGTGACGGGGTGAGCTCCCGTTGCTCGGTCCCTGCTCCTGCCAACCTAGCAATTCGAAAGCATGTCAAAGTGCAAGTAGATAAATAGGTACTGCTCCGGCAGGAAGGTAAATGGCGTTTCCATGCACTGCTTTGGTTCGCCAGAAGTGGCTTAGTCATGCTGGCCACATGACCCAGAAGCTGTACACTGGCTCCCTCGGCCAATAAAGCAAGATGAGTGCCGCAACCCCAGAGTCAGTCACGACTGGACCTAATGGTCAGGGGTCCCTTTACCTTTACCTTATACAATGAGCGGGACACGGGTGGCACTGTGGTCTAAACCACTGAGCCTAGGGCTTGCCGATCAGAAGGTCGGCAGTTTCAATCCCCGCGAGGGGGTGAGCTCCTGTTGCTCGTTCCCAGTTCCTGCCAACCTAGCAGTTCGAAAGCACACCAAAAGTACAAGTAGATAAATAGGTACTGCTCCCATGGGAAGGTAAGCAGTGTTTCTGTGCGCTGCTCTGGTTTCACCGGAAGCGGCTTAGTCATGCTGGCCACATGACCCAGAAAAACATTTTCCTGGTTATAATGCTAGTACTTTTGTCCCAGTTTCTACTGCATCATGTAACTGCGGCTTTTTGATCAACATGCTGCCATGTTGGGCTAAATTTCATGTACACCAGTGAGCATAGTGTGACACAATGGTGGACACCAACGGATATGTTGCCATCTTGGATGCACAGGTGCATTCCTGTCCCCCCATGATCCACCCATGAAAACAGCAGGAAAGAACTGCATGCTAGAATTCCAGTCCAAATTTGATCGTATGAGTGATATTGGCATGATTCATGAAAACCAGGGGAACACGACAGTGCAAAACTCCCACAAATATTCAAGTTAAAGGGATTGCAAGTGGTGGGTTTTTTTCTCTCTAAAGCAATTAGCATAAAAATGCATGCTAAACTTCCACTAGATTCTACTAGATTCCCAGAAATAACTTTTATGTCATTTATCACATAAAATGTGGAAATTATCAAGTCAGGAAATATCAGGAGAAATTGAAGAAAGGGGTGTCTGAATGCAGCCCCCAGAATCAGGAATCCTGCTGCAGGGTCTCAGATGATGCACGCAGACTTGCACGTGTGGTGTCTATTGGCATAATCTATTGAATGTACATAGGCCGTTCAAGAAATGACCCCCTCTCCCCCCCCAAAAAAAGTCCTTGCATGTAGCCATATAGATCAGGAATTCTAACCTAATCATTCAAGAACTATTACCAATCTAAAAATCCAACAGCCATCTGAAAAGCAGGAATAAACTAAGATGTGTAACAAATGTTGGAAATGTAAAGAAAAAGAAGGGACGTTTTTTCATGTGTGGTGGGAATGTAAGAAAGTGAAAAGCTTTTGGGAAATGATATATAATGAAATGAAGAAAATGTTAAGATATACCTTTGTAAAAAAAACCGGAAGCTTTTCTTTTAGGGATTGTAGGAAAGGATATAAGAAGAAAAGACTATAAACTCTTCCAATACGCAGTAACGGCAGCCAGAATCTTGTTGGCCCAGAAATGGAAACAAGAGGAAATACCGACGATAGAAGAATGGAGACTGAAATTGACAGACTATGCGGAATTGGATAAATTAACTGGGAAAATCAGATATACTAAAGACCAAAAGTTCATCGAAGACTGGGGAAAGTTCGTAGATTATCTGAAAAATACATGTGGCATGAACACAACGCTAGTGGGATTTCAAGAGGCACTGTAAAAATAGAGAAGTATTGTTTATATGGAATAGTGGAGAAGGGAAGTATAATGGCAATACGAAAGAAGGGAATGTGTAACTAAAGTTATAAATATGGATGATTGTCAGAGACGCTGAAGGAAGTTCAAAAAAGAGACAATTGGATGTATTTTGGATAAAAATGTATAACTGTATGGAAAATTAATAAAATTTATTATAAAAAAAAAGAAAAGCAGGAATAAACCAAAACAACCAAGAACAGTGCAAACACATTTCTCTCCACATTTCTCACCTGGAGAGTCAGGTACAGCCACTAACATGCTTGATGCTCACCACCTCACAGGGAGCATCCCAGTCAATCAAATTAAAAATAAAATAAATCACCCTTAAAGAACACTAATGGCCCGTGATCCAGCAAATCACAAAAGGCCCAAATCCTAACAGGATGAATGCACCCACCATTTGGTTAAACGCTTTAGTGAATATCCTGCTGGCGGATAGTCTCTGTCACACTGGAGATGGCATCTGCACACGACATTTTCCTTTGGCTTTCCTTTTCCCACTTCAGCAAGTTCTCTAAAGTCACTTCTAATCCATGCTAGCAGAGTGGAACTCAGATCATGCTGTCTGCCTGATTGCTCATACTGCGTGCCTGTTTGAACCTGCCCTCTTTCTTAAAAAAAAGTAAAAATCACACAGCCATTGGCTTTGATTTTTCCTCCAACTCATTGCAACTGAGAGACAGTTGCCATTCTCTTATAAACACTTTTGAAATTTCTTTTGGCATGCTTCAAAAGGTAAGTTGAAAATAGAGTGAATGTCAAACTTCACAGGATTATTATTGTGGGGGGGGGGACACACACACAGAAGTTCTGACACATGTTTAATAAGAGATGCTACATGCTCGGCAGTTGTACACCAAGTTGCAAATTATCTTGGTGGCTGAATAGGGAGCTGTGATATTAGTAGTGAATTTTCCCCCACAAAGGGAAGTAGCACTGACTGCAGCCAGTTTATGGTTATTCTCATAGCTGCTACTTCATATATATCAGGGATGGGGAAAACCTGATCTTCAAGATATTGCTGGACAACAACACCCATAATCACTTGCCAGTTTGAGAAAGATATTGATGAGCTGGACTGTGTACAGAGGAGGGCCACCAAGATGTTCAAGGGATTTGGAAACTAAGCCTTATGAGGAACTGCTGAAGGAGCTGAGTGTGTTTAGCTTGGAGAAGAGAAGATGGAGAGATGATATGGTAGTCATCAAATATCTTCAATGATGGAGCAAGCTTATTCTCTGCTGCTCCAGAAGGTAGGACCTGAACCAATGGATTCAACTTACAATAAAAGAGATTCCAACTAAAACATTAGGAAGAAGTACATGTGCAACAGTGGAATGGACTACAGTGGAAGTTGGTTTAAAGAAAAGCTGGATGACCATCTGTCAGGTATTTGTAAGCTGTGATTCCTGCATTGCAGGGGTTTAGACTACAGGGTTCTTGTGGTTGGTTCTAGCTCTACAGTTCTACAACTCTATAATTCTGTAATAAAGCATTAAAAAAAGAGGCTCCTGAAGTTTGTTGTAGAATACAAGGAAGGGAGAGAATATTTATGTAAAGAAAGCATGTAAGGAGCAATTAGATTAAGCAGATGGAAAGCAGCAAATTAAACAGAGTTTTTGCTAAATATGTAAGTAACCATTCGTAGCACAGTATAACTAAAAACAAAAAGGCAACAGAAACCATGGCTGTATATAAAATCTAAAAGTAAAATTCCATAAAGCAGGGAAATGATAGCCCTCAGTGCTTTTCTAAGCATCTCGTTACCAGCAGGATATTGACAAAAGTTGAGGAACTTCAGAGAAGAGGCACAAATAATTGTGTGAGTGGGCTGGATGAATTGTTGTACAAGGAAAGCTTTAAGAAGCAGCTGATTCTGTACAGTCAGGCAAGAGATGACAGAGTCAGGACATAAGCCCTATAAATATTTGAAGAATGCAAACACCAAAGAGGGAGAGGGATTATTTGGTGTGGTAAATCAGTTGAGTGAGAAATAAAGTAAAAAATCCAAGAAAAGGAGGCTTGATCAATGAGGGGAGTAATGTTCCAGCAAGGTGCAAATCCATGTTCTGGTCATACAAAAACTTTATCAGGTCAGCCACTAGTAAATAGGCATCACAAAACTATTATCCCATAGCAAAGAGATGAATTAGATGGTTGATTCTTGTATAGAAAACCAACAAATATCTGCAATGAAAATAAACAGGTTTCACAGATACTGTATGCTTCAGAGCGATTTCAAAGTATTTGGACACAACTACCTCATAGAAAGAACATGGTGCTGAAAGCAAGCACCACTGTGTCACGTTCAACACTGCCACAACATCTCAATCCACTTAGCAGTCATTGCAATGCATAAAGTCATTTTTTTCATGCTCAGCCTTCTGTGGTCCTCAGTTATGTGCCATAGGGCAAGGAAATGCACATGCTTTGACATCAAGGCACAGCGTTAGTTTTGTTACATGTTAGGAACATGGACAATTGACATGATCACTCCATTTTATGTAGCAGCCTAACATTCCTTGTGCTGTGTAGTCCCATCCTTTGCAGAAGGAATGCAGCACATCAGCTTGAAGAGGAACAAAGGAAGTTGTGTTACTGGTCCATCTAGTTCAGTATTGACCAGACTGTCAGAGATCTCTCCCAGCCTCCCTGGAGATACTGGGGATCAATCCTGGGACCTTCTGCATGCAAAGAAGATGCTCTGCCTCTGAGCTGTAGCCCCTCTGTATCATCATGCTGTTCTTCTGGGACGTGGGTGGCACTGTGGTCTAAACCACTGAGCCTCTTGGACTTGCTGATCGGAAGGTCAGCGGTTCGAATCCCCGCAATGGGGTGAGCTCCCATTGCTCTATCCCAACCCCTGCCAACTTAGCAGTTCGAAAGCACACCAGTTCAAGTAGATAAATAGGTACTGCTGTGGTGGGAAGGTAAACAGCATTTCCATGCACTCTGGTTTCAGTCACGGTGTTCCATTGCGCCAGAAGTGGTTTAGTCATGCTGGCCACATGACCTGGAAAGCTGTCTGTGGACAAATGCTGGCTCCCTTGGCCTGAAAGCGAGATAAGCGCTGCAACCCCATAGGTACCTTTGAACGGACTTAACCATCCAGGGGTCCTTTACCTTTTACCTTTACCTTTGCTGTTCTTCTAAGAGTGGGATCTCCATTGTTGTCGTAGCTCATTGTCCCCGAGACAAATATAAAGATATATTTATAAAATCTCTTTTTAAAATGAAAGCATCACCCAACATTTTTTGTATACCTGGTTAGATGAAAGTAGGAAGTAAGAGGATGCATCCTCACAGTGCAGCGTACATTGCCCTGAGTCAATAATCCAGCAGTAGAGCACTAGCTGTCCATTACGGTCTCGGACTTAATTTCTACTTTAAAAATGAATGCAAAGTAGCAGAGATCAGAAGGTCTCTTTCTGGATGGGTTTTCAGCCTGATCCAGCAGGACTCTTCTGTTCTTGCAAGAGGAGGAAACAATTTCATGGAGGGTAAGATTATCAGTGGTTGGTATGCATAATGGCTATGTTCTACCCCCACTGTTGAAGTGAGGAGAGTGTTCTTGCACTCCGGTCCTGCCTGTAGACTTCCAATAGGCATCTGGTTGGTTCCTGTGTCAGCTGGATGCTAGACTACACTAGGACATTGACTTGATCCTGCAGGGCTCTTCTTACTGTTCCCACTATTTGGGAGAGTTAGTCCTGAGATAGATGGACTCACAGTAACATTTGCTATAAGGCAGCTTAATATGTGAGGCAGCAAGAACAACGTTCAGCTTCCAAGCCTTGCTTGTCTTGTCAAGACAGCAGGGGGAACTGTCAGTATATCTGCAAAGAAACAAACTGGTTTCAAATCTATCCCTTCAGCTCTGAAGGAGGTGTCACAGAGTGGCTGAAAGAGGGCCACATTGCTTAATCTTTTTAAACAAGAAGTCATATTTGGGAAATATGCCAAGTATTACAAAACTTGAAAAAATAGCCACTTTTCCCATCCAGGAAGTTGTTTACATTTCAAGTAGGCTTCCACTGGTATTTTGAGAGCTTCCCCAACATATATATTCCAGCAAAAGCTGTCTACTGGAGATATGCTCCAAATGTTTGTTGTTGTTTTTTGCAACTACATTATTCCTGGATATCTCAGTTCTTCTTGGCTCAGGACATTGCAAGCTTCCTGCATTCTGCTTTTGTCTACTCTTCATCTGGTAGTTTCCATGTCAACTCCACTCCACAGCTGTTCAGCTAAATAGTCAAAGGATGCAAAGTATTTGCAAACGATTGCTGGTGGAGTGGGGAACCTCAACCCTGGTTGAATAACTGCATCATCATCCGAGGGCCTGTATGTGAACAGTCACAAAACAAATGCTACAAACTGCACATTCGTTATCGTTTGACAACACCTGAAATCGACTGTTTTCTAAGGGAAGCAGTTCACACATTGACCATCAAGACATGACTTGGCAATTAATAATAAGGTAAGAAATCAAGTGATGTGCATGCTATGCTTATGCAAATCAACCCATCATTGGCATATGCACACATCATAGAAGGTATGTGCAACCAAAGGCTTTGGTGAATAACAGTAATTATAGTTTTCAAGTTCATATTAGGCTTACTTTTTTCTGATGCTCTACATTTTGGGAAAAAATAACATTTACTCCCCAGTTGACAGTCTTTTCCAAAACAGCAACTGGATCTCTAGCAATAGCAAAAGCGGGTTCTTTAAACAGCTGACACTTCATAAGTATAAATAACGCTTTAAGTGTAGCTCTTTATTCCATCTGGTGCTGTATAACTGTATTTATACTACTCAGAGGGCCTCAAAGTTAAGGGATAAAATAAGTTATTTCCACAACTGTAACTCACGAGGATAAATGTTCCATTTTTTATTACTGTACATGAGATATTTTCCCTCCTGGTCGACAATTCATTTTGGAGATTGCCTTTTGTGGTGTTCAAAAGTTTTAAGATACACTGTATTAGTAATAGGAAGCTCAATCCTGGCAGTTCAGAATAGATATGGTCAGTCAGTTAGGATTTCATTGCCTTAGTGTCTGACCACATGGAAGTGAAACTATAGGTACATAGGGAACTGAGTCAGACCATCAGTCCCTCCTATTTAGGATTGTCATACCAGGGCTTCCCAAAATGTGGTCCATGGACCACCAGTGGTATACAAACTTCTAAATAATAATAATAATAATAATAATAATAATAATAATAATATGCTGTCCATCTAATTGGTTTGCCAATAAAAAAAATAGTAAAAACACAGTTAGAGCATCGAAAACTAAAAACTTCCCTGAACAGGGCTGCTTTCAGATGTCTTTGTCACTTAGCTGTTTATCTGTTTGACAGCTGCCGGGAGGGCATTCCACAGGGTGGGCACAACTACCGAAAATGCCCTATAACCTCACCTCTTGCAATGAGGGAACCACCAGAAGACCTTTGGAGCTGGACCTCAGTGTCTGGGCTGAATGATGGGGATGGAGACACTCCTTCAAGCATACAGGGCCAAGGCCATTTAGGGCTTAAAGGTCAGCACCAACACTTTAAATTTTGCTCGCATCCATGGATTTGTGGTTGCAGACAGGAGATGGCACATCCATCACATTAAATATCAGCATTGATTTTCAATAGTATTTTTGTTGCCTTTTTTGTTTCTTGAATTGTGTTTCAGTTTGAATTCTATGGGATTCAAACCTCACAATAATTGTAACCTGAATTCCACGTGACTGACCTCAAACTATTCTTCAGCAGAGAGGGTTAAGGACTCAAAAGTAGAGGTAGGGGGAACTTCAATTATGGTGCCATAAAATACTGACGGATGAGAAGAATTAAAGTTGGCTTCCACTTTTTATCCCCTGTTGTGCCTGTCATACATTAATTTATCATTCATAAAAGTTTAACCCACCGAAGTATGCGAACATTTGTCATTTCTTCAAGCATGCTAAATAAAAATGAGGGTGAGAATAGTGGCAAATGCATTTGCAATCTGATGTCAAGATATTTTATTCCTTCGCATAAGATCAATTATAATTATATCCCAAGGGCGAGACTCGGGCACAGATGCACTGTCTTCTATAAATACATGCATGTTGGGGAGGCTGGGCAAAGGAGAAGGTGGTGAACAGGACAAAATGGACAGCAAGTTGAAAAATGAAGGAAATAATGGCTGGTGGAGGCATGGTGTTGAATAAAAAAAGGGGTCCAAGGACAAAGTAGATCTGCTCCAAAACATGATGTAGGTATTGCTGAAAAGACCTTTGCTCAAAGATCTGTGCTGGCTACCAATTTGCTACAGGGAAAAGTTCAAGATGTTACTATTAGTATATAAAGCACCTCAACAATATGGGACCAGGTAAAGGTATGGTAAAGGTCCAGTCAAAGGGGTTGCAGTGTTCATCTCGCTTTCAGGCTGAGGGAGCCGGCGTTTGTGCACAGACAGTTTTTCCAGGTCATGTGGCCAGAATGACTAAACTGCTTCTGGTGCAACAGAACACAGTGATGGAAACGAGAGCGCACGGAAACACCATTTACCTTCCTGCCACAGCGGTACCTATTTATCTACTTGCACTAGTGTGCTTTCGAACTGCTAGGTTGGCAGGAGCTGGGACAGAGCAACGGGAGCTCACCCTGTCATGGGACTCGAACTGCCAACCTTCTGATCAGCAAGCTCAAGAGGCTCAGTGGTTTAGACCACAGTGCCACCTGCGTCCCAACTGAAGGATAACCTTACCCCATCCGTGTCCACTCAACCACTTCAATTTGTGGAGCCTGCACTTTTAAAAATGCCTCTGTGAAGAATCAATTATTTTGTGTGACAGCTCCCATGCCAAAGACTGGCAGGGCTCTGATGAGTGTGATGGAAGTGGGGGGGTGGGGACCAGAGGCTGACCCAGGAGAGGGCTGGGGTAGAAGGGTCTGGTCAGTCAGAGATGAAGGTGGGGGCACAGGACATACAGTGGTACCTCGGGTTAAGAACTTAATTTGTTCCGGAGGTCCGTTCTTAACCTGAAACTGTTCTTAACCTGAAGCACCACTTTAGCTAAAGGGACCTCCTGCTGCCGCCGCACTGCTGCTACACAATTTCTGTTCTCATCCTGAAGCAAATTTCTTAACCCAAAGTACTATTTCTGGGTTAATGGAGTATGTAACCTGAAGCATATGTAACCTGAAGCGTATGTAACCCGAGGTAACACTATCAGAAACAGAGGAAGAGGCTGTCCAGGCCAGGGGTGGACAGGATGAATCCCTGCCGTCCCCTGCCTTACTTTCTCCTAGAACCAGGAGGGGCTTGAAGAGGGAAGTGAAGTGACAACTTCCTTGCAGGAGAAGTCTCGGTTTGCACACACACACACTCCATCAGACATGGATTCATAAGCCTGGGAAGGGATGTGGTCCCACTGTTACTTCAACTGCTCAGCCAGGCATGAAATTTGAAAAGTTAATGCAAGCCACGTAGACACTAGAAGCGTGTGTGAGTATCCAATGCACCTTAGGAGCTGCTGTGTGGTTCCTTCCTTCCTTCCTTCCTTCCTTCCTTCTTTCTTCACAATTACAAATTAACTATCATCCATTTGCCTTCCTTGGTTGGATGTGCACAGGTATCCTTCCCCATTAACATCAAACAGTACTACTGTACTACTTTAGAAGGAAACAATTAAATAGGATTACTATTACAATTATTATTATTATTATTATTTTATTATTATTATTATTATTATTATTATTATTATTATTAAAACCAGTACACAGGAGGGTGGAGGGCCTATGAGTTGTGGGAAGAATGAAAGTAATTATGGGTCACATCTCCTAGGCTTAAATTAGATTGCACTGGAGGGTTGAACCCAACAGTCTTATACCATGGTTAAGATTTTGTCACATGCAATGGAACCCCCAAGCTGATTTGGGGTGGTCCATGGGGTGTGCAGAGGGAGTAGAGGGGGAGTAGAGGGGAGCAGAGGAGGGGGAAAGTTCTGTTCATTGAACTGCATACAACCCAGAATATCTCCATGTAATAATTTTCCCAATAAATTACCACAGATGGTAAGAATATTTCTTATCAAGTTCCCAACCCCCTTCCCCTCAAGGCAGAAAATAATGACACATGACACAATTATTAAGGTTAATGGGCTAAAAAAGGCCACAACTTTACTGGTTACAGGTGATGAGTGCCATTGGCTTAGGCCTTGGACCAAACCGACTATATCTGACTCCAGCCCGTCTGCTTGAAGTCCGGGAAGGGTTAACCACCAGTAGAGGGAGTCAAGCTGATGCACATCGACTAGGAGCTCCCCCGGGGTCACTGATAGGGGGCGTACCTTAGGCCCTCACCTCCATAGGTTTGGACAGGGCCACACCCCCTGGAATCCTTTAGCGAACTACCCTTCAATATGCGGGGCAGCTGATGGCGCTACCTCCCCTCTTTCCATCTACAGAACTATTCCAATGCCTAACCGCCAATACCCAGAAAGTTGTGATGAAGTTTGCTATGAAGTAGGTGAAAACCAAGTGGCTGGTGCCAATTTTCCAAGTGGAAAAATTCCTACCAGGCCCGTTAATGGCGACCAACCGAAGTCCATAGCAAGGTCCAAGAAGGAAAAATCTTAGAGGGTGGGAGGGTGGGAAAACAGGAGCAGCTGGCGGGTGGACAAAAAGGGAGATCCCCAGCTGCATCCTGCCTTTATGGGGCAGGCCACACACCCAGACCCACCTGATTGGCCGGCTAGGGGGTGACACAGCCGGGAATCCCCCAATCGCGCAGGGCTGGTCCAGGAGCGCTCTGCCGGGAGTCACATAGGATCAGGGGTGCTGCGCGCAGGCATGCAAAGGGTGCCCTCCGTTTGATGTGGAGAGTGGTCATTACCAAGACTTCATGTATGCTCTGAATTCACAGGAGCACAGGAGCAGAACAGAATGTGGTACAGCATTGGAAAGCATAATTGACACTCACCCCAGCAAAAGCCATAGTGGAGTATCCCCACCCTTTAAAGTCAATGTGTGCGTCAGGTACCATATGCACAGAGTTCTAAAGTGGTTTTCTTCAACAATGTAGGAATAGCTGCCATGACTGCTTTTCGTGGAAAGGATCCCAGGATCAATTTCTGGCATCACCAGTTTGTGCTGGGAATGTCCCCTAGAGAGCCGCTGGATCACCATATGGTTTGACTCGCTATCAGGCAGTTTTATATGTCCCATCCTCCTCCTCATCTCAATATGCCTTTTCTGAGAAAGCTTACTTTGTCTCTGTACAACTAGAAATGCCATAAAGCGATTGCAGCGTATTCCCCTTCCATCCAGTTTCCAGCACATCATCTTTGTGGCATGTGAGAATTCTCATTAAAATGTCACAGAATAAGAAACATGGCAAATAGAGATAAATTAATCAAGTCCAGATCCCTGGTGTAGTATATAACATATGCTTAATGTAATTACAGTTTTGAATCACCAGAAAAAATTGAATTAATTCTGTTTTGACTCATAGCCTTTCTTAATCATTTATGATATTTTACTAATGAAGGTCAGCAAATATATTCCCTCCCCCCCCCCCTTTTCCGGTTTCATAACGTGAAGAAATAGAATGGGCTAACATCTGTCATCTATATGAAAGATGATCAGAACTTTAGCAATTTCCCCCTTTCATTTAAGATTAAAGAAAAATAAAGTGGAACCATTTGTATATGACTACTGAGCTCAAGCATTTGATTCCTTGCGCTTAGGTAGCCAAAACAGCAACATCCACACAGAAAAAAGGTTGTGTCAGTGGACTAGGTTTAACCCTTGGGTCTGCCAAAATAAATAAAGAGACCATAGTTTCAAAGTGTAAAAAATAAAATAAAATAAAATAAAATAAAATAAGACAGATCAGCTCCACACTGTCCTTCTGTGTTCTGCAGCTGTGAAACTCTTCCTGCTAGATTGTACGAACTTCATTACACAACCTGACAATTTAAAAGAAAGCTGGCTTTCTGTGGCAAAATGTATTTTGGGTTCCCAGACCACTTGCCTGGAGAAGAAACTAACCTTCAAGGTCACTGGCAATGCCTTAGACCCACCTGTGATATGACACTTCCTTCTTGAGACCTGGTGTCGTATTTGCGGTTGGCTCTCTTATAGCAAGGAGATTAAACTTACGTGGAATGGAAAGCTCTGTTATTGTTGGTAAATCAAATGTATAGTTTGCATGGCCATTTTTGATCAATGCCCTTTACAAGTTATTACACCCTGATAAGTCATTTCTCATGTCATTGCATCAACTCTAAAGGTTCCCAGCTATTGAAAAGCAATACAAATCATATTTTCCCTCGGCTGCTATTGATTTTGAAAAAGCTTTCTTCAAATGTAATTAAGATTATTAAAATATTTCTGAAATCTGTTCCACATCCTTCTCTGTGTTTTTTTATTTAGTTTTCAATAGTTCCTCTTCTGCTAAAGAGCTCTTTACAATTGGCAGCAGTACTCCAAAACCACAGCTTCTGTTTCAAGCATAACACGTCAAAACAAACAAAAAACCAACAACACAACCCTGTGGCCTGCTTTATGTTTTACTCACACAAAGTGGTTTGTGGGTGGTGGACAAACCTTTAGCCCCACTCCAAAATCATTCAAATCCTCCTGGCCTCATGCTGAACACTTGTATGGGGAAGGTCCGAAGGTGGAAATCCTGTTGAGAACAGGTAGGCTGTCCTCGTATCCTGAAAACCTGGGCACATAGGGTTTATATCTCACTGAAGTGTCTCCACCTCCATTGTCGAGCCTGGACAGTCCAGCTCCGAGGGGCTTCTGGCAGTTAATAATAATAATAAATAATAAATAATTTTATTTATACCCCACCCTACCCGGCCAGAGCCGGGCTCAGGGCAGCTAACACCAGTAAAATTACAATAAAAACATAATGGGGGGGGCAATTTAAAATACAAGTTAAAATGCAATTTAAATTTAAGGTATTCTAAGGGCTGTGTAAAACACCACCAAGCAATGTTGCAAGCCTTATTGAATCCCATAGAATCGCAGAATTGCAGAGTTGGAAGGCTGAGGGCACACTCATTCATATGTGGTGGCGATGTGGGAGAGTGAAAGTGTTCTGGAATACGGTACATGAAGAACTCAAAAAAATGCTAGGAATCCCTTTAGAACACCCCCCCCCCCCAAAAAAATATACCTGCTAAGCTTAATGGGCAAAGAGATCCCACAAGATAGGAGAAATCTATTGCTTTACGCAACAGCTGCGGCAAGGCTTCTGAAAGGAAAAATTGGAAAAGCGCCCACATACCCATGAAAGACGACTGGATAAATAAGTTATCAGAGTTTATAGAACTAGCAAGACTAACTGCGATAGTAAGGTGTCAATCAAATCAGAAACTAATATCTCAATGGCAATGGTATGAGGAGTATATGAATAAACATTGTTCGAAAGATAACATGCTGATAGGCTTGGATTAAGTTTGTACAGAATAATCAATTCTAAAGGATAATAATGAGAAAAGAATGGATAAATCATCATAGATTTGAATTAGAATATATGCAACGTAAATTGTAATATAGGAGTCAAAATACGGGTGAGCACTGGTGGAGGGAAAACACACTAGATGGGTAAGGTGGATGCAATCTTCTTTCTAACTTTTGGTTGTAAGTTTGTGTAGTGTCATATTTTCCTTGTTTTCTTTTTCTTTTTCTATATGTAAATGAATGGGTTTGACCAAACTGTGGGAGGCAGTGGAAGACAGGAGCGCCTGGCATACTCTGGTCCATGGCGTCACGAAGAGTTGGACACAACTAAATGACTAAACAACAACAAATGAATGTAGTATTTTCTTTGTTTGTAAATAAAAACTTTTGTGTGTGTGTGGAGTTGGAAGGGACCCTGAGGGTCCTCTAGTCCAATCCTCTACAATGCAGGAATCTTAACTAAATCATTAATCACAGATCAATGCCTGTACTTAGGTCCTTGCTTTGGGGAATTGCTCCCTGGGAAGTTCTAAAATCTCCATCCATGGACTTCTCTTTGCTGTAACTGAAAGGAAGCCAGAATACTGTGTAACTGATAAGACCTGGCCAGAGCTGCCACTGCATTTCAGCAAAAGCAAAAATATTCCAGAAGAATTTGGAGGTTCCAGTTCATGTACAAGGTATGAAAACTAACCAAATCTCTAAAGAAGATTCTGAACAGTAAACCATATCCTGCCATGAGAAAAGGATCTTGTGGCTGACAACTGACATGTGTCTATCACTGGGGAGGTGGGGGGGTGCGGAGTAAAGGAAGAAGAAGCTACCAGCCCTTTCCATATGCAGAAACCAAAATGCACTAAGAGTTGATATAAACATATTGATGCAATTCCCTGATTGCTGGTCACTCTTTCTATTTGGGATGAGAACACTTTGATAAAGTGGCAGTGGCAGTGACTGGGTCCTTTATTGCCTTAAATTGCAGCTGAGGGTTCTGACGTTGCCTACGCACGTTGAGATCTTATGATTACAGTTCTGTCCATTGCTAAATGGAAGCATAGTCAATTAGATATGTGGGAAACCTACTACTTTTCTTGTCAATATTGTTAAACTTGCTGGTGTTTTTGGAGATGGTGAAGTGCGCATACAACTCAATTATGTTCCCCAGCAGTTTATCCTACTTGCTGAAACCTGACCAGGTCAACACCGTAACTCTTGCCACTTCTAGGGGACAGGGAGGAATTCTAATCTGACTATAAGCGAGACTGCAAAAAGTCATAAATGTGTGTAGCTGGGTGTGTTTTGTTTCTATTTGAAGGGCTTCTAGATTTTCCTTTGACCCTGTGGCTCTTACATTGCCTCGTGCATTTAAAATAATATGGTAGATTCACTGTCATCTGGGAAGGGACTTTTAAGAACGGCATTCAGTGATGGCTTTCTTCAGTGGCTAGAGAATTAGAGAATTAATATTGCAACTTTTCATTCCACTAATGCGGACTTACCCTAGAGAGAGCCCCCCTGAACTCAAAGGAACTTACATTGAGAAGGCATGCATAGGATTGTGTTGTAAGTATTATAGTGGGTGAACATATTGTTGTATACATTTATGATGATGGTTTTATTTATATGCCGCCCACATGACTGGGTTTCCCCAGCCACTCTGGATGGCTCCCAACAAAATATTAAAAACACAATACAACCAACAACAATACAACAATAATAATTCAAAACTTGCCTTCAGATGTCTTCTAAAGTCACATTAGTTGTTTATTTCCTTGACATCTGATGGGAGGGTGTTTCACAAGGTGTATGACACTATTGAGAAGAACCTCTGACTGGTTCCTTATAGCTTCCCTCTCACAGTGAAGAAACTGCCAGAAGGCCCTTGGCGTGTCTGGGCTGGACAATGGAGGTGGGGACATTGATAGGTAATCTGCATATGAGGAGAGATAAAAAGAGCATGTGAAAGAATATTATTAGGAGAATCTGCTTATTCGGACTGTATTAAGAATGTGTCATGAATGTTTGTGCAGGGAAAGCTCAGGCTTGGGTCTGTAATAGAAAGCAGAAACTCTTTCCCTACTGAGTCATGCACCCGAATGCAGCCATGCTTTTCCTCTGAGTACGCGATTTAATTTCTATGCATGTGCTAAACTAAGGTGAGGGAATGCTTCTGTATTAGCCAGTGGTACCTCGGGTTACAGATGCTTCAGGTTACAGACTCCGCTAACCCAGAAATAGTACCTCGGGTTAAGAACTTTGCCTCAAGATGAGAACGGAAATCGTGCAGTGGTGGTGCAGTGGCAATGGGAGGCTCCATTAGCTAAAGTGGTGCTTCAGGTTCAGAACAGTTTCAGGTTAAAAACAGACCTCCAGAACAAATTAAGTTCTTAACCCGAGGTGCCACTGTAGTCTGGTGGACTCTACTTTTGTGGATTCTCTGTGGCTGCTGTTGCTCTGACCAAGTAAAAGCTAAAATATGATGACTGGAGTGGTCAACTGAATAATATTCAGTAAAGTATTTTAATTTCTGTTTCACAGGGAGATTGCATGTCTGTATAAAGTATGCTACTGTCTACAAAGAGTGATTCTACATGTTATAAATCATAAGGTGGAAGGCTGAGGTAAGGACAATTCTGAAGGTGCATTTTTAATACTCTCCTAATGCTTCCTGCATGCTATTAGCAAAACAGGGAGAAAGTTCTTCCACCTGAGTAAAGCAGGTCTTGGAATGACTCTAATGTGCTTCAGTTGCCTTGGTGCTTCTAACCCACACTAAATGTAGGGGGTTATAACTTTGATCTAAATCTCACTGTCTCCTTATCTGCAAAAAATAAAAATAAAAATAATCATTTTTTATGAATTTTATCATACCGATTTTATCACTTTAATATGAAAATAGGTCATTCTCCACTAAACCACTGCCAAAGCATGACATTTTTACTATCCCCATTACCTCTGCAGTACACTTAAATTTGATTTATGAGAACATTTTATGGTATGTTTGTCCTTAGGAGGCTCTGAGCAATGAGATAAAGAATATTAATGGGATTCGCTTCAGAAAAAAAGAGAATGTGCTGCATGTTGATTGGCTGCAGATGCAGCTTGAACAACAAAATCAAATTTCAACTAGAGGAGGAAAAGTGTCTGTGACGCTTTATTTTAATGTTCTTCTGCAGCCTTTATAAATACAAAAGGTGTGTGTAGTGGTTGAGGGTTGAGGGAACCAAAGTAAACAAGTATTTTGCCTAAATCCTTCCAGGCTGTTCCTTGAAGTTGGCATCATACGAAACCGGCAATGAGAATTGCAACAAAAGAGACTTTCTGTTTCATCCATAACAAACTGGAAGGAAAGATATGCCCAAATACCATGTTGATTTTTCTATCTCCAGTGAATCTGCTCATAAAACGCGCAGATGAAATGTCTCATAAAGTGAACTGGGAGATTTCTCCTTAGGCAAGGCATCTCAAGAATTTCGAGAGAAAAATATATTTTGTAAAGACTGGCAAAATTTCCTAGGAGGGCTCTGCGTGTTAGGATACACAGAGATACACACACACACACACACACACACACACACAGCTGCATTTTCAAGTCTTTGGTGTTTTCAATCTAGGAATGTTTCTGTTGGGAAATCTTGTAAGGGTCCCATTTTTCAAGTGCAGCACTAGCAGAATAAAGATTGATACGACAGCCGTGGATGTCTAAAATAAGGAGATCTATTTAAAGAACTGCCCTGCTGGAAGAAACCATAAGCACCAATCATATTTCTTGAAGGTGTGCAAATGAGACGTGGGCATTCCCTGTTCGTTTTCAGCACCTGGTAATCAAAGCTATGCTGTGTCAGAATATGGAAATCTTAAGAATATGTCTTATCATTAGGGATGGGGGAGAAAATTGGTTCAGTTCAGGATTTAATGCAGGACCAAGAGCTGCCTCTGCCTCAGCAGGAACAACGGAAACTGCCACAGCCTGCATTGCAGGCACCACAGCTGGTCACGGCTGATGCGAGGGAGTCAACTACTATCTGAAAATTGAGAAGCATGTCTTTTGGTGCGTCAAAGATGCACGTCCCAATTTTCTTCAGCAGAATGATGGTCATTTTGTCCCCGTCCCATCCCCCCCGTGATGACACCAGGTGTGTGGCCCACATAGTTCAGAGGCTGCAGAAGGGAGAAGCTATGAAATATTGGGAGAGGAACAGCAGGAAGTAGCAGCACCAGAGGAGAAACAGCTGACAGATTCAGTTATTTTGGAAAGTATTCCTGACCCACCCACCCTCTCCCAGGACCAGGTGGGCGTTGAGAGTAGTAGAACAGAGAGCTCAGAGGCAGAAAGCTCAGATTAGCCAACACAGGGATGATGTAGAATAGGAGAGACGGAGGGGGTGTGACTTTAGTCAGAGCAACACCATTATTTAAGAGAGACTGCATTCCTTCGTCTCTCTCTGTGAATATTGACTAAAGTAAAGGGACCCCTGACCATTAGGTCCACTCGTGGCTGACTCTGGGATTGCGGCACTCATCTCGCTTTATTGGCCGAGGGTACAGCGTACAGCTTCCGGGTCATGTGGCCAGCATGACTAAGCCACTTCTGGCGAACTAGAGCAGTACACGGAAACACTGTTTACCTTCCCACCGGAGCAGTACCTATTTATCTACTTGCACTTTGATGTGTTTTCGAACTGCTAGGTTGGCAGGACCAGGGACCGAGCAACAGAAGCTCACCCCGTCGTGGAGATTCGAACCGTCGACCTTCTGATTGGCAAGTCCTAGGCTCTGTGGTTTAACTCACAGCGCCACCCGAGTCCCTTACTGAATAAAGTACTTAGTAAGAACTCTTCTTGTTTATCTGCTTCTTGGCTACCACCACGGGACGGATCAGATTCCCTAAAGCCTGACACAAACCAAACAATTTCCATATAAATCACAAGAAGATCTAAAATAAAAATAAAAAAACAACAACATCAGCAACCCGCCCCCAATAACCCCCTATAAAATACCCCCGCCCAAGCCTGTTCAGCATCCTCAGCTTCTGTAACTGAGGGCCCCACCCTCACAGGCGTGGTGGGAAAAGGCCTGCAAGGCAGGGAGTAGGTCTTCCAGGACTCATATCCAAGAAGAACGCAGTCTGCATAGACATGTATCATTGTAGTTGTCGACATGTAACATTCAATGGGTGTGCACCTTGTGCACCTGTGCACCTTGTGTACCTCAACACAAGAGTTGAGCTGTAGAAATCCACAAGTATGCCCTGTCACATGAATACTTGTACATGCATAGAGACAGCTTGTACCTGTGTCTGTTGTGATATATTAACAAGCTTTGAGAATGCCAGAGGGAGAAATTCAATTTTTGCACGTTCCTGGATGCACTGATGTGATCAGCAGTTCCTGAAGTAATGTGCAGGTCAAAGCACTGTTTCCTTTGGATTTTAGATTTCTTTGAAATTTGAGATGCGGTCCTTAGCTCCAAAAAAAATGCAGAAAATGTGTATTTTGATGCAGATCTTGTAAGATAATATGTTTAAAATGAGCACTCACACTTTTCATTGTGGGTACCCTTTGCAGGATTGCACGTGGTGCTACAGTTCCCAGGGAGCTTACTGGCAAACAGGGGCTGGCTTGCCTCTCAGTGTTAATTGTGGAGATTCACGCCCAGCCTCAGCAATCAAGTTTCTTGCTGGAAGGTGGGGCCAGCCCCATTTATGAATAGGGGGTGGAGCTGAAAACAGCCAGGCAGTCGGCTCTGGAGATTCACCCTCCCTACCCTCCCTTTGTTTAGTGTTTCTTGTTTCCAGGTTAACTTTTTCTTCCTGTTTAGCAGGCACTGTTACGGTCTTTGACTGGTTGCTGTTGAAGGACCAGCAAGAATTTCCCCTGCATTGGCAGGTTTTGTCTTCCCCATAGCAATTCGTCACAACTTTAGCGGTTTATGGCCTTGGGTGGAATCCTTTAGTCTTTTCTTCCCTATATGGGGGGGGGGGGTGAGTGGTGACTCACCCCCCTGCAGCGACAATTCCAGGGTTCCCCTCTTAAAGGGGTTATATATTTGTGTCGGAGCCAGCCGTTACAAGTGGTGGAGTTTAGCATAAAATAAAGACACAGAGAGCCAGCAATATTTTCATGATGGTAGGAGCAGCTCCTTTGGAACTTCCCTCTCCTCCGGTAACTTTTTTATTATCCTTTGTCTCTCTCCAGCCGCATGACTGTTTGCCAATGTCTCACGTTACCTCATCCGGTCAAGGCTTTTATTGCCCCCTTCACCATATAAGGTCATTACATTCCAATACATTGTAAAGCTCAGAGTGCTGGTCAGCCGAGGTCAGGGGGCACCCTGCAATATTACAAGCCTTTGCAGTGGCTTTATGACTCCCACATGCCCTCTTTCTTTATTTTATATCAGAGTCAATACGGTTATATCGAGAGCAATAGGCGACTCTTGTGAGAACCATGCAGTACATATAGAGATGAAGGAAGGAATACATTGGATACAGCAACACAAAATAATGCAAATAACTACTATAATGATCACTAAAATCAATAAATGTCGAAGCCAACTTCCATCCGGAAGCCAAGAATATAAGAATTCTAATTCCAAGCTGCATGGTAGGCTTCCTGTAAGAGAACAAGAGCTATTAAAAGTGAAATTCAATGTATATTGACAGTTTGGATATATGCCCCATGATTCTTTCCCCCTCCTTAATTTGAAAATAAATGGGGGCAGGCTCATGGAGGGTCAATTGTACTGGAGGCCAAAAAGTTTGCTTAGGGGATATAATATTAGTAAATTGAAAAGATCTATTGACAGGCACACCATGAAGCATTATGCCTGAATGACTGGCATACACACCCAACATTTAGAAGCATGCAATAAACTGGCAAACATAATCATATCTTGTACAAAAATATTATCCCTCCATATCTTATGATAATTTTCTCCCCTAAAAGTCTTATTCAACAACGCTGTACTTCTAGTTCAAAAGTGGCTGAGCCGTGGATACTGCCAGCCAGAGTAGGAAGCTGACAACAGCTGCTTGCCAGCCGATGAGGTGAAATATGGTGGTTTCAACTGGACTGGTCGTCTGCTTCTCTTCCTTGTATAATGGTGCAGCAAAGGATGGCAAGGCAAATGGTTAGGAAGGCAAACACTGCCAGATGCAGTTCGTGTGCAGCACCTCTAGGTGGCGCATGCGGAAAGGTTTCAATGCTTCACCCACAAAATGTTGACAAAGTGTAGGGGAGTTCCGCATGCCTTGAGGCAGGACAACCCACTGATATCGCTGGGTGGGCTGCGAATTGTTATATGCTGGCAATGTAAAAGCAAACCGTTCCCTGTCTGCTGGAGCCAGTGGGATGAAGATGGTTCAATGTGGCCGAAAGTCAATTGTTCAGAAATAAGCTGGTCAGAGATAGCTGGTGCCGCTGCTGCGGATTTTTCTTTTGGTAGAGGCCACTGTTCTACCCACACGGGGGTATCGGTGATCCTGGTTTGCCACACTGGAAACAAGTTGTATCGGTGGCTACAGGCTGGTTTTCATTTAGCACTGTTGCCAGCAGATAAGCCTTGTGGCTGGCTGTTCCGACAGACTGACAAATGCATGGCTGCTGTGTCTGTGGCAGGATTGTGTATTATCGGTCGCAATGCAAGTTTACAATCCTCATTGGCATTTTCAAAGGCCAATTGTTTGATAATTATTTGTTTGGCTTCAGGATTTTCAATCTGGCGACTCACTGCTGTAAGCAGCCTGTCCATAAAGGAAGAATATGATTCTCTTGCCTCTTGCCTGATTGAACCCCACCTTGATTGAATACTGGTGGGTTCTGGGATTTTTCTCATTGCTTGTTTAGCAGCAAGAGCAGTGTCCCTCAATAAGATTTGCAGCAGTGTGGCTTGCACTGAAGCTTGAGCGAAGGGACCACGCCCCATCATGGCATCTGTGACGTCTGCAAGGGTAACATTTGGATTATTTCCTCTGACTTGTTGTAACAAGGCTGGAGCATAAGCACGGCAGGCAGTTTCCCATTCGTGGGCAAACAAAACACCAGCTGATGGGGGCAACACAGTATGGGCCAAAAGCTTGATGTCCTCTGGAACCAATAGCTGGGCTAATGTGGCTTCTAAAAGCGCCTGCGTACATGGGGCTTGGAGTCCATTGGCCTTTACTGACTGTTGCAGCTCTCTCAAGATCTTAAAGTCAAAAGGTTGGTGTTGGGCTTGGGTGCCTGCTGGGGCACCAGCAGGGGGCACAATAACAGGGAATGCCATAGTAACCTGAATTAAGGAACAGGCAAGGACTGCACGTTGAAAAGGTTCCGGTTCTGGTTCTGCCGCTGAAAGAGCAGGATCATTGCCAGCCAGACCACGGTATTTTTGCAGGATTGGGTCCTCTGGTGAGGAACTGTAGTCCGGAGGTTTGGGGTCTGGAGCTGCTGGCAAAGCAAGTATTGGAACAGCCTCTAACACAGCAGGCTGAATTAAAGAAGCTGAAGGTTGTGTTGGCAATGCAGCCGTGGAGATATTTTTTGGTGATAAAGAGCCCATGGCGTAACGAACCTTGCACCATGCATTTAGAATCCAAACACTTATGCTGGGGTGCCCATGAAAATGTTCCCCGATCTTGTCCCAAAGTTTTAATTCCCAAGTCCCATCTGCAGGAAACCAGGGGGAATGCTCTTTGATGGCCAGAATGAGCTGTATTAAATCACCCTCCGGAACTTCCAATTTGTTGGAGGAGAGGAGAAATTTTAAGTCTTTTAAAAATTTCTGTTGGGGAGCAGACAAAGAGCTGCCCATTTTTCTAAAATCAAGATCAAAGAGAGATTGACTCACCAGGGATCCGAAGATGAATAGCGCTTGAAGCCCTTGCCGGGCGTGGTAAGCCGATGATATCCTTTGCTAGGATCGAAAAACCTCACACGGTCTCCTTTTAAAATCCTCTTAGTCTGCCTCAGACTGTTTCCTTTAAATTGCCTCACACGGTTTTCTTTTAAAAGCCTCAGACGTATTCTTTTATTCAGCCTCACACGGGGCACCACTTGTCGGAGCCAGCCGTTACAAGTGGTGGAGTTTAGCATAAAATAAAGACACAGAGAGCCAGCAATATTTTCATGATGGTAGGAGCAGCTCCTTTGGAACTTCCCTCTCCTCCGGTAACTTTTTTATTATCCTTTGTCTCTCTCCAGCTGCATGGCTGTTTGCCAATGTCTCACGTTACCTCATCCGGTCAAGGCTTTTATTGCCCCCTTCACCATATAAGGTCATTACATTCCAATACATTGTAAAGCTCAGAGTGATGGTCAGCCGAGGTCAGGGGGCACCCTGCAATATTACAAGCCTTTGCAGTGGCTTTATGACTCCCACATATTTGGGTGTCACTGGCCATACACTGAAAGATCGTCAGTGAACTACCCTTCGTGTGGGGATATGGGCTTGGCTGCCTGTTACACTTACATCTCGCAGAGCACCCCCATATCCCATTTACCCTGATGAGCCCCAGTTCCCCCTGGCTGGGGGACTGGGAAGGATACACGCCCAAGGCCTAAGCCAAGGTCTTCCTATATTCGGTAGTTTAACAAAGTTGTGGCCTAATTTTAATTCCATATAATGTTGTCAGAGTCTTTGTTCCTTCCTTATGATCCCTGGGGGCTGGGGCTGTCGCTACCTGGTCACTCAATACATATTTAAGCGGCATGTATTTAAATGTGATTTCAGTGGGGATCTCTCTGTTTCTCAGAACCAGTGGAAAGAAGAAGGAATAGATTCCTGGGTAAACCTATGTGAAATTGACATGGATTGGAAACAAACTTCTCTTTCCCTCCCTATTCCTTCAGTTCGTATATTGCAATTCGTACTTGAGGGTGAATGTGACATTAGATTGACCCTCGCTCAGAAAGCCCAATAACTATACAGATACAAATAGAGAAAATACATGCTGTAATAGGACATATCCTTGCTGTAAGGACAGAGCGGAAAAAACCCTGCCCTCTAGCCCTTCGTAAATGCACTTCTGAATGTGCCAGAGTATGGAATTGCTCCTGTGTCAAGTATCTATCTTTATGACTTATGTATTTCATGGATGCCCATGAGGCATCTCAAAGTGATTTACAATAATATATATATATATATATATATATATATATATATATACACGTTACAAATTCTTAAAAGTTAAAAACAACTATATAAAACACTTTTTTAAAAAAAACCAAGTATAGATATAAATATAAAAGCAGTTTAAACATACATAGAATCGCTTTGGCTCGAAGACGGATACCTACTGGGATAAAGATTTTAGATGGTTTGTTGAAAGGAAAACATTCTTAGCAAGCGCTAACAAGCCAATCCACATATCTTTGCTATATAAGCTATTTTAAAAGTGATTCCCTTAAGAATCTTATTCCCCAGAGGCAGGTTTATTAAGCTACACAGATATATTCAAATATGTTGTCGTTCATAAAGGTTACCATTTTCAGGCCGCTCTGCATATACATTTAGAGCACTGTACACTTTTTAAAAATAAATAACTTGTAAACCACTTAGAAGTGCTTTTTTCTTCTTAGAGGTGTGGTGTATAGATTTTATGAAATAAAAACAAATGAATAAACAAGAGCAAAAGGATACCACTGTTTAGTCAGGGCATCTCTTAAAGATATCCGAGGAACTGTCATTTGTTAAGGATGCTGAGACCCTCTAGGTGTCCTGAGCAAACTATAATACCCAGAGTTACCTGGGAAGAAGGGTTAGCTGTTAAACCACTTTAGGAATTTGAGGTCCACAAGGGGAATAGGGGTCTCCAAACAAACTACAGTCCCCACGATTCTTTGGGGTAGAAGCCAAGGCTGTTTAAAGTGGTACAACACTGTTTTAAATGTACAGTGTTGGAATGTCCTAGAAGAAACTTGAAGATGGTCTTGAACAAGTTGCGAGGCAACAGAAAATTTCCCAAGCAACAGGTGCCCTTTATTAGGACATGTGATCAACTAAGTCTGGATCAGTCTAAATGAGCATGTGAATGAGGTCTCTGGCCAGATGGCTAAAAAAGAGAAAAAGGTTATGTTGCTTTATTTGTGTTTATTTATTAATGACCAGTGTAAAGTTTTGTAAATGATAAAGACTGAGATAAAGACTGTGGGTGCCCTTTGCGGGATCACGCACGGCATTTTGGACCCCAGGGAACTTACCAGTTGTATGGACTGGCCTGCTTCTCAGTGCTATTCTTGGAGGTTCACGCCCAGCCTCAGTTAGTCAATTTACACTGCTGGGAGGTGGGGACAGTCCCATTTATATATTGGGAGTGGAGCCGGCAGTAACCAGGCAGTCAGCTCAGGAGCTTCACCCACCTAACCCTCCCTTTGCTTAATGTTTCTTATTTGCAGGTTAACCTTCTTTCTTCCTGTTTAGCAGGCGCTGCTACTGTCTTTTGACTGGTTGCTGTTGAAGAACCGGGAATAAATTTTCCTGCATTGTCATGTTTTGTCTTCCCTGTTGCAATTCGTCACAACTTTGGCGGTTATGGCCTCGGGCAGAATCATTTAGTCTTTTCTTCCCTATATGGGGGGGGGGGGGCTTGAAGTAGTGACTCACCCCCCTGCAGCGGCGATTCCAGGGTCCCCCTCTTAAAGGGGTTATATATATATGGGTGGCACTGGCCATACACTGAAAGGTTGTCAGTGAACTACCCTGTATGTGGGGATATGGAGTGGGCTGCCTGCATACAAATGCGTCTTGCACCCTGATGAGCCCCAGTTTCCCCTGCTGGGAGTTGGGAGGGATACATGCCCAATGCCTAAGCCAAGGTCTTCCTACATTTGAAAGTTTAATAAAGTTGTGGCCTAATTTTAATTCCATAGCACGTTGTCATGAGTCTTTTTTCCTTTCCGGTGGTTCCTGGGGGCTGGGACGGTCGCCGCCTGGTCACGCAATGGGGATTTCACTAAGAGCTGGAATGCTGATGATGATACTGTAAAGAAGAGAAAGATGCAGGAAAACATTTCTGTGAAAGGAACTCTGCTGCAGAAAGAAATGAAATCCCAAGAGTAGATGCTCACGGACCAACATATAGTGCAGATGGGACTTGAGTTAGAAAAATGTCAGTATGGGGAGGTCCTAATTCAGATATCCTTGGGGTACTGTAGCCTTATTGGAGTTCACCGATTGGGTCTGCGTTGCTCCGGGACAGGAGGAAGGAAGTCAAATGACACCGAGTTGGTTCAAAGAAAGAGTTTATTCTGCTCTCCGGATAGCAGAAGGCACTTGCGTGATCAAGTCCACAGCAAGTCCAAAGAAATGACAAGTTTCACGCAGTATATATATCCTCCAGGCACCCTCTCCCTCCTTCCCATATAAATCCAACCACGTCAGCCTATGTACGCAGATTGACTTCACATATGTTCTTGCTCTGGTATTCTTAACCATAAAAGGGAATTCCTTCCTGTACTTCTGACCATAAAAGGATCTTCCTCTTCCTACTCTTATCTTGGAGGAAGAGGTCACTATCTCCAAGAACATGCTCTGGCATTCTTCCCGGACTGGGTCTGTGGTCTTTGTGGTCAGGACATAAGATAAGGTACAGACGCATCATCCCTGCTCTACTGGAACTTGGCAAGGTCACTCATTGCCGTCACTGACTGATAAGGGAGAGAGCTTTGAGCACAGCCAGGTTTTTGTTTATACATTGACTCAGAGCTTAAGTTAATGGATTTTAGCTAAGGAAAAATAGGGATTTTGGTGCAGTTTCAAACTGCCTGCACCGTCAGTTTTGGGTTTTGGGAAACCCATTCCTTCAGTACTTCATAATCTGGGCTGATAATTATTTAGACTCATGGAATTGTAGGGTTTGGTGGGACCACGAGGATCATGTAGTCCAACCCCTGCAACTCAGGAATCCTCTTGCCCAACGTGGGGCTCAAACCCACTTGTTCCTGTCAGCATCGCCCTAGAGCCAGTGCACCAACTGGACTCTTGCACCTCAACCCCGACTGGGCTAGGCGAGCTGGGTAGCACCGCCAGAGACCTCCTTCTCACAGGAAACGGTCACAGTGCTGTGGACTCACAGCTCAGAGCTGAGAGCACCGGATTCACTGTCTCAATAATACAGTCGTTGCGCAGCAGAGTTTTGCAGAGTCTTGCAGAGTATAAACCACTCGGAGAGCAGCTCTGTAGAATATCTTCCTTTTATTCTATAACTACAACTATGATACAAAACTATATACAGAGCTGAATATTCTAAGCATAAATCAATGCTACACTGAGAGTCTGCAGCTGCTCTAACAGCAATCTTATCTCTAGGATCTCCAACACTCTCACTCTCTCCGATACACTGACTGACTGACTCTCTCTCACACACACAGATATGTTGCTGGGCAGAATAAGTAGATAGGCAGGACACGCCTCCTTCTCTCTGGAGAGTCAGCAGAGACCATCAGGAGATGATCAGGAGATTCTTGTGTATGGGAGGGGTGAAATCTCCTCAGTTCCATTGCACTCCTTAATTTAAGCACACCAGTCTATAATAAGAACATCAGTCATACACCAGTTATCCTCTACATTCACCCTCTGATTTCCACGGTCTATCAAACTGCCTCATCCCAAAGACCAGTAGAAGCGACGCACGCTGCAGGCGGAACACGGCTTGCAGTTTGATGATCACGGCGGAAAGCAATACTTTGTAGGCTCTGTGATTTCTTTCTGTTTTCAAAAACAGAAGCAGTGTGCCGTTTCAAAAGGCTCACAGCATCCTGCCCGAGGGAGGAAACAGAAATAAATAAAAAATGGAAGCCAACTTTTCTCATGTGAATGTTTGGTGTTTTTCACCCCCACAAACACAAACCAACAGACAGTCGGTACTGAAGTCATACTTCTAGGTCAAGTGCAACCACTATTTCTTATGCCCTTTGATATGCATTGCTTGTTTTTAAACCAGTATAAGGACATCTCATGCCTAGGGAGGGAGTCTGGTATTAATCTCCCTTCCTTGTGTGTTTAAAAGCTGTAGGGAAAAAGAACAAAAATGAGGATTGATTCATGCATCTGTGTGCATCACTTTGTCATACCACACACCTCTGCTCAGTAACTTTAGGACTCTTGGCAAAAGGAGTGAATGAATGGCTTTGAAAAATATTATGCTTGAGATGGTGCAGGGTGATATAAAAGTTCTGTCTCTGATGTTTGATCTACAATACCGTAGCTTCTTCACACATGAAAATCAAGACTTGGTCTTGCCGTCACTGACCAATCCATGTTCTTTCCACCAAAACCAACCTACATCTTCACAAGGGCTATTGAAAAGTTCCTTGAATCAAATGGGTGGTACTGCTGAGCTTCATTCTGGGATGTGGGTGGAGCCATCACTATGGCCACAGTATGGAGGAGGTAGAGATAGGATTGGAGTGGGGGAGAAAGCAATGTGGTTCATATTTTAAGGCAAAGTGACCTACTTTGCACTTGTAGCTAGGAATGGGCAACTGTCCATTTCTGTTTCTCCCAGCTTCTCATATTTCCTGTCTTAAATTCGGTCCTTCATAATTCCATATCAGTTGGTGAATTCATTTATTTATTTTGCAGGTTTTATTTATTTATTCCAGTAATCAGCACCTTAGTGCAAATATCTCCTAATATACAGTTTTTTTTACTGCAATTTTGCCTAATATGCACATTTTTGCAAGGCAATTTTCTTCAATATAAAACATTTCTACATGCCATTTTTTATGCACACTTTATTTTAGTATATGGATTCTCATATCTCACGGAAGAACTGCATTGCAAAATTCAGAGAAGTGCAAATTTCAAAGGCAGGTTGCATTTTGCTTTGCATATTCTTTCAGGAAGAGTGAATCAGGCAGGATCAAATTTCTCTCACATTCCAACCTGTGACTTCCTCCTTCCTCCTGTAATTCAGCATATTCAGACCAGCCATTACAGTGTAGCACACAAATCAAGCAAAATAACACAGTCTCCTAGCGCAGGAGCAGCTGGGATTAAAAGGGAGGAGTGAAAAGGTGGACAGTGGGAGAGAAAAGCAGAAACTTCAGCAAAGAGATTACTCCCACAAGGAACACAAAATCATCTCCGCTCTACAACGGTGCATCTGTGTGCATGATTTAGAGACGCGGTGGCAAAGAATACATGCAGCGAACAGCAGAGAATAAATGAGGAAGTCAGACACTTCCAGCAGCAGCTCAGAGTCATCTGTTGCTTTCGCCTACGCAGCCCACAGCTTCTGTATTTGCTCCAATTCATGACTGCAAGGGCAGGGAAGCTTTTTGCAATTTGAGGGCTCTATTTACAGGGGCCACATACCAGCAGTGGGTGGGGCCGGAGCCATCCCTGGGCAGAGCCAGTGGCAAAGGTGAGCAAAACAACAGATGTGACATGGAGACATGGAATGGCTGAATCTGTCCATTTTTCCCCCCAGTTTTCAGTTCGGTTCCCTACATTTCCACACTCATTTGTGTGTTGTCGTTGTAGGTTTTAAAAAAAACAAAAACAAAACTAATGAAAGTTCATCAGGATCTGCCCACTGGAACTGAAAAGCTTGTGGCCCCTCGATTGCAGCCTCAAACATACAGCCCCACAACACTACTTTTGATTTTCTTTCTTTGTTTAAAAAGCCTGAGGAAAGACATGCAGACCCTCCAGGTGTCCCTATTTTCCAGGGACAGTCTCAGATTTACAGGCTCTGTCCTGGTTTCAGATTTGATCCCAGAATGTCCCACTTTTCCTTAGGACGGCCCTATTTTCTTCGGATAAATGGGGGGGGTATGGTAGAACCTTCCTATTTTCATCAAAGGAATGTTGGAGGGTATAGAGTTAAGTGACCCCTGAGCTAAGGAGATAAATAACTACACAACCTTTAGAAGACATCTGAAGGCAGCCCTGCATAGGGAAGTTTTTGAATGTTAAATGTTTTACTATGTTTTCATATATGTTGGAAACCGCCCAGAGTGGGTGGGACAACCTAGTCAGATAGGTGGGGTATAAACAGTGCTTTTTTTCTTTAAAAATGTTTAGGGTACTCTCATTTTCCTACTCATATTTACATACTGCCTCTCAATGAGGCCAAATTTAGATTCACAAAATGTTTAGCGGTATGTGTACCCCTGAGTACCCCCAGAAAAAAATGCACTGGGTATAGATAATAAAATTGTTGTTGTTGTTGTTGTTGATGATGATGATGATGTCCCTATTTTAATCAGAGAAATGTAGGAGGCTATACTGCATGTCATGTGTAGTTTGAGATTCAGACATTCAAAATAAGCACAACTTTATTTACATGAAGTGATGGCAATGCGTTCAAAGGTTTAGAATGATTACGAGAGTGTTGTTACATGGCGAGTGTGAAATGAGCCTTAAATAAGGTATATACTGAATGCAACTGGCTTGGCAAGGAATTTGGCTTGGCAGAATCTAGCATGGAATCTAGCAGGAAGGAGTCTTTCCAATACATGTCCCATGCAAAAACTCAACAAAAGAAGCCTCAGCATCTTTCATGCTGCTGCTCTCACTGCCCTCGCTCTGAAGGTGCCTTCCCTTTTCTCCAGAGCTAATTGGAAGATTCCTGGCCAAATATATATGGCCGGGACTTGAGTTGACACAGGGGACAGGTGCAAAGGTGGTTGCTTGCAGGGCCCTTCAGAAGTGTAATGGAGCCCCTGGCAGGGCAATTATGCAGCAGGGAGTGCGCAGAGAGGTTTGTTAAACCGGTAATGAGTCTTGTGTAAATGAATGGACTCCCAGAAAGGAACAGAAGGAGTTCAGCCAATTGCCTGTTTGTAAATGCAAGAGAGGCACGGAAGAGGAGCAAGTCTAGCTGAGTAATGAGTCGACATGTCGCCATGAGGCTTCAGAAGTTTCAAATGTTTGAAATGTAGAGAGAGAGAGAGAGAGAGAGAGACAGAGAGAGAGAGAAAGGAAGGAACTGGAAGGAAGGAATTGCCAAAAAGAAAAGTGAGGGGGAAGGGGAGAGAGAGGTGGCAACTGGTAACTTTGAGTGCAGCCTGATGAAATAGCATTTCTTTCAGCTTTTAGCCATGTCTCTTTCCCCTAAACTGTATGTTTCTTAGTAGAAGTGTATTAGTAATTATTATTATATTCATAATCACCGCTAATTAATTGATATGTCATGACACCTACTTGTCAAAATGGCTTCTTGCTGCTGCTATTACTATCACATTTAGGGACCAAGCCTTTAGGATGGCAGAGCCTGCCCTGGGGAACTCCCTGCCTGTAGATGTTTGGCAAGAACAGTCTCTGCCTTCTTTCAGTTGTCTTTTTGAAACTGTACTTTTTAGACAGCCCCCGTGCAATGCTATTTTGTCCTCTTCAACACACCACTCTCTGTTGCTGTTTTATCAATGTTTCTTAATTATGTTTTATAGATATTGACTTGTTTGATTGATTTAATTCTATTCATGTTCTAAGCCTCCTTGATATATGTTGTGAAAGTTCAGATCATAAATATTCAAATGAAACAAAAAAATACATTTCTTGCCCATCTTTTTTCCAAGCGGTTCAAGGCAGAGCTCGTGGCTCTTCCCTCCCCATTTTGTCTTCACTCCAATCCATTGAGGTAAGTTAGGCTGAGGGATGTTGGCTGTTCCATGGTCAACCTGCTAAATGGGGGCTTTGAAATAGAGTGGTTAACCTGAGTCATTACAGTCTGAATCGGAGACCTTTAATCACTATGTTACACTTTCTCAGCTGCTTTTCCTAATTCACTCCCTAGTTGGGGGCCTCAAAACATATATTGAATTTTATATATACAATGGTACCTTGGTTCTCAAACTTAATCCGTTCCAGGAATCTGTTCGACTCCCAAAACTGTTTGAAAACCAAGGTGTGGCTTCCGATTGGCTGCAGGAGCTTCCTGCACTCAATCAGAAGACTTAGGAACCACGTAAGCTGTGTCGGACATTCGGCTTCTGAAAAACATTCGCAAAATGGAATACTCACTTCTGGGTTTGCAGTGTTCAGAAGCCAATTTGTTTGGGAGCCAAGCCATTCGGCTACCAAGGTACCTCTGTACTGTTATGAGTTTGTGGGTGCCAGACCTCCTTAATTAATCCTTGCCTTGAGGTGTTAAACTGAGTGCCAGACCTCTTTAATCCCTGGATCTAGCAAGCTAGCTTCCTCTGAAGTGATAGTCAGAGGGAGAGAGAGTCAAAGTACAATGCTTGAATTCTGTTTGAATCCAAGGCTGTGGCTATGGAAGAAATGAAATCCTACTGGGGTCTGTTGCTTTGAAGCCCTCTATCACAGGATCAGGTTGTATGTGTAAATAAGCCATATATCATAAGGACACCACAGTCTCGGCTGTGCCTCATGCCCAAAAGAAAACACAAAGCCTTAGTAAGCACTTGGAACATCTGGAATCTCACACTGCTGAGACTGGTGTGGCATCCGACAATATGTATCCTTCATTTCGCTCTATGCAGCATTCCACATAACTTAAGTTCAAAATTTGCCTTACATGTGCTTGTAATATACTCTTCATCATTTTCTCTTTTCTCTTTCTTTCTTTTTTGGTGGAATTGCAATGGGTGGCAACAGAAAAACTTAATAAAATTATGCAGTCAGGAATCACTTTATAGCCTGCATACAACACCACTGGAAAGAATAAGGTAAAGGTAAAGGACCCCTGGACGGTTAAGTCCAGTCAGAGGCGACTATGGGGTTGCGGCACTCATCTCGCTTTCAGGGTCAAGTGGTCTAAACCTCTGAGCCTCTTGGGCTTGCTGATTGGAAGGTCAGCAGTTTGAATCCCTGCGATGGGGTGAGCTCCTGTGGCTCACTCCCAGCTCCTGCTAGCCTAGCAGTTCAAAAGCACGCCAGTGCAAGTAGATAAATAGGTACCACTGTGGCAGGAAGGTAAACAGCATTTCTGTGCACTCTGGCTTCCGTCATGGTGTTCCATTCCACCAGAAGCGGTTTAGTCATGCTGGCCACATAACCTGGAAAGCTGTCTGTGGACAAACACCGGCTCGCTCAGCCTGAAAGCGAGATGAGCACCACAACCCCATAGTCGCCTTTGACTGGACTTATCCGTCCAGGGGTCCTTTACCTTTACCTTTAAAAGGTACACCTGTCTACAGGATGGATCACCCTCGCTTGCTGAAGTCAACTCCTATAGTACTTTATTCTATCCATTTTCATGGAAGAGTCAAGCACTTCCTTTGATTGACATAAAAGGCAAATCTGCTCCAGCTTCTGATAACTTTGTCCTTCTATCTGATCCAAATTACATGTAGTTAAGTAAATGAACAATGTTGGCTCTTACCCTCTCTCCTTAATTGAATCATACCCTTGAATTCCCTTCTGTTGACACCTCATTTATCTATAATAAGCTTATCCATCCTGAAGATTTAACATTCTACTCATGCAGCCACAAGTGTAAATGGTTGTCCGTTGCAGCTTCTTTCAATAAACAGAAATTTCTTTAAAACAGGCTTGGAATACACGTATTGTGCTTAAAAAGTGAAGTCTCCCCCCACTCCCTGATGCGTGAGATGAATACACACACACAAAGACACACAATTGTATACTTTGTCAAGAGCTAATAGCAAACTCAGCTGGATGAGTGCTGACAACGTTGGAGCCATAGCTGTCAACTTTTTCCTTTTCTTGTGAGGAATCCTATTCGTAATAAGGGAATTTCCCTTAAAAAAAGGGAAATGTTGCCAGCTATTGTTGGAGCCAAAATGAAGGCACTGAGATAGAAGAGGTAGATATTTGTGCCCTCATCTGGAATAAGAAGACGAGGCACAAATCAAGGACTGCAGCTATATATATATGCGTGGAGAAAGTAGCCGACCATACAAAGGGGAAGATACATTCTTTGTTTTGCCCTGTTTTTCCTCCTACCAATGACATGTGGCTCCTAGAAGGTTTCCAGGAATGGAATGAGGTCTGAAATAGCTGAAAATGGGTCCCTATCCCTGCTGTATAATCAGCAGAAGTGGTAAAACATGCCTTGGTCTGCCTTATATCAATTCAGAGCACAGACTAGAGCCATACAGTATTGCCTGTTTTTATATTAGTTGGCATATCAGCAGAGCCAGCTGCAGAGGAAGGGTTGCCACCCGTCCTGTATAATACATGATGGTCCTGTATTTCAATCTAAAATGCTACATCCAGTATTGATTCAGTACAGGATGCTGTTTGTCCTGTATTCATTCATTCTCTCTCTCTCTCTCTCTCTCTCTCTCTCTCTCTCTCTCTCTCTCTTTCTCTCTCTCTCTGCCAAGTTAGGGATCCTCTCCAAATTCCTGCCCCCTCCACCTAAGGGGAAGACATGCATCCTGAGAGCTCCAGAAGCCCCATCCCCCAGAGAGGAACAGGTTCTGAGGCTCTAAGAACAAGCAGATCCTGGAAGGGAGAACAGTAAAAGAGGCTTGGACAACAGAGTCAGCCTCTTTTCTTTTGGCCTTAGGCCCACCCCCAGCCGGCTGTCCATTGTCCTTCCTGGCCGAGGGCGGGTCAAAGGCCGGCCCAAGCAGGTGGGTGGCACCTGCCCAGGTGAGCCCTGCTCAGTGCCTCAAATCCCAACCACCTGTGGAGAAGGGAGGGCGGATATTGTGTCAGTGTAGCCCAAAAGCCCCACTTCTGAACATAGTTATCTGCAGTGCTATTTTTCCAAAAAAAGAGGTGCCAGAGCTTCTCCCTTGTTCTGTATGAGAATGGCATTCTCAGAGAACAAGGGAACTTCTCTAAGAATGGCAATGGTACCCACCTGAGAGGTGCCGTAGCTGAACTCGTGAGCTGAGGCTGGGGGGGGGGGAGCCCTGGTTATCTGCATGATATTTGAGAGAGGTCAGGGAAAAGTAGCTTCCCACAAGGCTTGCCCTCCCCACAACACCTATTCTACCCCCCTCCATCATAAATGCAACATGTGGAACAAGGCTCATCCCCTTCATCAGAATATGCCCCCTTATTTACTTATTTATTGCCCCAGCCTGCATGTGTGTGAAAGGTCATGTATTTCAGATCTGGGTAACAAAGCACAGACAGATTTACAATTTTGTGTGTCTGTGTATGTGTGTGTGACAAATTCCAGAGTGGCCATACACTGCAGTAGATTGTAATGGATTGCTCTGAAGTCATTTCAGCACCAGGTGAAAAATAATTACCCACGACTTCCGGGTTTGCGCCATCGGCAATGGCGGATTTCCTCTGAATCAGAGGAATCTGCTCCGTGGAAATCTGGTCTGGCCGCCGCGGCGAAGGCGGAGACCCTTCAAAAATCACAGGCGGGTGAAGCCTGTGAACGTGGGATTCGGCGGGCACCATCAGTGCCTCCCCTACTCACGGGGAAACCCGTTTTTGGGGATCCGGAGCAAAGTGGGGTGAGTGGCGCGGTGCTTTGAATCGACTGCTACCTCCACGGAGTGAAGCCGCACAGCCATTGCCGGAGAGCGCTGACTTTTTCCTGTTGACAATTGGATCTAAAAGTAACTACCCGTGAATAAAGCGAAGTATTGGAGTTTCAAAAGTCGAATCTGGCAACGAACAGGGGGAGGTTTAAAACAGGAAGTCCGCCTCCCTTCTTTGTAAATAGTCGGAAGCAAATAGGCTTAAGCTAAAGCCTTGGAAAGTTTACTTTAAACGTCTAAATTACCAGCACTAAAAATAGCAAACCCCCCTTTGGAAGCAGGAGAAGAAGGGGGGGGAGTTTTTGGACAATATTTGCCTGCTAAAAGAGAGGGAAAGAAGCTAAATTTCCATCGCTCAGAACCTGGGAACGGGATACCATTAAGACTGTTGTATTCTGGAGCTCTGCATAGACTGTGAATAAAACTGCAGAGCTTTGAAAAATTAAAAAAACAGAGTACGAGATTGGCTCCATTATTATCAAATAATGGAGGCATATAACTTGGATAAAAAACTAGGCTTCCAGATGGAAAAATCAAAGTTGGAAACAGAATTGTTAGACCCTAAAGTTAATAATTTGTCAAGAATGTATAACTTGCTGTTGAAATGGAATACTCAAGACGAAATGGTGAAATCTGCTATGATTAAATGGGCACAAGATGTTGGACATAATATTATGATGGCTGACTGGGAACAGCTATGGACCACTGGTATGAAGTTTACGGCATGCAATGCCTTAAAAGAGAATTTAATGAAAATGATTTACAGGTGGTACATAACACCAGTCAAGCTTGCAAAAATCTATCATTTGCCCGATAATAAATGTTGGAAATGTAATGAAACTGAAGGTACATTCTTTCACCTTTGGTGGACATGCCCAAAGATTAAGGCATTCTGGGAGATGATCTATAACGAAATGAAAAAGGTATATAAATATATCTTCCTGAAGAAACCAGAGGCCTTTCTCCTGGGCATGGTCGGCCAATTGGTGCCAAAGAAAGATAGAACTTTCTTTATGTACGCTACAACAGCAGCAAGAATACTCATTGCGAAATACTGGAAGACACAAGATCTACCTACCAGGGAAGAATGGCAGATGAAGTTGATGGACTATATGGAACTGGCAGAAATGACTGGCAGAATTCGAGACCAGGGAGAAGAGTTGGTGGAAGAAGATTGGAAAAAAAATTAAGTATACTTACAGAAACATTGTAAAATTAATGAGTGTTAGAAGGATGCGGGAATGAATTAACATGGTTTTAGTAGAAATGCAACAAAGAATTAAGTAAAAGTTGATTGACATTGGGTGAAATTGAAAAAAAATTAAGGTTAATTCGTTAAAACTATAGAATCAAAATTGAGAAAGATGGGAAGAACTTGCTGAAATAGTGAATTGGATTAGAATACAAAAACGGGAGGTGTGAGGAGGTCGATGAAATAAGTTAAGGAAAGGTAAAGATATGGAATATTGGATGTGTTTTTTAGTTTCTTTTTTGTCTGTTTTTTTGTGCTGTACTATTGTATGGTTTTTATATGTTTTATGTGTTTTGTTATTGTTTTTTTGCTACTTTATTGTTATTTCTTTTTTTCTTCTGTAATGCTTAAACTTCTGTAATTCTTAAACTTTTAATAAATATCATTTAAAAAAATTACTGGATGGATCATACTACAGGGACATATTTCATACGCATATTTCATAAACAAAATGAAATCTAGCCTTTGAAATGCAACCTTTGTGGTTTAGGCATTGGACAGGTGTAGTCTTGGACTGAGAGGAGGTTGTAGCCTCTGCCTGGCCCCTCTGAAATGGGGTATCCCATTAAAGGGATCCTGGGAAGATGTTTCTGTCCAGAGGCCCAGGTGGGGACGAGGGGCCACAGGACTCCCCAGGTACAATCCAGTTGGTGAGTTCACCCTTGATGTAGGTCAGGAACTCCCTCATTTCTGGTTGGCCCCCAAACACAAGTTCTTCCAGCAGGTGGGCCGGAAGGGGTGCATTCTACCCAGTGCCTATGCCATACCTCTTATATATGTTATCAATAAAGTTGTGGCCTGATTTCACCCAAATATTGGTTGCCATGTGCCTTATTCTTGGTATTGGGAAGGACCAAAGGGGGGGTGCATTGCCATGCAAATTACTGGATGGATGGATGGACATATTTCTTACATACATTTAATAAACTATTTGAGAACAAAAAGAAATTTAGTGATGGAATTTGCCCCTCAAAAGCTCAATGGAAATAACTGGGAGATATGCAAAATATCCCATCTATGTTCTTTTGAAGCTCCTGTTCATTTCACTGGAACATTTATAGATCTTTCTAGCAGACTGTGTCCCTAGTAAACATAAGACTATAGCTCAGTGGTAGAGCAGGTGCTTTTTGTGGGGAATGCTCCAGGTTCTGGCCTTTGAATCTCCAGCTGAGCAGCTCTTTGGTAAGAAGACTAGGAGAGACCTTTGCCTGAGAGAAAGCTGATTGGGAAAGCTGCTGCTAATCAGAGACAATAATACTTACCTACAAAGGTCAGTATGACAGACCTACAAAGGTCAACGTGACAGAAGCGCCATCAGAATAAATGAAAGGACTAGCGGTACCATCAAATTAAGAGTTAAAGAAAAATATAAAGGGATATTTTTCTTTGCCTTTTGTTATGTTATGCAATGTACCTCTGAAGAGGGTTGTAACACTTCTGTAATCAGCATTACTTAAAAAACACAACAGCCACCCTGAATTCTGAAATGCAGAGTACATCTTCTAGTTTATGTATAAGCCAACAATCACTGAAAACAAAAATTAAGTCCTTTTGTGATTGAGGGCTAAGTTGTGTTTAAAGAGAAAATCAGGAAGTAGAGAAAATGATAAGACATTCCAGCCTCACTAGATTGTCACTATTGATATAGTACCTAAAACTGGCATGTCCATTGTTTTCTTAAGTATGAGTTTGTTGGTAGAGTAACTTGAGAAACAAAACAAAAATCAAAGCAGAAACTCCACTGCAAGAATAAGAAAAGGAGAAAATCAGATTCTACAGACACACAAGTTCTTGCCTATTCATGTGTTATATTCTGCTTCAAAGTCAACATGCAGGGCAGGAACAGGGCTGAACTGAGGAGCACCACCCCTCTATGAAATATGCTCAGGGCCACCGAAAGGCGGGTACAGGAGATACCAATGTAGTGAGCCTACATCACAGTTATAAAATAAAATGTGCACATACCTTCCTAAGCTATTTGTGTGAGATGACTCAGTGAAAGGCAGGAGGAGGAACTGGACTGTTTTTAACCAATGAGTGAATGAGTGTCAGCGCTCTCCGGCAACAGCAATGCGGCTTAACTCTGTGAAAAAAGCAGTCGATTCAAAGCACCGCGCCATTCACCCCACGTCGCTCCGGATCCCCGAAACCGGGTTTCCCCGTGAGTAGGGGAGGCGCAAAAGGTGCCAGCCGAATCCAACGTCCACAGGCTTCTCCCGCCTGTGGTTTTTAATGGGTCTCCGCCTCGCCGCGGCGGTCCAGACCCTAGTTCTCACGAAGCGGATTCCTCCTGGTCAGAGGAAATCCGCCATTGCTGGAGGCGCTAACCCGGAAGTCGTGAGATGTCAATTTCCACTTGCTTGGCTGCAGCAGTTTCATGGAGAAAGGGAGAGTTCCTTCTAATTTGAGCCCAATAAGAACTTTTGATCCTTTGTACTGGCCTTGCATTTGAGCCACCAAGATTCAAATTTCTGGTCTTCGACAATAACAAGCTCCAAGTTTCCCCATCTTCACAATTTGCAGTCCATAAAGTAGACTGGGGAAATGTGGAATGCAATGGCATAATATCACACATTTTTTGTGTTTCTTGATGTACAGTACACAAATGGAAAGTGTCGGAAAGCTGTGAGATGACTGCATTAATTTTTAGGCAGAAGATTCAAATGAAGCTTCACAGATATTTTCTAATAGTGCACAGTTTACATATATATATCAACTGACTTGTACAGAAAAGGGAACATATTTCTTCCAATCTCAAGAAAAAAGAAGCTGAAATAGAATTCATAATTTGTGGTTTTGCTTTACAGCCTTGTACTTCAGGTCAAAGCAATTAGATTCATCTTAATGTGAGATATTTATTTTGTAGATTTAGTTTTGCACCAGGTATTTCCAAGGAAATGTACTTGCGAGTGTTAACGTTGCCAGGGCTTTTGATCAGTTTTGTTCCCATGGCATTTTGCCAATTAATTACAGTACATTAGAACTTCAGTTTCATATCATTAGTAAGCATCCAATGGATAACTTCACTGTTTCAGATTTTATATCAGTGTTGCAGACCTAGGCATTAGCTCACCAGTTCATTGAAACTAATATTTGTTATTTGTCTATAAAACATATTAACTCCAAAAGTACAAAAAAACAAACAATGTAATGTTGCACCAAACAGAAAATAAGCCTTTAAGGAAATTCCCTTTATAGAAATGGCTACAGATATATGTTAAACATTGACAGTTTTTAAATGGTTTATTATAGATCCCATATCAAACAATACATTGGTTGAAGACATCTAGAGAAATGCACCAATCAACAAAATATGGCAAAGGGGGGATATTATGAATTACCTTGTAAGTAGTTTAAAAGCAATGTTTTAGATCCAGAGGAAGCTGCTTATTGGTGCCATTGAAACTGATGTGACTTGCTAATCATGGCCCTAAAGCCGTGACAAACTTTCTCTGGATTCAACTCTATATCAGTTGTAATCTGATGGGACAATTATACATGGTTTGATTCTGCCCTTTTATGGTGGTGGGCTGAATGCTGAAAGTGGGGCAAGTAGCAATGGTCCAAGTCAAGCACAGGAACCCTCTTCTCACCTTTGGGCATTCAGCAACCCAGGTCCTGCATGTGTAAGCTACTCCTGGCATCTAGGAACTTGTGTATGTGTGGTCGGGATTGGGTCACTTGATGCTTCATATGGAGGAAATGATGGAAAGCAAGCTGGGTACAGTAGGGATAAAGAGGAAACAGGTAAAACAACGTTCTTCCCACTTCACCTTTAATTCATCTCTCATTGGTGACAGCCCTCACAAATTTCCTTCAGTCTCTGAAAGGCAAGAGACAGAAGGGACACAAAGGAGTAAAGTGTCTCCATAATGTTGTGGCCTGTATAGCTGACTTAGGATAGAAAGATCCATATATGTGGATTGAAGATTAAGATAAAACAGTGATTGAGGGCTACATATTTATATTTAAAATTTTGTGTTTTATGAGGATCATATGAGGATAATTATTATTGTACCTTCTTTTCTAGTTTTCTCTAGTTTTCTTTCTGTTTGATATACCACATTGTTTTTTATTATTCTTTTTAGATTAGTTTGGATGTTATTGTACATATTGAAAATCTTTAAGAAGATTAATTAGGAAAAGAAAAAGAAACCCCCATTCAGTTTGTGACCTTGAATGACCTTGAGCCAGCAAACATCTTTCAGCCTAATTTCATAGGATAGTTTTGAGGTTAAAAGTGTGTGGGGGGGGGGGTCATGAGAAGATCCATGCTGGCCAACCAGATGCTTATGAGAAGCCAAAAAGTAGGACATGAACACAATAGTACTCTCCCCACTTGTGATTCCCAGCAGCTGATATTTAGAGATGTACCCACTCTGAAAGTGGAGATACAACTTATTCATTATGCCTAGCAGCCATTGATAGCTTCATCCTTCATGCATTTGCCTAATCTTCTTTTAAAGTCATCCATGTTGGTGACCATCACTACTTCTTGTTGACATGCAGAGGGCCGGGAGGCCAGCTAGCAAGCCCCAGCTGTGCTGTCTCCTTCCATCGGCCCATGCTCTGACGTAAATCAGCGACCTGGGCTTCAGAGCCAGGGCACGCTATCAGCAGATATAACTGCACACACAGAATAGGTGTGAGGCTTGTGAAAGCATATTACAACTACAGATTTATTAATCATAAATCAGGACAAAGAAACATGTCGTCTCTCTCTCATGTTGTCTCAGAGAAAATGGGAAAAGCAAAAGCTATACACAAACGGAAGTTCCCAGCATACGGCGCTGGAATGTAAACAGACATGTGACATGCAACAATTCCACACGTCTGTTCCTTAGGGTGGAACGGAATTCTCAACACCTCTTGCGGTAGCAAATTCAATCATTTAACTGTTATTGTTGTTGTTTAGTCGTTTAGTCGTGTCCGACTCTTCGTGACCCCATGGACCAGAGCACGCCAGGCACTCCTGTCTTCCACTGCCTCCCGCAGTTTGGTCAGACTCATGTTTGTAGCTTCGAGAACACTGTCCAACCATCTTGTCCTCTGTCGTCCCCTTCTCCTTGTGCCCTCCCTCTTTTCCAACATCAGGGTCTTTTCCAGGGAGTCTTCTCTTCTCATGAGGTGGCCAAAATATTGGAGCCTCAGCTTTAGGCTCTGTCCTTCCAGTGAGCACTCAGGGCTGATTTCCTTCAGAATGGATAGGTTTGATCTTCTTGCAGTCCATGGGACCCTCAAGAGTCTCCCTCAGCACCATAATTCAAAAGCATCAATTCTTTGGCGATCAGCCTTCTTTATGGTCCAGCTCTCAATTCCATACATGACTATCATTTAACTAAGCACTATATAGAGAAGTGCTTTCCTTCATCTTGACCTTTTCAACAATGAGCTTCATATTCTGATATCCCTGAGTTCTACGGTTATGAGAGAGGGAGGAAAACTTTTCTCTACTTTCTCCACACCAAGCATAATCATATCCACTCTTTCTCCAGGGGTGCACTGCATTGAGCTCCTTGGAGAAAAAGGTGGGATTACATAATAACATCAATAATATTCACAATCTTTTCCCCCACTCTCTTTGCCCATGTTTCCTTGGTACTTCACCTCAAGTGCTTAGTCTCCAGTGTAGAAGTTTAATACTCTGTAGTTCACATGGTGCAAGCAGGTTTATAATATTTTATATTGCATTTATAACCCACCTGTCTTCCATCAAAGAAACAAGGGAGTGCAAATAGGGCTCCTTGGTGGTACCTTGTGCAAGCACTGACTCTGCGCATCTGTGTTTATCACCAGAGTTTGCAGTGCAGATGCACAGGGACTATGCCTGGATATTGTGCTCTACATTTGTAAATAAGGGCAGAATGTTTTCAATGCTAAAACGTTAGCCCAGGAGCAATTCCAGAAAGTTAAACTAGTAAGAGTGAATAGAAAGTCTACAGAAACACACTGGTTTGTTTGTTTGTTTTAAAAATATATATAAAAAAAATAAAAGGCATATTACTGCTTAGCACTACAGGGAGACCTACCTAATGATATAGTTCCTAAAATCTGTCAGGTACATTCTTCTTTCTTGTTTGAAGAAAACAGAATAAGAAACTACAAAGACAACTACTTCTGTGCCATTCCACTGCTTTTTCAAAAAGGGCCTCAGTCTACCCTTAACTCCCTAGAGGCTGGAGGAGTCATTTCACATTGCATAAAGCAACTTTAAAACAGCAGATCCAAAACGCAGGGCAATTCCATTCCAAGAGTTAAGTCAAAGGACCTGTTGTGTTCAAGTGCAGTTAATCTTAAAACATGTTGATGGCTTATAAACATGTTGCCCGTCCTCTCATGAAGATTAGGGGTGACTTCAGGGAGGAGAAGGGAGAACTATTGTCCTGAGTTAAGAATAAATTCTTCCAAGTTATAGCAAATCAGCTCCACTTCCCAGTGGGGAGGAGTTGCGGTGGACCACATGGCCACTCACTCCGCTCTGGGGGGTGGGGATAGAGTCCTGCATTCCCTGGAGGTTCCGGCTGTGTCATAGTTCCACTGGCTGGGGGGTGTGGTGTGGCCAGGACCCATTTAAGCCAAGGCACAAGCCAGGGAACTTCCTTTTGGCTCGCTTCCTCGATCTCCCGCCCACTTTCCCTATTTTCAGGTTTTGACATTGGCCTTGCTATGGACTTTGGTTGGTTGCTGTTGAGGGGCCTGGTAGGAATTTTTCCACTTGGCAAATTGGCTTGGGCCATTTGGTTTTTGCCTACCTCGTAGTGATCATCGCAACTTTGTAAGGTTTGGCGGTTAGGCATTGGTTCATCTTATGATGGGGGATGGGAGGTGTGGCCATCGCCTGCCCCTCCAAGCTTAAGCGTATTCTTTTAAAGGAATCTGGAGGTGTGGATCTTGTCCAAAGCCCAGAGCTGGGCTAGAGCCATGCCATGACCCCATCAGGAACCCAGGGGGAGCTTAAGATGGTTTGCATTGACATGGCTCCCCCTATTGGTGATTGACCCTTACAGGATTCCCTGCATGGCAGGCAGGAGTCAGATATTGTCGGGTCAACTCCAATGCCTAAGCCAATACTGTTCACATTCTGTAGCCAATAAAGTTGTGGCCTAAATTTGCCTGATAACCTTTAACCTAATACCCGTGTCCTTGTGTCTTATTCATCAATGGAGGGTGGCCTTGGGGTCTTGACACACAACATGGTTAACCTAGGCCAAGCCATACCCATCCTCCTAGTCCAAGGAGAAGTATGCTAGCCTGTTGGCTAATGTGAAGGTCCCTGTTGTTTTATGGGTTCCAGAATAGCCAGGGGGTTCCATAAAAGTCCATTGACCAGACCTGTCAAATGGCCGTCCCCACAAAGGCCAATGAAGACCCTCCTGGACCTTTCAAGGTGGGAAGAAACTGTGCCCATGAGTCTTTGTTAGGGAGGGGCTTGCCCACTTAGTAGCAAAACTGAGATGAAGGAGGAGGCTTGAGAGTCAGTGCCACTCCCTGGAAATGTGGCAAAGGAGGAGTTGGGCAGGAGGATGCTGGGGGCAACCTGAGTTTGGAAGGACAGTGCTCACTCTCTCGACTGAAGCAATCTACCCTGGAAGGGGACAAGCTCGCTGTTATTCTGACATGCCAATTTATCTTATTTTTCTTTTTATGTGCAAGGAACAACTGTCCCCTTTCCTGGGAAGTTGCATGGCAACACTTATTTATTATCAAATTTAGAATGGCGACAGCCCACCTTTCCTTATTTAGAGCTCAAGGCAGCCAACATCAATGAAATTTAGGGTTGCCATGTGTCCAGAAATTCCCGGACATATATGGAATACCACTGTCTCCGGGCTGAAATTGACAAAACGAAACAGAAAGTTAGCAGCTCATGCTCTGGCAGTGCCATTTTTGCTGATTTCTCATTTTAAAAAAAGGCTCAAAAACAGCCCCAAAAAGCTCCACAACTTTGGGCAAAACTTTAAAAAAAGCTCAACAATTGTTCTGCGTGGATTTTCACTGTTTGAAATATGGCAACCCTATGAAATTAAAGCAATTATAATATAATAAAACATTTTCTGAGCTTCCCCTAGCTCTGTTTTGGCAGAAGTTAGACAGCCCTGCGTAGTTGCAACAGCCTCAGTGTATTTCTGAGTTTGCCAGTGAATATTCCAAAGAGGAAGGATTTGCCTGATGCTAATGGCTATCCCCTCACAATTTTGCTTTTCCTAAGAAAATCAGCTTCAAAAATATGATGCTCTGTGTCAGTATCATATATATATGGCACTGTGATAATGAAACAATTCAGAGTTAATGGGAAGCTATAAGCAAAGGCCTCTAATGATCCAGAATAATTTCTGGTTCCCGCAGTGTAATTTACAGGCTGTTACTGCTGTAATTTAGGACCCCATTCTTGACCACAGAGAAAGAGAAAAATAAAGCCATGCAATGAAGGTGTGGAATTTTATCTTTCTGAAGCACTATGGAAATTATTTTGCCTTTTGAAAAATGAAAATAAGCAAGTGTTTATTTCATACGGTACCTTGCTGGCAGAGTTGCTGCCATAAAACTGCTGCTCCCATATTACCAAGGTAATATATGAAAATTTCCTCTGGAAGGGAGCATATGGTTCCTGGGCCCATAGAGACAGCCAGGTTCAGAAGATGACAATGCTGAGCATTTGCCAATGCCTTAAACCAGCAGAGGGCCCACCAATTTAACAGTGTTACCATTTCCATTTTGCAAAGGGTACCCAAGGAGATCTGATGTAGCCTAAGAGAATTCCCAGTTTGCCTGTCCCACCTCCTCCAGGTTGAGAGAGGCACTGAGGGTGCTCTATGCTTGTAAAGGTAAAGGTAAAGGTAAAGGGACCCCTGACCATTAGGTTCAGTTGTGGCCGACTCTGGGGTTGCGGCGCTCGTCTCGCTTTATTGGCCGAGGCAGCCAGCGTACAGCTTCCGGGTCATGTGGCCAGCATGACTAAGCCACTTCTGGCGAACCGGAGCAGCGCACGGAAACGCCATTTACCTTCCCGCCGGAGCGGTACCTATTTATCTACTTGCACTTTGACGTGCTTTCGAACTGCTAGGTTGGCAGGAGCTATATGCCCGAGGACCCCCAAAATCCTGGAACCATCATCATCCACTGGTATCATTAACCCACACTGAGGTGCTGTTGCACATCCTGGGGAGGTGTGCTGGCAATGGGAGTTTATGCACTTGTCTCACACATGCAGGAAGCCACATCAATACTGACGAACAGTACATCCTCACCATTAAGAGAAGAAAGTGGGGCTCAGTTGAAGATTGGTGCCAGGGACTTGTGAAGTTCCTGTTTATTAGAGGAAGTGCCCACATCGCAAGGAACCAGGCATAGCAAAGTGTATTTACTATGGCAACCATACTACCACAGGTAGTATATATGATCAACTATTTTGACACCATTTTAAATACTAAAACTAACACCTTTGAATCCGAAAGGCACAATAAATAATTGGTGGTTTGCCTTATGCTACATCTTTATGCATTCTTGGCAAGGATACCACACTAATGATTGTTTCTCCACAACTAGAAGACTTTAAGCGGTATTTCAAGAAAATGGACAGGTGGTAGTAATCAGTAAAGACCCCCCCACACACATGTACATAAATAATTGGGAGAAGGGAATCATGCTATTTATCTGTTTATCAAAGCTGGAAGTGAGGGTGTACAAAAACTGCAAGATTCAAGTTGGACACTGATTCATTGCTTTAGATAGCAGCCAGTCTTGGTCTGAACTGATTTTGAAGGCTATCTTGTTTAGTTTAGGGTCCAACATAAAATAATGATTAGGAAGAATGAAGCTTCACACACACCCTCCATTCACAATTATGGGTTTGTTTTTGTTTGTTTTTTAAAGTTATAATGCCCCCTCCCCATTTTTCAAATGAATGGAACACATTTGCAGGCATAGTAGCACCTGATAATTGGACCAAACCTGCCAAACTGCAGACAGATAGGTCCAAAGATCTCCCATCCGCCCACCCAATGGGCACCTTTAATACACTTCCTTTGTTTTAGCAACAAACTATGACTTTTTATATTTTTGCAGAATTGGAAAAAAAAATTGCAGGAATGACAGCCAATTTTAAGCATGTTAAGGGCAGATTGTATATGGCTGGGGTGTTTAAAAACAATTTATTTGATCTCCTGTATTATTTTGTGGGCAGTTCCTATGAAAATGGCATATACTGTGCAGATGCTGCCAGGTAATAAATGCTCCAATTTTGAGGATGAACCCTGTTTGTGTTGAGCAGTCTAATGCTCTGTCATTTCTAGTGGAAGAAAGACTTAGAGCTGAAGAACTGGTAGTTCCATTGTCCATAAAGCTCGCTTTGCTCTCTGCCACCACCCATTGTCCTGCTAGCCAGGGAATCAAAATGGGGAAAAAGGCCAAATGCTTAAACCTTTGGCATACAGCTCATAACAAAGGAATCAAACACAGAAAGGCCTCTTAGTGGTTAACAAGAACAAAGTAAGAAAGCTGCAGGCCTCTGAGTTTCCATTAATTAAAGTGACTTTCTTTCTGTGCATTGCGTATGTCACTTTCAAAATAGGCACATATTGCATTTTGGGAACCAGTGAAGGCTCTTGGCAATGAGAACAACAATAGGTAATTATGAAACATCCGTAAGTGATGGGCTGAGTCTAAATTACAAGGGAACAATAATGAACATAATGTCAGACTTCTGGCCTTAATAACTGAAAGTGCAGCAGAACACAGAATGCTTACATTGACTCTGGTGCAGTACCACAGTCTTGGGGACTGGATATATGTTTTTTTCTCTGTGAAAGGCCTGAAAACAGATTTTAAAAATACATTAACTATGGAAATGTGCTTATTTGTGTACATATTGTAATACATTTTGCAGTGCTGAAACCTTTCTAAGTGTAAATTTAACTCGTTTTCAAAAGCACGGTCTTCACATTCCAGCACCAACCTTGTACTTTCATGACCAGAGGGAGGAAAGCATCTAGACATTTTGGGAACAGATTGGAAATCAGTCATCGGGAAGGTGGTTCCTTGCCCTTCACATCTTATACATACAGGGTTGGCTTTTATCCAAAGCAGTTGGGCATGTGGGGTGAATCCTCTATGCTCGCTTCCTGGCATGTGGCTCGCTGTTGCCTATAGGGAGGAAGAGTGACAAGATGGTATGGAGGTCAGCACAGTGCAAACACACAGGCAGGAGCACTGGACTGGCTCTGCACATGTGTTTGCACTGCACTGACCTCCCCATCACCTTGCCTTTCCTCCTCTCTCACCCGGTAAGCTATAGTGACCCAGCTCCGAGCTGACACTACTCCAAGCTACCTAAATGTTGAGAACCTGCTATGGGACCCTGTTATGGAATAGCTTGAGACTAGATAACTGGGAAACAGATCTTTTGTCCCTTACATTTTTCATGTACAAAGTTGGCCTTTATCAGACACACATCAAACCTTTCCTTTATTTTCCATTACTTAGGTGTTCCATCTTTTTTATCTTTTCCTAGGAAGGACCTGCATTGCCCCCTATATATCTACTGTATAAAAAGGTAAAGGACCACTGACAGTTAAGTCCAGTTATGAACGACTCTGGGGTTGCGGCGCTCATCTCGCTTTACTGGCCGATGGAGCCGACTTTTGTCTGCAGACAGTCTTTCTGGGTCATGTGGCCAGCATGACTAAGCCGCTTCTGGCGAAACCAGAGCAGCACACGGAAACGCTGTTTACCTTCCCGCCAGAACGATGCCTATTTATCTACTTGCACTTTGATGTGCTTTTGAACTGCTAGGTTGACAGGAGCTGGGACCGAACAACGGGAGCTCACCCCGTCACGGGGACTCGAACCACCGACCTTCCAATCGGCAAGTCCAAGGCTCAGTGGTTTACACCACAGTGCCGCCCACGTTCCATATCTACTGTATCTATCTATCTATCTATCTATCTATCTATCTATCATCTATATCTATATATTTTTCCAATATATAATAAAATATTAGTCCTCCTTAAGTTATTAAAATGAATACATTTATGTGCAAGCTGGTTTGTGGTGTTGATATATATGCTTTAAATATTCACCGTATTCATTTATCTCATGCTACATGCCCTGTTTGACCAATGAAAGTTCCCTAATTTGGCACAAATAGCAGTTGGTAATTGGGTTAGCACTAACATCCTGCAAGGAATATATAGATCAAGTGGTTGCGGAAAATCCCCTGGAGAATTATCTTGCATATAATGAATGGAGAAGCCACATCGTGTCTGCAAGTTGTTCTTGAAGTGAAAAAAAAGATGAAATGTTTAACATTAATGACTGACTGAAGGTCATTTGCCCAAAAATAGTTCTAAGGAATCTTTAACAATTTCAACATAAAACCTAGACATAACTCCTTTTTTTCTTATGATCAAGCAGCTGCAATGTCAATAAAGGTGCAGTGAGGAAATCTGCCTTCCACATGTGAAATAGACAAGTGGAGGGAAATTATGGTATTCATTCCAGATAATCCATGGTTATTGCCAAAATAAAGTTATCATTTTAATAACCTTTTAATGAGGGTGAAAGAGGAGAGAGCAAAATATGGTCTGAAGCTCAACATCAAAAAAACGAAGATCATGGCCACTGGGCCCATCACCTCCTGGCAAATAGAAGGGGAAGAAATAGAGGCAGTGAGAGATTTTACTTTCTTGGGCTCCATGATCACTGCAGATGGTGACAGCAGCCACGAAATTAAAAGACGCCTGCTTCTTGGGAGAAAAGCAAAGACAAACCTAGACAGCATCTTAAAAAGCAGAGACATCACTTTGCCAACAAAGGTCCGTACAGTTAAAGCTATGGTTTTCCCAGTAGTGATGTATGGAAGTGAGAGCTGGACCATAAAGAAGGCTGATCACCGAAGAATTGATGCTTTTGAATTATGGTGCTGGAGGAGACTATTGAGAGTCCCATGGACTGCAAGAAGATCAAACCTATCAATTCTGAAGGAAATCAGCCCTGAGTGCTCACTGGAAGGACAGATCGTGAAGCTGAGGCTCCGATACTCTGGCCACCTCATGAGAAGAGAAGACTCCCTAGAAAAGAGCCTGATGTTGGGAAAGATGGAGGGCACAAGGAGAAGGGGACGACAGAGGACGAGATGGTTGGATAGTGTTCTTGAAGCTACCAGCATGAGTTTGACCAAACTGCGGGAGGCAGTGGAAGACAGGAGTGCCTGGCGTGCTCTGGTCCATGGGGTCACAAAGAGTCGGACACGACTAAATGACTAAACAACAACAACAAAAGTTATCATTGCAAGTTGATATAAAATTACTTGGTTCTTTGATACATTTGGCAGCCATGTTCAGATTAAATTTTTGTAGGAAAGCTGGATTGTAAGAAATATAGTGTTAGCCTGACCTGCAGAACATTCTGGAAGCAGTGGAGGCTCAAATCCTCCTTCAAAGGGTTAGCTGAACCTCAGACTGATCTTACTCCAATTAGTTTACATATTTTGTGTCTCAAAAGAATTCATAGTTCCTCTTGGATGACTAAGTTTTTTCTTCACTTAGGTGAACTTCTGCATTGTGAAAAGGTCTATAATGGAACACACATATGCATAGAGAGAGAGAGAGAGAGAGCCAAACAAATAAATTGTCTTGCTTTTATAGTACAGTAAGAGACTGTTATCCCATGACTGCATGTAACCCCATTAATAATACTAATTAATTAGATATATGGCTGTTCTGTGCCAACAGTTCCCTCTTTCACCAGGCTTGCTTGATAATTCAGCTTTAAAGCCGTGTAGAATGGAAACAATGAATAATAGGATATACTGTTGTCTTTTTAGGCCCCAAACAAACTAACTTTGGTTTCTAAAGACATCAGGATAAACAGTACAATCCATGTATAGCTCTAAAGATGCTCAAGTGTTGCTAATTCAGATGTAGATCTGTCTCTCCCGTGTTGGTTTCTACAGCCACAGCAGGCGCTGCAACCTTCCAATAGTTTGTCTTCACCCACAAAGGCGCACTCTTCCATTGTCTCCCGAGAGAGATGGATGTTAACAGTAGATCTCCATGTTTATTCAAATTTCATTGAGCTCTCTTGGTGTATTTTGATGCACGTGTGAATGCTAAGCACCATACATGACGGGTTGCCTGAGGATAATGCTTCGTTGGGATAAAAATTTGGACTATGTGCAAGCCCCCACCCCAGACCCAGTGCCCTAGATCAAGCTGGCACAACTTGGGTCAACCCAGGGATCACCTTGCCATGAAATTCTACTCAATATCGATCCAGAGTAGATTCCAATGCATAGTTAGCTGAGTAACAACTTAAACACGTTGCAGGATTCCCCAAAAATAGAGCAGAGGAAATTATATTTCATTCAGCAGAGCTTTACTGCTACTGAAGGCAAATGAGCATAGTGGTCACAAATCCAATACATTCAGGACTGGCACTGTTCATAAGAAATCCAGTTGCATCGGAATAACTTAAAATATCTTATAATAGGTCTAAACCTTAACACTATCTATGTACAGAACACCACACCAGAAGGAAAAGAGATATGCCTTTATAGTCAGCATGGCCTTGACTGAAGAGATAAGAGAACCAGTTTAAACCAGCTCAGCTGTACTCAGCTTCTCTGAAGGTATAACCCAAACACCGTGAACCTTCTGCTTGTTTCTTTCACACAGAGAAGCTCCCAGAACCTTCTTGAATTAAGTAGAATAGGAAAGATCTCTACACATCAGATCAATACTTTCTACACTAAGAAATGCAAACTGACACACCTACCTTGGATCAGGCCCTTAATGAACTGAGGGGTGGAGCTGATATTTAATTAGGTTTTTAAAAATTCTAATTAAACATACAGTCTTGTTGATGGGCTACTTAGTACTTGGGAGGCAGACAACATAACTTCTAAGGGTAGCAGATAATCCCTGCTCCAGGAAGTACTGTGAGACCCTGCAGAAGCTTATCTTGAAGATTAAGATTCCTACAACTTCTATCATCCCTGACCAGTGGCCATGCTGGCTGGGTCTGATGGGAGTTGGAAGTCCAACTTTTGGAAGGTTGCAGGTTCCCTAGGTCCAATTTGGAATGGATATAGTAAATGAAGGGTGCATTCATGGAACTTCTGTGTGTGATATTGATATAACAAATGATATTTCCTAATTTAAGTGAAGTGACTAACTGAAATCCAAAGACACTTTTGTGGTTCAGTCACTGTACTCAATATTTCAGCTAAAAACGTTAGTTTTTAAGGGGAGGGGGGCAATTCCAGCTTTAACAGCAGCCCAATTTTGATAGGGTGCTCATCCTCCACCCAAAGTCAATTCATCCACAACATCTAGCCATTCTGTTCATGTTTTAAGCCCTTCCATCTTTTCTCAGAAACGCAGTAAGACTGTCATTAATTTAAGGAATCTTTCTCAGAAAACCCATTTTCTCCCTACCTATTTCTTAGAAACAACTTGCAATAATTGCTTATCACAAACATTTCAGGCTGCCAGAAGTAAGGAGTGATAGCTGGGAAGAGCACTTCCAGAGTATTGCATGGTCTAGAGGGGAGAAGAAGTGGCTTGCTTGTTTCTTTGCACAGTTAAAATGCAAGAAGGGGACAAAGCTGCCTCTTAGGGATAGAGGAGGAATCTGCTTTATCTGGATTCTAGAATGGACTTAGCTGGTCAAATCTGGGTGAATCATGACCCAAATCATCAGCAGCAGCAGCATTTATTATTTCTACCCCGACCATCTGGCTGGGTTTCCCCAGCCACTCTGGGAGGCTTCCAACAGAATATTAAAAACACAGTGAAAGTTCAAACATTAAAAACTTCCTTGAACATGGCTGCCTTCAGATGTCTTCTAAAAGTCAGATAGTTGTTTATTTCTTTAACATCTGGTGGGAGGGTGTTCCACAAGGCAGGCGCCACTACCGAGAAGGCCCTCTGCCTGGTTCTTTGTAGCTTCACTTCTCGCAGTGAGGGAAAAACTAGAAGGCCCTCGGTGCTGGATCTCAGTGTCCGGGCTGAATGATGCGGGTGGAGATGCTCCTTTAGGTATACTGGGCTGAGGCCGTTTAGGGCTTTAAAGGTCAACACCAACACTTTGAATTGTGCCCGGATCAGATCAATGATCCACTTCAGAACCTGCGGTTTGGCATATACAAGTACAGGGTGGGATGAGGGTTGTGTGATGCCTTTGCCTCCCCCCCCCCCCTTTCTTAGTGGTGCAGCAATAAATTTGCAACACTAAGCTATGGTTTCAAACTGGATGGGGGACCACATGTTGAGATTCCTTCATTGCATGGGGTTGGACTAGATGACCATTGGGATCCTTCCAGCTCTATAGTTCTAGTGTCCCCCCCCCCCCATTTAAGTATTTTGAAATAGTGTATGCAGCCACTTTGCTCTCGTGGACTCTGATAAACATACAGCAAGGGACCCTGGGAGTGATAGGATGTGATGACATTTTGTTGCTCCCAAAGTTTGGGGAACTTGACTGCCTGTCCCCAGTGTTTACTGTGAGCGTATTTGTACGTGTTTTTGCTGCGCCAACTTGAATCTGCAGCTTTAATCCCAAAATCTGACCTAGGAACATATAATACAGCAAATCTCTAGCACCTCTTCTGACTCGCTCACATTAAATATAGAAAAATTGAGCTTCGGCCGGCCAGGCACAGGGCAGAATATTTTTCTCTTTTCGTAAATTCTGTCCCCAAGTCAGAGATGTGATAAAATTAAGAGCCAGAATGTCTCCAGAGAATGCTGGAACCAGGGCTCCGAGAGACAAGTAATCTGATTTCAACCTCCTTTGAGTTAAAGTTGAGCAAACAATTAGGGAGGGGGATTCCGAGCTGCCTCCAGCATTGTCAGGCAGTATTAGCAGAACTGAAAAGAAACATTATTGTCTGTGAGGGGAGTGCAATGAGGTTTAGTCTCCCAGGTTGCTGCACAATTGTTTTTTCTTTTATGTGTTTTTCCTGCTTGGCAGGGCTCTGTGACTGAAACTCTGCAGAAGAGGAGGAGGCAGATTTAATCTCATGGGATGCTTGCCAACACCACCTCTCAAAGGGCAGCAACTCAAAGCCAAAGGCATTTTGGAGGCCAAGGGGGCTTGAACAATGGCTGTAGAATTCCAATGTGAATTACAGATGGGCTGATACATCATTCCTTGACTGGGGGGATTCATCTGCCCTGCTTTCCATTCCTCCTGAATTGTGGTTGGATTCAGGAGAATTACTGGATTTAACGTATTGTACAGCTTGCCACTGTTATAAGAATGTTTAAGTCTCAAATATAAAATAAATGTCCATAAGTAAACACACACATAAGTATATAAGCCATACATCTGAAATAGTACAGGAGAACAATCCTGGAGCCATCTTGGCTCCCCTGCCCTTTTTTAAGGAATCATTTTTATTGGTTTTACAAATACAAAGTACAAATAAACACGAACTAGTAAAAACATATCTCTATAAAGAGATTCTCCAAATCTTGGGACTTCCCCCCATCCCCTCCATGGGGTCTCTATCTAACCATATTATCCATAGTACAGTGGTAGCTCGGGTTACAAACACTTCAGGTTACACTTTGGGTTACAGACTCCGCTAACCCGGAAGTAGTACCTCGGGTTAAGAACTTTGCCCCAGGATGAGAACAGAAATCGTGCACCGGTGGAGCGGCGGCAGCAGGAGGCACATTAGCTAAAGTGGTACCTCAGGTTAAGAATGGTTTCAGGTTAAGAACGGACCTCTGGAACGAATTAAATCTGTAACCAGAGGTCCCCCTGTAATTTATACACTACAAGTGAATCAAAATCCTGCTCTTGTTTCCATCTGCTCCCATTCTTTTATAAAGTTTTTATCCTCTTGGTTTCTGAGTTTTCCAGTCAGCTTTGCCATCTCGGCATAGTCCATCAGCTTGATTTGCCATTCTTCTCTGCTAGGGACTTTGTTTTCTTTCCAACACTGAACCATCATGACTCTTAATGACCCTAAATATTTCCTCTGCAGAAGAAAATATCTTGGGGAAACCTCTCCCAATGGTTCTTTTCACTTACAAATCCTGTCTTAAGGGCATATTTTGTATATGAATAGGGTAGATCTGTGACCTGGATTCAAGAACTAAGGTATTTGCCATCAGTGGCCATTGTCAGGCAGAAGATAAGCCACACTCTCAAATTTCTATTAAGGACTACCTTTTTCTCTGACATATGTATGATGCTTTGGGGAGTTCTTTGGCTAAGGGGCTGAGCAATTTCTAAACTCTTTCAAAATCTTTGTTCTGGGTTCTCACCTCCTTCCAACGGGAGGAGACTATGTTGCAACAGAAAAATATAAATTCCTTCCAGTAGCACCTTAGAGACCAACTAAGTTTGTTACTGGTATGAGCTTTCGTGTGCATGCACACTTCTTCAGATACATGCATGCACATGAAAGCTCATACCAATAACAAACTTAGTTTGTCTCTAAGATGCTACAGGAAGGAATTCCCCCCCCCCCACTACGGCAGACCAACACGGCTACCTTCCTGTAACCAGAAAAATAAAGATCTTCCTTGCTTTCACTGGCTCCTGCCTCCATCCATTCTTCTCTGATCGATAATGGACTTAGGGGACACTGAATCCCTTGATAGAGAGTTGGGCTGGAAAAGCACATAAATGACTTCCTTGGTTCTCCCACAACCCTGAACATCACGTACGTTAGGCTTCTTTACCAACCTCTCTCCGATTACAATATACAAGCCCACATGGTCCTCCACTTCATCCTTCCTTTCAAGAATGAATCTCCCAAGAGCTTCTTCATCAAACCATTGACTACATTTATTGTCAGTGACTCTCCAACTTTCTATACAGAGGTCTCTCTCACACCCACCTGAAGATGTCAGGAACTGAACCTGTGATGTCTTTGCATGCAAAGTGTGTGCTTAAGCACTGAGTCATGCCTCTTTCCTTTGACACGCATGATATGAATGCCATTAGCCTTGTTCTCAACCATAGACCAACCTTAATCTTCAGCATGCTCAACCTCAATAATGAACTATTAAATTAATTTACTGTGGACTATCCCCCCCCCCCCCCATCTAGACATACAGGTACAATTTTACATTTTATCTTGCTGCTTTTGTGAAGTCTAGGGATATATTACAGTGTGACTCCAGAAGGGAAGGCCATCCCATTAAGTGAGAGCCAACTATTTTACCACTTTTCCTATTTTCATAGAACCTTGTTTTATGCATCTGGACACTTTGAGTCAGCAGTGGACACAAACGATTGCTTTCCTCTAATTACAAATAAGTAATTAGTTCCATTGACTTTAATGGTCCTTCTTAACATACCCAAGCAAAGGCGCATGCTTGAAGTCCTTTGCTGAATCAATGCTTCTGTCGCCTTCACGGCGCATGGTGGAAAATGAAAACGAGAGAGACCCAGCAGATTTGTGGCCTTTGTCAGCTTTACAAGCCCGGCGGCACTGCCAGGATTTTCTTGGCCATTGCTAAGAAAATCTGACTATATTGTCTGGGAGTTCTTTTATGTTTCTCTTTGATGGGCAAGTCAAACCCAAATAGCTCTGCCATTAAGCTCATGTTTCCTATGAGACAACGAGGTTGAGCCCTCCGGGAAATCTGCACATAAACTCTCTGTTCTCTGTATGTTTTCAAAGGGGGAGTTGCAGTGAGAATTGGACATGCCCACCATTTTTGACTCAAACAGCTTTGAAGTGTCTATGTGTCCTGAAAGCCTGGTTTGAAATGATAAGGTACCAATTAACAATGCAATCCCACACATGTCTGTGGGCATATAATCCTCGTTAAGTTTAAGAGGGCTCACCACCAGGAAAGGAAGAACTAGATTGCTATTTATTTACTTATAAGGTTTTGCATCACTCTTCAAATGAGTTGTAATGGTGGCTTACAATTAAATACCAGAAAACACTGGGAAGTAACTTTTACATTAAAATGTAAAATCTTTTTCCAGTCGGAACTCACCAGAACTTAGTTCCAGCACCTCTCAGGTGGGTACCATCACCATTCTAAGAGAACTGGGAGAACAAGGCATTCATTGAGTTCCAGCACATCTTTATCTAGAAAAATAGCGCTAGCATAGAAGTAATATCAAAATAATCTAATTAAAATTGATCGGCAATGGCTTTGCCTGGTGCCCCAAAGAAAACAGAGTGGACACCAGGTGAGCCTCTCTGGAGACAGCATTTCAAAGCTGGGGTACCACCACTAAAAAGTAATCATCCACCAGGCTTGTAATGTACTGGCAGGCAAATGGAGAGGAGGAGCAGCAGGGGATCTTAGAAACCAGTTTGTAGTTGAAGGTGTGGATCCTCAATTCAGCAGGAGTTACCTTTGTGCTCTGGAAGTTTTATGAAATAAATAAATATAAATAAAGAAATTTATATACTGCTTGATTGTAAAAAAAGAGAGAGTTCAAAGCAGCTTTGAATAAAACAATAAAATTATCAGTAAAAACAGTTCAGACAACCAACTATCTGAAACATTCAAAAATAATTAAAATCAACCATAAACTAAAAACAGTTTAAAACACATGACAATATTCTGCATTTCTGGGTAAGCTTGTCTAAACCAAAATGCTTTCATCAGATGCCAAAATAGCAGAGTGATGGAGCCAGCCTGATGTCAAGAAACAGAGAGTCCCTGTAAATCAGAAATAGGCAAACTCGGCCCTCCAGATGTTTGAGACTCCAATTCCCATCATCCCTGACCACTTGGTCCTGTTAGCTAGGGATGATGGGAGTTGTAGTCGCAAAACATCTGGAGGGCCTAGTTTGCCTATGCTTGCTGTAAACCCTGGGCCTTCATCCTCTACTTGTGGGCAGAATAATTTATTCAATAAAAGAAAACGAGTAGTTGTTATTGGGCGTGATGGTTGATATTGTGCTGGGAAATGATTTTTTAAAATTTTATTTTTAGCTTCAGTGTATTTTACCTTGCTGCATGAATCTTAGCTTTCATCTGTATTCATCGGCGCAGAAACGAGATGGATCAGGCAATGACACTGTTATTTCTTCTGACAGCATTCCTTAAAGTGTACTGTCAATACTGTTACTAGATTATCAAATTACCATAAGAACTTCCATATGGACTATTCATTGCTTTTCACCACAAAGCAGAGCAAATTGCTTTGCAGTGCAAATAAAAGAAGTGCACTATGACTTTCAAGCATCTATAAAAGATTATGCTTTATACTTGCTACAGGAGAGTGTTGACAAGGTGTGATTTTAAGAAGACCAGACTACATGTCCCAAATCCAGTGCCCAATTAGCACTAAAGGAAATACCGTATTTTTCCATGTATAAGATGATATTTTTTCCTTAGAAATAATAGGTAAAAATTGTGGGTCGTCTTATACACAGATAGCAGAGTGGGGACGACTTTCAGTTGGAAATACAAGTGACCCTCTTATCTGTTGTATTTAAACCATAGAACTTGGGGGAGCAAATTTTATTTAGAGCTGACTCAATGCTTTGTTTTTCAATGTCCCTTAATCTGATTTGAATATTACAATAAATATATTGCTCACTTGAATTATACAGGATTTCCAAGTCAATACCAATAGATCTGACTTCGCTATGTAAGAATTGGAACCACTTGGATTTATGAGTCCTTAAGTAAGTCAGAGAGCAGATTTGAAGGTTGGCAACAGAAATGGCAACGCAAACAGTATTGTATAGTGCTTACCCACACCCAATATTCCATCATGTGTATACCTAGTTCTGCACAAATATTCTCATACTTGATTGAACTTGGGAGCCCCACGATATGTCTCAAGAAACTTGAGTGTATCTTATCTAAATCACTATTATTTACTTGTGTCCATACTGAGATCCCAAAAAGTAGCTGGGACGACACTTTACCTTGAAAATTTTGAATAGCAGCTGGTATAAATTGGTTACCTTTCTGAAAATAAAAGTGAGCTACTGTTGAGGAGGTTTGCTTGCTTTATAGCACTTGTGCGGCGGTTTGACCAACCTGAGTTGCTCTTGAATAAAATTTGTTTTTTAAATAACCCAAATTTATTGTCTGCCACTCCTCCCCAGAGAGTTAAATTAAGCCTTTTGTGTCCTATTGATTTCAGTAGGAAACTTAATAATGTGCAAAAAAAACCTCTCTCACTATAATGTGCAAAAAAACCTCTCTCACTGAAATAAACTAAAGAGAAGCATACTTCAAAAGTGGATTATATTCAATATGTTTATGTTGGGCTGTTTGTGACACACACACACAAAGAGAGAGAGAGAGAGGGATTTCTGTTATTTGGTTTGGTCACTCATTTCTTAGGGAGTGAAACCCCTTTAAATAATCAGGCAAACTTTTACTCAGATATTGAAATTTAGCCTTGGATTAATCTACTTCACTTTTGAAGAATACAGTAGACCAATTTAGGTGCACCAACTTAAAACAATATTTCTGTACAGCCTTTGCATTCATTGGTATCTGATACTTGGCATTTGAAAGTGAGACCATTGCGTCTTTCCGCTTAGCAAGAGTCAAGCAGAGAGTCTTCATGCTGCAAAATATGGATGTCCCACAAATTTGGCACTGAGAAGAGGCCAACTTGCAATCTGCAAAACCCTTATGAATGGTAGCACGCAGACGAGATGGCAAGTCTGGGATGTAATTGGCAGGCTATCTACTGGTATCATTATGGAACTGTGTATGAGTGATGGTAGCTATAGACCTGGCCCTCTGTTGCTCTGAGCAGAATGGAAGGTATGAATGCATTTAAATTACAGCAGAAATCCAACCTTCATCTCATGCCAGGATATCTGAAAGGATGTGGAATTTGTCATAATGTGGAGAGAAGCTTGGGGAACATAAAGCATGCCTTCACTCAGGAAAGAGCTGGATTAAAGATCCAGAAAAAACCCCAATGCTGTTGATCAGTGGTTTGCTTTTGTGGCCTACTTGTGCTGCTGTACTTAGTTACAGGTGTGGGGAATGGTCAGGGATTATGGGAATTGTAGTCCAACAGCATTTGAAGAGCCATCGTCTCTCCATCTTGGAGGGTGTGTGAGCAGGGATGACCTATCTAGTTTTGCCACTTGAGGTGAAATGGGAATGTGCCACCCCCTGCCAGGCTCACCCCACTTTCACCAACACCCGGACACCCCTTTCTTGACAAGCGCAGCAAAAGCAAGGCATTGTGCAAGTCATCACTACTTGTCTTCCCTGCCCTAGGAAGAGGAACAGCTATGCCACATGCCAGAACACCTCCCTCTCTTTTAGAGCGAGGTTCAAATGCTCTAAAATAAAACAAATAGTCTAATTTTTGTAGTTTCTGTAAAGCAGAGCAATGTAAGGAGGCAACTGAAAGTGCAGCAAGGGAAGGCAAATGAAGTCAAGAGCAAGATTCAAAATTCAAGCAGCGGACGGGAAACGACAGCAATTGAAATAGAAGAAATAAGTATGATATATAAACATGCTACATAATGCAGTAGCAAAAAGGGTGGGAGTAAAAACATGGAGGTAAGGATGGAAAGTCAAACTGTTAAGGGAAATATATATTAAAGCTGAAGTTAATGTGTTAATATTTCTGAATTTTATTAAAAATTATCTAGTGCAGCAAGGGAGGGAGCATTTGGCCTGTGACACAGATTTTACAGAAACTGATGCCTTAGATGGTTCTCTTAGCCCAGGCTAGCCTAGTGTGGCGAGTCTTAATATTTCACTATGTACTAAGCAACTTTTTTTTTTTTTAAGACTGTTACTTCATAATATTGCAGAGATGAGTTCAAAGGCTTGAGATCTTGCAGTATTTCACAGCTATTGACAAGCTTTCATTCATTGCGTTTTGGATCAGGCTGCTGAGTATCACATCACAAGAAAAGAACATGCAGGCTCCTTCAGGGTAAACTGTAATTACAACAATAGAGTGCTTACTCCCTTAAAAAAAGAAGTCAAATACCGTCGGAGGGATCAGGTTTTTCATTAAGGATTGATTTTGGAGGGTTGGGGAAACAAAAATCAGAAATACATGCTGTAAGTCAAACAACCTTTCAATCACACTTTTATGAAATCTATGAAAAGCAGAATGTGGTAGTGTTTCTTCCCAATACATAGCAAGTTCACACTTACCCTTTTCCAGCCTGCTTTTCAGAGATAGAATAATTGCTTTCCTGTTTATTGTGATGCTGTCAGTTGCATTTTCATCCCAACATTATGAGCTTCATCCAGAAATTATGATATCCCTCCACCCTGAAAGAAATTTTCCAATGACTTGCGGAAAATGGCAGGAAGGTGTTTGAAGGTTCAGTTTGGAGGTCTGAAATCAACAGTAGCTTTGGGTCTTTGAGCCAGATATTTAAACACAAATGATTTTGGACATCTGAGACCAGCTCCAGTTATTTATAAAATAACTCACTATCAGTTCATTAGAATCCCATCTGCTTGGGCTGGTTCTAAATCTGGCTCTCCGCACTTAAGAACTGATCAGCAGCAACTGTTTCAGCTCTGCTCATTTCACAACAAACAAGGCCAATTCGAAGAGCGGGGCTGTCAGTTGTTTGAAAGGAAAAGTGAACAAATTTGCACCAGGTTTTATTTTTGGTACAGGAAACAAAGCGTTCTGACTTCAGTAAAGCTGTGGTGAATGTCAGAAAGCAGGTCTCCACATCCCATACCAGCTGAATGTCCAAAAGCATCAAGGTCAGTCCCATTGCAACAGCCTAGCCTTGAATTACAATAGCATGGAGGACAACAATTCCTCAGTCAGACAAACTATCACCAATTTCTGACCCTGCAGAATGCAGACCCTCCAAGTGTCTATTTGCCAGGGACAGTCTTGGATTTAGAGAAGGCATTCCAGTTTCTGACTGATCTTAGAAAGGTCCATTTTTCCTTAGGACGTCCCTATTTTCATCAGAGAAATGTTAGAGTGTATGGAGTTATAAAACTCTGAGCCAAGGAGATAAGTAACTATACAACATTTAGAATAATAATAATAATAATAATAATAATAATAATAATAATAATTTTTATTTATACCTTCCTTACTTTTTTTTCTTTCTTTCTTTCTTTCTTTCTTTCTTTCTTTCTTTCTTTCTTTCTTTCTTTCTTTCTACCCCCATCTTTCTTTTCCTTCCTAAGCTTTTTTCCCTCCTGAAGCAGCAGCAATTGTGTCAAAATGTTCTTGGCTCCTATTTGAACCTGTTTGCCTTCATCCAACCATCAGACATGAATCAATCAGCATACCCGGTAATCTGATGCAGGATTTGAGCTGCTTGAATAATCATCAATGAAAGGATGCAACTAAATCCAAAGTCTTTCCACAGCAGTAGTATCTGGAAGGCCACAAGTTCTCCACACATGGTGTAAAGCATGGGTGGGCAAACTCAGGCCCAGGGGCCAGATCCGGCCCAACTGCCTTCTCATTCCGGCCCACTGACAGTCCAGGAAGCAGCGTGTTTTTACATGAGTAAAATGTGTGCTTTTATTTAAAATGCATCTCTGAGTTATTTGTGGGGCATAGTCTGGGCCCCCACAAGGTCTGAGGGACAGTGGACCGGCCCCCTGCTGAAAAAGTTTGCTGATGCCTGGTGTAAAGAAACACAAGATCTTCTAGTAATACCCTACTTCATACTACCATTTTGAAGATAGGCAATAGTGGGTTTTGAGACAACATATGAAGGGATTATTATTATTATTATTATTATTATTATTATTACCCCACCCATCGAACCGGGTTGCCCCAGCCACTCTGGGTGGATTCAAACAAATATAAAAGCTTAATAAAACATCAAACGTTAAAAACTTCCCTATACAGAGCTGTCTTCAGATGTCTTCTAAATGTTGTATAGTTACTTATGTCCAGTGTGGTGTAGTGGTTAAGAGCAGTAGACTCGTAATCTGGTGAACCGGGTTCATGTCTCCGCTCCTCCACATGCAGCTGCTGGGTGACCTTGGGCTAGTCACACTTCTCTGAAGTCTCTCAGCCTCACTCACCTCACAGAGTATTTGCTGTGGGGGAGGAAGGGAAAGGAGAATGTTAGCTGCTTTGAAACTCCTTCGGGTAGTGATAAAGCGGGATATCAAATCCAAACTTTTCTCGACATCTGATGGGAGGACATTCCATAGAGCAAGTGCAACTATGGAGAAGGCCCTCTGCCTGGTTCCCTGTACCTTCACTTCTCACAGTGAAGGAACTGCCAGAAGGCCCTCAGAGCTGAATCTCAAGGTCTGGGGAATGGCAGTAGTGATGCTCCTTCAGGGATACAGGGCTGAAGACGTTTACGGAACCTTCAATTGTTTATGGACTCCTACTTCCATTAGCTCTAGCCAGCATAGCCAGTGGTCAGGGATGATGAGTGTTGGAATCCAGGAACACCTATCAGGGCACACGATCCCCATCCCCGCTGTACTCCATAATGAGCAGCACAAGGAACCAGGTTTTCAAGAGAGCTGCTGCTGTTTTGTTTACTTGTGTGTTTCGTTTGAAAGATTTGCCATTCATGCAGGTGAAATTTCACAGAAGCATAAGGCTCTTGTGGTCTAGTCAGAATATTCTGGAAAATGAAGCCTGGCTTCATTCTAGTACAGTGAACATAGTTATTTTTTTTAAAATGTAAAAAAAAAAAAAATCATTTGCAATTTGTTACTTACTGAACTGTATTTGGGCACATTAAATATTTCTTCAAACAGAGCCAAAAGATCAATTACCAAGGCACTTATCACTGGAGCATTGCTTGACTGTGTCAAGGGATTATTTATGAATGAGAATCAAACTACATGAATGAAAAAATATATATTAAAAGTTGACCTTGAGGCAATAATGCTAATGCAGCAGTGTATAGTTAATAGAGAAATTCTGATGCCTAAACCTAGATGTATCACCTGCTATCAAATCACCGGTTAATGAGTCTTTGAATAACTAGTACATAAACAGCTTCAGGTTTAGGTAATTGTCACTCCCACTCAAAAGAACATAAGAAGATCCCTACTGGATCTGGTACAACATCCTGCTTATGCAGTAACCAACCAAATGCCTATGGAAAACAGGACTTCCTTTGTGTAATAGCACACTTCCCATTCATATTCCCCAGCAACTGGTATTCAGAAACATCAGCCACCATGACTAGAAGCCAGATAGACCTACACTCCATGAATTGCTCCTTCTTTAATGTTGGCCAGGCTAGTGGCCATCACCACATCTTAGAGAATTCCCATAGTTTATGCACTGCAGGAAGGAGAAATGACTTTTGTCCGTCTGGAATCTTCCAAGATCCATCTTCATGGGATGACCCCATATTCTAGTATTATGAGTGAGGAAAATGTCTGTTCAACACGTTCTCTGTCATTTTCTCTATCATTTCTCCCTTACTTGTCTTTTATTCTAATCTGAAATCCCACCAAACCTGTAACCTTCCTTCACAGGGTTCATTCCTCCAGATCCCCTGATCATATTGGTTGCCCCTATCTGAACCTTTTGCAGCTCAATATCCTTTTTGATGGGAAGTTACTAGGACTGTACACAATATTCCAAGTGTGGTCGCACCCAGTGTTTTTTTTTATTTAAAAAAAAGGTTTTATTTCCTTTCGTAATGATAGCTAGCAAGGAATTCACTTTTTTACAGCTGATGCATCCTCATCATGTTTTCCACTATAACGCCAAGGTCTCATTCCTAGTCAGTCCACATCATCCCAGATCCTAGTAGTCCCCCATCTCAGTATACGTGTGAAAGTAGGTTTATTCTTTTTGTCCCCAAGGTACATCACTTTAAACTTGTTTACCGGTACATGGATTCGCATTTGCAATTTTACTGCCGACTCATTCGGTTTAGAGATATCCTTTCGGAGCTCTTCACAAACTCTCTTTTTTGCTCTAGCCACCCTGAACAACTTGGTATCATGAGCAAACTTGGTCACCTTACATCTCACCCCTAACTTCAGATCATTTATGAAAAAGTTGAAAAGTACCAATCCAATCTGAGATCGCTGAGGGGGGAAAATAACATACAAAAAATGCATTACATTCAGGGAAAATGCTTGCAAACACATGTATGTTAGGGGAAAATACATTCAAAAATTGTTTGTTAGAAGAAATGCATATTAAAATGCTGGAAAATGTTCATACCATTTCTTATTCTTTTTTACATGTAACTGGTTTGGAAATGTGAAGAACTTAATTTAAGGTTGGAAAAATGAGAAACTGAGGGAAGCTGAAATTGGCTCATTCGTCCATCACTAGTATCTAGTGGATCTCTTTCTTTTTTTACACTGCTGCAGTATCCTATAAATGAGCATGTCATGTGGATAGGGGCATTGATTCCTCACACATGAATCATGGCTTCCCTCTTGGCCAATGTTTGTGAGAGAAGGAATCCACCCATGAGCTACTGGAGCAGTGTGGGAAGAAACCATGGAGGAATTACTCTCGCGTAGCTTGGAGTAACATATGACATTATCCAACTAAGGCATATCCTTAGCATATCCAACTAAGGCATATCCTACACTCCTTAGAGGAGTGTAGGTTTGGCACATCAATAAGGCCTAGTCTTCTCATTATCAATCTGGATAGTGCTCAAAATGAACTCAAAATGCTGTGGAGAGAATTTGAAAAAGACAAGTCTCTGCCTGGAGGCTGACAATTTAACTATCAACCTAACACACGAGGCAGAAGGAAGGGAGGACTGAAAGTGAGATTAATTTTAAACATGCAAATATAACACGCCAGTTATAAAGCACCGCAGGTTCATAAAAATAGAGAATTCATCTTGCAAATGAATTGAAATGTTGTGTTTTATGGTTTGAAGAGGATTGGTGAAAATAGAACACAGAAACATTAAGCGGGAGAGGAAGCCTTTCAAAATAAGGAAGAAGAAGGTGGCTATCTTAGGGGAAAGTATTTCAAGTTTAAGGAAAAGTGGGGAAGTGTTGTTTTTAAGTTAGACGGTGAAAAAGAAAGTTAAGAACAGAAAGTGGAAGAATAATGGGCCACCAGTAGTTATTTATTTATATCCCCAGTTTCCTCCAAAAACTTCAAGGTGCTGTTTGTGTGATTGCCCAACCGCATTTCATCCTCCACACCCCCAAGGTAGGTTAGGAACCCTGTGAACTTGACTGGGTGTGGATTTGAACCCAATCCTCAGCCAGCATTTTAACTCTGGTGAAGAGTAACAACAGAGATGTCTAGGTGTGATGGGACGATGAGCTGCTTGTGTGTAAAATCCAAGTCCCTCAGAGTTTGGTCAAGTTTGCAAACCTCTGTCTGTAACGGAGCCCCTTAAACATGGCTCCGTCAGTCGCTGGCAGATTCCGACAGTGGTTGCTTTCGGAATCGCTTCCAACATAAAAGCTCCTTAACGGAAACACGTCTTCTGGACTCTCTGAGTGACAGTTTCCGGCGAGGAGTGGGTGTCCCTACAGGAGGTCCTGAAACCTCCCCACTGTTTTCGCTGGAAGTGTCTCTGAGCCATCCCTCCAGCTCACTTTCCCTCAGCTCACCTCCTCTCCCCCTACTGGTTCCCTCTTCAGCTGCTGAGTCTCTCCCAACCTGTGTGAGCCCTTTCACCTCCCTTCCTTCCGATGGCAGTTCCCTGACATCCACCTCCCCTCCAGGGCCCCCTTCACCCCCTCCCGCCCCCTCCTCTACGGGCGGTGAGGAGGCAAAACCCCGGAATGAACTTCCTTCATCTTCCGATGTCTCGAACACTTCTCTCCACCTGTTGCGGTTCCTGGTCTCGAAGTACTCCTCCTCCTCAGAGTCCATCTCCCCTTCCCCTTCCGAGTCCGGGAATCCTTCCAACTCCTCCTCCTCATCGGTGGTCCCAAAGTATTCCCTCCGGAACCTCTCCACAGGCTGAGGTTTCCTTGGGAACCTTTGATGGAACGTTTCTATCAATACCTCGTCATTGATATCTTCTGCCATTACCCAAGTGTTTTCTGACTCCGGTTCTCCTTCCCATGCTACCAAATACTCCACCTGATCCCCCTTCCACCTGGCGTCGAGGATTTCTGCCACATGGCTGCTGCATTCCCTTTCTTCTATGACCGGTCCCCGAGTGGCCATCCCTTCTCGTCCCCCCTCATACGGTGACAGTAACGACCTGTGAAATACTGGGTGCAGTTTCATGTGGTTGGGTAACCGGAGCCTGAAAGCCACTGGGTTGACCTGTTGAATGACCTCAAAGGGACCCAATCTCCTGGGTCTTAATTTCTTACAACCTCCTTTGAACGGCAACCCTTGGGTTGACAGCCACACCCTATCTCCCACCCTTATGGTTTCACCTTCCCTTCGGTTCTTGTCTGCCTGCCTCTTGTATTCTTCCTTCGCCCTTTCTAAGTTGAGTTGGAGCTGACGATGGATTGCTTCCATTTCTTCTACAAAATGCTCGGCTGCCGGGACGCTCCATCTCTCCCCTTCTCCCCCTGGGAAAGCCCTGGGATGACACCCATAATTAGCCAAGAAGGGGCTCATCCCTGTGGACACATTCTCGGCATTGTTGTAGGCAAATTCCGCCAGCGCCAACTTTTCTACCCAGTCATTCTCTCTGTCATTGACATAACACCTCAGGTATTGCTGGAGGACACCGTTTGCTCTTTCCGCCTGCCCGTTGGTTTCAGGGTGCCGGGCAGTCGAAAAGTTGACCTCCACCTGCAGTAAGCTCATGAGCTTCCTCCAGAACCTGGAAGTAAATTGTTTTCCTCGGTCTGAGACCACCCTCAATGGCATCCCGTGCAACCTAAAAATGTGTTCTACAAATAACTTCGCTGTCTCTTCCGCCGTGACTGCATGCGAGCAGGCTACAAAGTGGCACATCTTTGTTAGTAGGTCTACCACCACCATGATGGCTGTTTTCCCCTTGGACTTCAGCAGATCAGTCATAAAATCTATCGACACTGCCTCCCAAGGTCGTTCTGGGGTTGGTAAGGGTTCTAATAGCCCCGCCGGCGCCCGCCTCTCCCCTTTGGCTCGCTGGCATTGCTCGCACCCTCTTACATACTCCCGTACATCTTCCCTCACCTTAGGCCACCAAAATTCCCTGGTGACCAACCACATGGTTTTGTGTTGTCCAAAATGCCCCGCCGTGGGGCTGTCGTGCAACTGCTTGAGTACCCTCCCCCTTAAGTCTCCTTCAGGGATATACAGTGCCCCTTTGTAATACAAAGCTCCATTTCTTTCCTCGAAACCCCCTGGTTCCTCTCCCTCACCCCTAAGACCTCTGAGCTTATTCTGGGCGTATTCATCATTCTCTGTTTCCTCTACCAGTTCTCTTTGCCCCACCAATGCCGCCCCACACACCCAGCGGTCCTCTGGGATGACATGTCTCTCTTCGGGTGCCCCCTCCCCTTCCAAATATTCAGGTTTGCGTGAGAGAGCGTCCACCCTAACATTTTCTGGACCTGGCACATAACAAATTTCAAAGTGGAATTTGGAGAACTCCTGGGCCCATCTCACTTGCCGTTGGTTGAGCACTCGTGCCGTTCTCCAATACTCTAAGTTCTTGTGGTCCGTGCACACTTGCACCTTATGTTGTGCCCCAATTAATAAATGCCTCCATCTCCTGAACGCTTCATGAATGGCTAGTAGTTCTCGGTCATACACCGTGTAGTTCCTCTCAGATTTGTTCAGCTTTCGCGAAAAAAAGGCACACGGTCTCCACTCCGACTCCTCCTTGCCAGGCTGCAGAAGCACCGCCCCCACAGCCCGGTCTGATGCGTCCGTTTCCACTCGCATCGGTTTTTGTAAATCCACATGCAGGAGCTGTTCTTCCGAAGCGAACGCCCTTTTCAGCTCCTCAAAAGCTCGCTCCGCCTCCGCCGTCCAAACGAATTTCCTCTTACTGCTGAGACAGTCCGTAATGGGAGCCGTCAAGTGGGCAAAATTTCTGATGAACTTCCGATAGAAGTTTCCAAATCCAAGGAATCTTTGCACATCCTTCCTTGTTTTCGGTGTTTTCCATTCCAGTACCGCTTGGACCTTGCCAGGATCCATGGCCAATCCCTTGTCCGACAAGCGGTACCCCAGGAATTCCACCTCCTTGGCATGAAACTGACACTTCTCTAGCTTCACCCACAGCTGATTGGCTTGCAGTCTGCCCAACACTTCCCTGACGTCTTTTACATGCTGCTCCTCAGTCTCTGAATATACTAACACGTCATCTAAGAAGGCCACACAATTCTTGTAAAGCAAAGGCCCCAGGACGTGGTTCATAAACGATTGAAAGCACGCGGAGCCTGCTTGTAAGCCGAAGGGCATAACTAAATATTCAAATGCCCCCAAAGGGGTGAACATGGTGGTTTTCCATTCATCCCCCTTCCTTATTCGTATCAGGTTGTACGCCCCCCTCAGGTCCAGTTTAGTAAAAATCTTTCCCTTCCTGACCCTTGTCAAAATGTCATCAATTCTGGGCATCGGGAAAGTCACTGGTTCTGACACTGCATTTAAGGCCCTGACGTCCACTACAAGTCTAGGTTTGTCCGTTTTTTTTTATCCACAAAAAACACTGGGCTGCCCCCCACCGCCCTGGACTCTCTGATGAACCCTCTCTTCAGGTTCTTGTCAATGAACTCCCTTAGCTCCTGCATCTCTCTGTCTGACATGGCGTACAGCTTGCCTACAGGGAGCTGTGCCCCAGGGAGTAAATTGATTTGACAGTCAAAGGGTCTATGTGGGGGTAGTTTGTCTGCCTCCCTCTCGCTGAAGACGTTGCTCAGGTCGGCGTATTGTTGGGGAACCTTCCCCTTCTCCGTTACTTCCGTCCCTGCTAGAGTGGCTCTGGCCCCTCCTTGAGCTTCCCGCTCTTTGCAGTGTTCTAGACAATGTGCTGACCCAAAGGAGACCACTCTCTGATGCCAGCCCACTAGCGGATCATGTAACGCTAGCCAGCTCATCCCCAAAATAATGGGAGCTCCTCCCAAGGTAGCCACATTAAACGCTATTAGCTCAGTGTGTCTTGCTACCCTCATTATCATTGGGACGGTCTGCTGGCTGACTTCTCCTCCCAGCAGCTCCCTTCCATCGATCGTGGTCACCTGCAAAGGGTTACTTAAAGGAATAGTCTGTATCTGGTGCTCAGCAGCAAACTCCTTACTCATGAAATTGCAGGAGCTGCCTGAGTCCAATAGCGCCTTTATCTTTAGTGGGTGTCCGTTAGGCAGCTCTAGTAACACCTCTATCACTAGGGCGGGTTTAGGAGGTTCCGGCGTGGGCACTTTCACTGCTCTTTGGCCTGGCTGCTGTGCCCTGACGGTGGCAGCCAGGCGTTGGCTTTTACTTGCTCTGGTACCTTTTCCTCCCTCTCCCCAACAGCTCCCGCCATTCCTTGCCATTCCTTTCTTTGGGGGCAGACTCTGGCAAAATGACTTGGCTGTTGGCAGAGATAACATTTCTTGGCGCCCTTCCCCTCCTTCTTCCGCTCTTCACTGGGCTTTGAAACTGCGCGCGCGCGCGCTGTTCCAATTTCCATCGGCTCTCCCGGCGGGAACAGTGGCTCTGGAATCTCTGGAATGCGAAGCTCCCTCCAACGTTCCCCCTTCCCTTCCCGCCTCTCCAAGGCTCTCGCCTCTTGGCGCGCTCCTATGGTCAGCGCTGATTTGGTCAGCTGGTCCATAGACTCCGCCCTGGGCGCCCGGGAAAGTTCGTCTTTCACAGCCGAAGAAAGCCCTTCTTCAAAGAGCATTTGAATGGGTTCCACCGATAGATCCCACCCCAATTTATGGATCAACATGGTAAACTCAGTCCAGTACTCACGCACAGATCGGCTCCCCTGTTTGCACGCCATTAACTGTCTGCGTACCACTCCCTGCTCAATATCGCTGGAAAACATCAGATCCATGGCACGAAAAAACTTCCTCGTGTCCTTCAGGATGTCATTATTCGTTGCCATCAGGGGCCTCACCCAGTCTTTCGCCCCCTTTTCGAGATGCCCAATCACAAAAGCCACCCGCGATTCCTCGTCGGGAAAGTCATCAAACTGCAGATTAAGGGCATATTGCATCTCTGCCCTAAAGGTATGATAGTCCTTGGGCTCCCCCCCAAACTTCTGTACCAATCCTGGCAACTTTCTGGCGAGCGGGGTGGTTTTCCCCTTCTCTGCATCTTGAGCCCTCCTCTCCTCGAGCCTCGCCGTCTGCAGCGCTAGCTGGACCTCCAACGCCCGGTACCTTTCTTCCAGGCTTGGACCCGCTCCAGCTCCTGCTTCTCTGGTTCCGGCTGGGTTGCTCATGATGCCTTCTCCTGCACAAGCTGCTCACGGAGACTGTCGGAATGCTGTGATGGGACGATGAGCTGCTTGTGTGTAAAATCCAAGTCCCTCAGAGTTTGGTCAAGTTTGCAAACCTCTGTCTGTAACGGAGCCCCTTAAACATGGCTCCGTCAGTCGCTGGCAGATTCCGACAGTGGTTGCTTTCGGAATCGCTTCCAACATAAAAGCTCCTTAACGGAAACACGTCTTCTGGACTCTCTGAGTGACAGTTTCCGGCGAGGAGTGGGTGTCCCTACAGGAGGTCCTGAAACCTCCCCACTGTTTTCGCTGGAAGTGTCTCTGAGCCATCCCTCCAGCTCACTTTCCCTCAGCTCACCTCCTCTCCCCCTACTGGTTCCCTCTTCAGCTGCTGAGTCTCTCCCAACCTGTGTGAGCCCTTTCACCTCCCTTCCTTCCGATGGCAGTTCCCTGACACTAGGTATCAGGGCATCTTTGTTGTTACCCTTCACCAAGATGATACCAAGATGAGGGATGTACTGAAATACAGATAAGTTGGTTTCGGTTAGGAATAATGAACTGTTGTGAGACTGACGGAAGCTCAAAGAACAAAAGAATGAAAGAACACGAAAAAAATGAAATACTGAAGTGTCAGTTTATTAGGAAAATGGATGACATGTAAGAGATAATTGTTTAAAGCATATCTGTTTGATTTTTAAAGTCTTAGTTTAATAATATATGACTTAATGTTGTTTTGTCTATGATTTTCTTTTTTCTTTATTAAGATTTCACTGTATGATAGTTATTTATATTTCTTGTTTTTTTCTCTCTCTTTTTGTAACCTTTTTTAATTTCTTTTTTTCTTTTTTAAGTTTGTAAGTTTTGATTTGTATGTATTTGCAATATAATTCAATAAAAAACACACAACAACAACAAAGATGTCTGTGCGAGTGTGGAGTGGAGCAGAGTGGAACTTGCACAACAGAACTTTTGCTCTCTTAATGGGAGAAGCCATGATCAGGGCATGTGGTATAACAGTGCTTTAAGTTTATGGTAAGGATGTGACCTTACATTACAAAGACAGCATTGCAACACAGCTTCCCAAAGTAATATAAGAAGTCTCTGGGTTACGTGGAGTAGACTTTACACTGCAGCTCCTCCCCTCTCCAATGTTTTTTATCTAGAATCTTGGAAATGCTATCATGGGGTTGACTCCCCCCATATTGCCTGGAGTTTCTCACATCACCCCAGTGGTGGAGGAACATCAGAGGTTCCCATACCTCCAGTAGAACTGCTAAGACGTAACATCATCAGCCTCAACTGACTTGCTGGAGATTATGGTGCAAAATTCACATGCAAAATTTAGGTGTCAGCTTCGGAGTCCATCCATCTGACTTAATCCAGTGATATGCATTGCCTATTATGAATCATCATCTGCATTCAGGCAGAGGCTAAGCGTGTATCCCAAAGGTCTTTGACTTTGCAAATTCCCAAGCATTAACCTGCTCTTTCCTTCTATGCAACACCATAATTGAAGGCTTGGCTTTTCATGGATTACCTCTTGTTATTCATTCTAATCCTAGGATTTAAGATGTCTAGAACAGGATTGTTACGAAGAAGGGTTGTTGGGCTCTCTCCTGCTCCCCCTTTCCCCTCACTCATTATTTGTATGTTTGCATTCTTGTGTTATATATCTGGGACGCAGAGAAATTAGAAGCCCAGGTACAGCTAGCTGCTTCATAAACTTCTAAGTAAACACCACTTAAAAGAGCTTATAACGAGGCCTGAGAACCACAGGAATCAAGGGGTTAGTTCTCATTGCTAGACAAGGGAGTGCAACATAACTGAGTTTCTAGTACAACCTTGCAAATTTTAAAAAAATGAGGTAAAAATTGTCTGCATTGGTGATGTGCTGTAGCATGGCTTGAGCATGGATTTTTTAAAAATGGAATTAGAACTGTGCCACAACAATATATACTATATTTTATCATACTATATTATATCATATAAGGGATGCGGGTGGTGCTGTGGGTTAAACCACAGAGCCTAGGGCTTGCCGATCGGAAGGTCGGCCGTTCAAATCCCCGCGACGGCATGAACTCCTGTTGCTTGCTCCCTGCTCCTGCAGACCTAGCAGTTCGAAAGCCCCTCAAAGTGCAAGTAAATAAATAGGTACCGCTCCAGCGGGAAGGTAAACGGCATTTCCGTGTGCTGCTCTGGTTCAGCAGAAGCGGCTTGGTCATGCTGGCCACATGACCCAAAAGCTGTACGCTGGATCCCTCAGCCAATAAAGCGAGATGAGCGCCGCAACCCCAGAGTCATCCACGACTGGATGTAATGGTCAGGGTTCCCTTTCCCTTTTCCCTTTACCTTTATTACATCATAGTATATCCTGCATTTATACCACACCTGGGATGTATGGGGATGTGTAATACCCCTAGTTAGTGATGTATGGAAGTGAGAGCTGGACCATAAAGAAGGCTGATCGCCGAAGAATTGATGCTTTTGAATTATGGTGCTGGAGGAGACTCTTGAGAGTCCCATGGACTGCAAGAAGATCAAACCTATCCATTCTGAAGGAAATCAGCCCTGAGTGCTCACTGGAAGGACAGATTGTGAAGCTGAGGCTCCGATACTCTGGCCACCTCATGAGAAGAGAAGACTCCCTAGAAAAGAGCCTGATGTTGGGAAAGATGGAGGGCACAAGGAGAAGGGGACGACAGAGGACGAGATGGTTGGATAGTGTTCTCGAAGCTACCAGCATGAGTTTGACCAAACTGCGGGAGGCAGTGGAAGACAGGAGTGCCTGGCGTGCTCTGGTCCATGGGGTCACAAAGAGTCGGACACGACTAAATGACTAAACAACAACAGCAAAAGTTATCATTGCAAGTTGATATAAAATTACTTGGTTCTTTGATACATTTGGCAGCCATGTTCAGATTAAATTTTTGTAGGAAAGCTGGATTGTAAGAAATATAGTGTTAGCCTGACCTGCAGAACATTCTGGAAGCAGTGGAGGCTCAAATCCTCCTTCAAAGGGTTAGCTGAACCTCAGACTGATCTTACTTGATCAGGCGTGCTCTGGTCCATAGAGTCACAAAGAGTCGGACACGACTAAATGACTAAACAACAACAACAATACCCCTAGTGGGGGACACATTGTGCTCCTTCTGGCATAGATTGTGCACCTTTGGACCCTACCCTACACTCATCTACTGCCACCCAGGGTAGGCAACATTGATCAAGAGCAGGATCAGCTAACCTGTGGAATGGTTGCTGGACTCCAACTCCCATCAGTGCCAGAAAGCATTGTCAGTGGTCAGGGATGATTGGAGTTGCCAGTGCACAGCATCAGAAGAGTCACAATTTTGCCACTCTTAGCTACAGTAGCCAAAGATCTGACTTGGTGCGAAGGAGATTCATGTACACCACCTTGTTTGAATAAGAGAATGAGGCTGGTTCTCTGATTTGATTTCTGCATCCACCAGGAAATAATGGAATGAAGAAGAAATACAGCTTTAATTACAAATCATTTGCAGCGGTTTAATTCAGTCATTTATTATTAGGCTACAACTGTCACTGCAAAACAAAGCCTGTGTGACACTGAGCTGAAACATCCTCTGTCTAAGATCTCTCTTGTTATCGTGCCGCTGCATCCAGAATAGCTAATTCCTGGGCCCAAACTCTACCTTCAGATGTGCCAGCCACTTTATAAACAATAATTAAGAAATAAATGTTCCCTGTCCATTAGTATTTATGTTGGCTTTCAGCTTACTTGTTGGTTTAGTTCTACACTACTCCTTTTGCCAATAACCAAGCAGTACAGTACTTGCTGCGGAGCTGACTTGCGCCCAAGATAGAAAGGATGCAGAGCATGTCATGTTTGTGTGACATCACCTGTGTGACACACGATGTGTTTGCGTGATGTCATGCACCCGGCGTGTGACACACATTCAACATCACATTGTTGGGGCTGAACGTGCAGCCCAGTGTAGTGTGACTTCATAGCCATCGGCTCCTGTTCTCTCACTCTCAGGAGGAGCCGGCCACTGAAACTGCTACACTCGGCTCCACATTTGGCCTCCTCTGCCCCCTCAACATGGAGGGGCCTTGGCTCCCTCCCAACAGATATTGAGGGGGCCGAAGACACCTTGGCCCCATACATTGGCACACCTGAGTTCAGGTAACCATTTTCAATAGTCACCAGACTCATACTTCCATGCTTGAAAATGTGGGTTTCAGGAAGCAAGCATGAGGATTCATGGTTTCTTCTCCAGATCAGAAGTTTAATTTCAACTAGAGGAGAATTTCCCTCCTACACAGCAAGACTCCCAAACCATCAGACCTCCCACCTATGCAGCCTGTCTTCCATTCACTTTCTCTCTCCCCCCTTCCATCCCCACTTTCAGTACCTGCTGACTCGTAATGTAGTGCACCAGGCAAGGGCAAAGAAGCCCCTTGGGGGAAAAAATGTAATTTTGCAATGGTCTATTGGTATTATATGGGAGCTTAGGAAAATAACATTTCCCAAGGACTCTTTCACCCTACCTAATGTGCTTCATGTAACTCTGCACCAGTCATTGAGAAGGGACCATGTTGACTTGCTATCACTGCTGGAGAAGTGCACTATCACTCCAGCCCCTAAAGTGGGCTGGGATGTAAGGAGAATCAGTGGGTGAGATGGTGGATAGGTGGGAGGTGGCTTGGGGGCTGAATTTAGCTTTGATTCATTATCAGGGGAGTAGTCCAAACCTGCCAGACTGAACAAGCTAGGATGTAGCAGATCTCCAGCTCAGCGGGCTGATTTTTGGTGCAGCTGAGCCACACCAGCACAAATCCCTCATTCTGACTCAGCTGGCCTTCAGCTGCCTAAGTTGAGACCAGGGGCTTTCATGCTGGCATCAGCCCTGAAAAATCAGGGGAGTTGCAGGCACCAGACCAGGCAGGAAGAACTTACGCTGTATTCCCGCTTGGTTCAGTTCAGTCATATGACCTGGCAACTCGGTGGAATTTACACTCTCAAGATGAAGCTAGTTTACTCATCACCTCTCTTTTTTTTATTTAAAGAAAAATAAAATAAATGCAGAGCTTTCTTTGGGAGTGAGTTAAGATGCAATAGGCTGAAATGTAATGGTAGATTCAATGTTTTCCATTCAGAATGTTCCCGCTAACTCTTCCCTGCTGCTTTTATTCTTAGCCCACAATTTTAGCACTTCATTCATATTTACAGTGTGAATGCAAAAGATCTATACAACAGAAAATCAACAGCATAAAGATGTTTTTCCAGGTGACCTGTGCTGGATTCTTTTGCCTTTCTCTATCCTTTGTTCACCTCCTTAGAAGTCACTCCTGTGGGTGGTGGAAATACTCCTGGATGCTGAGCTGTTGTAGACTAAGGATGTCATACATTAGTGTGCATACATGGACACAGGTAAAGTATAAAGCATCTGTGGGTCATTGTTACTTCTGCACTCAACAGAACCTTCCCTAAAATAGATGGAACCAGGAAGCTAAAGGAGAGATGCAGATGATTATATGATTCAGAAAAAGAGAACACACTACAGGTGTGTGTGTGCAGTGAGAGAATCAATAGTCCCGTCAAAGGTGATTTTTTTCTTTCTTTCAAAAATACAGTTTTCTTGTGTAGTGTGCATGTCTATTAATCATTCCCTGTATCTAAAGTGGACTTTGGTGATTTCATATTGAATCTTACTAACTTAGAGCGATTCCCATCCGTGCAGAGTAATATGTTTTGACTCGGTGGGCACATAACGTGGGCAGGTTTCCCCATTCACATGATCGGTGGAGGAAGAGGCAGTGCCAAGAAACATGAGTGATTCATTTCTCCTTGGATTGAAAAGAATAAGAAAGTCCTTCTAGACAGGGATGTTCTATAAGAAATCCCTGGTTTAAATCTTGCATCAAACATAGGAGTAGATGGCAAATTTATTGATTAGGGCTTACTCAGTACACATATGCTTGCCTTTCATAAAGAGCTGGTGGAAGAATTGAAAAGTATTCAGTGCTAGAAAAGAGGTGCCAGAACTCACCATGAACACCTCCCTCGTTCTCTTAGAATGGTGATGGTGCCCACCAGAGAGGTGCTGAAACTGAGTCCCTGTGAGTTTCCGCTGGGGGGGAAAGCCCTAATAATAATTTATTAAGTTTGTGTTCCCCTCTTCATCCGAAGATCACAGTGCAGTTCACAACATAAAAATACAAAATGAGAACTCAAAATATAACCACCACCAGAAACCTCCCTCTCACAAACGCATTCAAAAGGCCATAGAATGTTCAATCGACCAAAGGCCTGGTTATAGAGAAATGTTCTCGTCTATTGCTTAAATATTTGTAACGAAGGTGCCAAGCAAGCCTTCCTGTGGAGAGCGATCCCTAGCCCAGGCTATTGTTCCATCCTGCCTAAAGTCCTCTATTATCGTTCCAATAGCAAAAAAATCTAACCCGGAAGATCTGAATGATTTTCATCCAGTAGCACTCACACCTATAATCATGAAGTGCTTTGAAAAGCTGGTACGAAATTATGTCATTGCCTGCCTACCAGAGGGACTGGACACATTCCAATTTGTTTATAAAACGAAAAGATCGACAGAGGACGCTTTGGCGGTTGCCCTCCATGCCGTCCTTGCACATTTGGAGCAGCGGGGGGGTTATGCCAGACTGCTTTTTTTAGATTTCAGCTCGGCATTTAATACCATTCTACCACAACGTCTGATGTCTAAACTGGAAGATCTGGGGCTTCCGTTATCACTTTGTGGGTGGATATTGGACTTTTTGTCAGACCGCCCCCAGAGGGTTCGGTTGGGCCCCTATACCTCTAATATGCTCAAGACTAACATAGGAACACCACAGGGATGCGTACTCAGTCCACTCCTTTATAGTAATAGGGTTGTCAAATTTGCAGATGACACAACCGTGATTGGGCTCATCTCTGAAAGGGAGGGTGAAATGGATTATAGAGATGAGGTGGAGTGGCTGACAGAGTGGTGCAGAGCTAACAACTTGCTCATAAATACAAGGAAGACAAAGGAGCTTGTGGTGGACTTCAGGAGACAGAAGAGCAACGTCCAGCCACTTTTGATTGATGGGGTCTGTGTGGAGAGGGTAACAACGTTCAGGTTTTTGGGCATTGAATTACAAGAGGATCTGTCCTGGAGTGTCAACACAAGGGGGCTTGTGAAGAAGGCGCAGCAGAGACTGTACTTTTTGAGAATACTAAGGAAAAACCATCTTCTGCAGAAACTGCTGCTTGCCTTCTATCACTGTGCCATTGAGAGCGTGCTCACTTATGGCTTATGTGTGTGGTACGGAAGCTGTACTACCCAGGACAGGATGGGGTTGTGCAGGGTTGTTAAGGCAGCAGAGAGCATTGTTGGCTGCCCACTCTCCACCTTAGAGCAGATTTATGCCACAAGGTGCCATAGGAAGGCACTGGACATAGTAAAAGATCCATCGCATCCTGGTCACTGTCTCTTCGAGCTCTTGCCGTCGGGACGGAGATACAGGACGATGAAGACAAGAACAAGCCGTCTTAAGAACAGCTTCTTCTCCAGAGCGATCTCGGCCCTGAATGGGAAGCCCGGACTTTGAAAGTCATCTAATCTCCCTTGCTGTATTATACTGTATTGATTAATTAGTGTTTTTATGGAGCAGTCAAGTAATTTCGTTGTCCCCGAAGGGGGCAATGACAATAAAGATATTATTATTATTATTATTATTATTATTATTATTATTATTATTCTACAAATGGGGAGCTACCACAGAAATGCTTATTCTCTGTTGCCACCCTCCAGACCTCTTGTGGAGGAAGCACACGAAGAAGGACGTCAGATGATGATCACAGGGTTCAGGCTGGTTCATATGGGGAGATGCGGTCCTTGAGGTATTGCAATCCTGAACCATTTATATATACTCCTGAGTCTTTGGGGAGGATGAGTCTTGAGGATGCCCCAGATCCCTTCTAGTTTGGGGGATATTATATATGTGGGGGTAGAATGTGGAAGAGCAAGCTTGCCACACCAGTTCTTTGTTTAGGTAATGGTTTTAGCTGACTAGTTAAGCACCAAAATTAGCATAACCAAAGTAGTTGCTCTGAGCCATAGAAGAAATGGGGGGTGGGGTTTCCACCCTACCCCCCCACTTAACTGCTAAGTAGAAGAACAGTAGCTAGAGCTCAGAGCAGGCTGGAAGCTAGAGACCCAGAGACTTACTTGTTCTGAGCTGGATTCATTGGAGAAGCAAGATCTTTTGTGGTGTTAATGCTGTGAGCCTCTCCAGCTTGCATATATCTGAAAATAAAACCATATACTCTAAAGACACCACCCTCTCCACTGACCTTCATTCCAAGAAAACAGAAGCCTGGGGAAGCACTGAAACCCCTACAATCTTCCACCACTCAGATATTGGAGTGGCACATAGCAACATATCACCATCATTTTCTTCAGAAGGAGGCCATTTACTAACTGCAGATGATCACATTTCTTAATTAAATCTGAATAGAGCTCAGTCTATTAGCTTCAGCTGCAAGATCTTGTTCACTGTGCCTATATCACACACTAAGATCATCACCACCACCACCACCATCATCGTCAGAAGAAGAAACAACCCTGTTTTGAGAGTGTGTGGTCACTGAAAAACCATATTTCATAATGTAATACAGACCGAACAAATTGTTAATTTGCTGAAGCTGGCGGTTCTTCACACCTCACGGGGTCCAGACCAACACAAACCTACTGCAGTACCTGGTTGTGGAGCCCATCCTTAGCACGCTGGTGTTCTCAGTTTCAATCCCCAGCAGCTCCAGGTAGGACACAGAGAGACCCCTGGAAGACCCTGGCCAGCTGGTGCCAGTCAGTGGTGAAAATTCTTATGTAGGTAGACCAACTTTGTATGTCCCCATGCACCCTGCCCACATAGCCAACCTCATAGAGACAGAGAAAGGGAAGGATGATAAAAGGAGAAAGGGAGCAAAGGAGAGGAGGAGGAGGGGAGTGAATAAACCACTGAGCTTTTGAGGAGAGACCGCCCTTTTCAAAGTTGAGAGCCATTTATGAAAGCTTGAAATGGCTCTTCTCAAACCACACACTAACTCTTCTGGGGCACAAAAAAGACCACTTCAGTCCCCAGAGCCTTTGTCTCTTCTATTACCCCAGACATCATCATAATTTGATTGTTCAAAGAACAATACTTGCCTGCAGCAAGGTGGGAGTATTTGAGCCTCTATTACAGTGATTTAGAGCAAGATTACTGGTTAAGCAAACCAGTTTCTGAGGTGAGGAGCTCCTTCATACCAAAGGGCAGGTGTATTTGTTCTTCTGCCTATCACTCAATGGAGCTTTTTCTTTGCTCTGTAGTCGAGTGATGCCAATGGAGCACAGTTTTCTCTTGTCCTGAACAAAAGCCTTCAAATATGAGAAGGTAAGGAAGAAAGAGATTCATTTCTATTCCAGGATCAAGGTTAGAGATGCTGGAGAATTCAAATGGAAACCAAAACGGGTACAGACATTGCCACTGTTTGAATATTTGATTGTTGTCAAGAACAGATTTACTGCATCTGAATGCAGGCAGCAATTGTTCCCCAAAGCTGCAAACATTGCATAATGCCACTGAAGCGTGATTATATAACTTGGAGGCAAAGTCTATTGAACCTAGTGAAACTTGCTTCTCAGTTTGACTGGCGCCTTCATTATAACACCTTTAGGCACCAGAGGAAATTATTGCTTTTTTTAACCAGGCCTTTGGCTGATTGACATCAAATGTCCTTTTAGAATGTGTTGTAGAACGGGGGGTTATTGGGTTGTTTTCATTATGTATTTTGTGGGTTTTATGTTGTGTTTTTATGTTGTGAACCACCCTGAGATTGACAGGTATAGGGTGATATACAATTTTTAATAATAATAATAATAATAATAATAATAATAATAACAATAATAATATGCTTGATGAACATGCAATACATAAGATAAGGTCTGCCTTGACCAATTCTGGTTTAAAGGTAAAGAACTCTAGGAGCAAAGACCTGGAATTTGCCTATCAGCAGTTAACAGCTGAACAACATACTGTGCTGGCAGACAGGTCCCAATCTTCTTCACAGTGTTAAATGTACCATATTTCTTTTTAAAATTACCATAATTATTTCAAAATTTGCATCTAGACATAAACGAGCACATGCACATTCTAGGCAAATATATGTCCTCTTTTTGAAAGAAGAAGATACATTTCCTCCCTTTTCCCCTCAGAAAGTGGAAAGGTGCCGAGTTGCATCAGAGGCATCACAAATTAGTTATCCACAGAAGTGCAATGGTGAATTCAATTTATGGGAATGAAATACCCACATATGCATCCATGCCACATCCTGATCTCCTGGGATATGAGATGAAAGGACAGGGTATTGCCGAGTTTGAATTGCTGAAATACCTCCAGCCCTTCTGAAAGACTGTAGCATACGTCACGTATATTTAATTGCAAACCAGGGAACTCTCGTGTGACATTCTCAGAAAGATGGATTCAGTTGCATGGCTGTAAATGGGGATTTATTTATTTAAGTTGTCTTTTATTGCACTGAGAATGCCAGGGGAATGTTCTTGATCCTTGAAAAACAATCCAAATGTTAAGGAAGGGGTATAGCTCAGTCTAGGACCACATGCCGGCTTGTAGAAGGTGAGAGGTTCAATTTGGTTTAAGGCAGCTTCCTATATTCCTGATTTTTAGCACGTGTCTGCTTCAGTTTTATACCCACTCACCTGCATACCCTCCAACATTCCTGCAATGAAAATAGAGACATTTCGGTGTCCTGTTAAAGGGATCCAGGGTGTAAATCCTGTCCAAAGCCTGGATGTGGGCTAGGGCCATGTCAGAGTGTAGGGCCATAGCAAACCCCCCAAAGACCTTGCTTAGAAAGGAGAGGTCCGTCAGGAGAACAAGACTGGCATTGATGGAACAGGCTCAAATGTTTATTATTCAAGGTTGTAAAGAGATAAGCAAACTCAGGAATGCACATGGCCGTGGTGTAGTGAGGCCCTGGCAGGAAGGAGGGGGGCAAGACCTTACATGGCAATAGGAACTTACTATAACTTTCGATTTCCCAGAAATCAGGTGGTTTACAATAAATCAGGTGGTATTGTATTCTGCAAATGTATAAAAAGCTGGCTCGCTTAGAATTCGGGGCCAGACTCTGAGCATGAGCTGGTCTGTGCCTTTGTGTCCAAGCAATTGCTTCACAAAATAAAAAAAAAAAAATCCTTTTTCCTGCTGTCGTTTGACTCCTGCAGCGTCCTTGATGCTCCTAGTAACAGATTAGGTAGGTCCTCCAACAGCCCCTATGGGGACCCCTCGGGGTGCCCCTATTTGATATAAGTCATAGGGCACCCCCTGTCGGTGGTTTACCCTTAAGTGTATGGGCAGGAGTCAAGATATAGCCTGGCTTCACCCCAATGCCTAAGCCAAACTGCTCACATCTGTAACCAATAAAGTTGTGGCCTATTTGAACCCATAAACCAAAATACTTCGTGCCAGTGTGGTTTTATTGTTCTCCTCAGAACTTTGTGGCTCAGGTGCCTTGGCACACAATGAAAATAGAGACATTTCTCTCCCCCACAACTGCTCCTTCTCTGCCCCTGTTTTGCCCTCCCCCTGCAGAACATTTCCTATCAGAAGAAGGGTGAGTGCCGCCACCACAATGCCAATGGGACACAGCACACATGCCCTCCACCTTCCTGAGAAAACTCCTTAATCCCAATTTTATTTTAATTTATTCTTTGGTAGATTTATACAAAGAGAAAGAAACACACCTATAAATAAATTTTAGAAAGGGGTGAGATTAGACATGGATGCACAAAGCACTTAAAATAAATAAATCAAGACTCCTTGTGCTCTGCTCCGCTTCCCCTTTCTTCCCACAGGTTCTGCCCTCTTGCTGCTCCTCAGAGCTGGCATGTCACATCATCATCATTATTATTATTATTATTATTATTATTATTATTATTATTATTATTTTATTTATACCCCACCCTCCCCGACCAAAGCCAGGCTCAGAGCGGCTAACATCAATTTTATAACACATTAACATAAAATCAGGCACTCAATTAAAATACATCCTAAAATCAGATCAGGATCAGAATAAAATCCAATCAGATGGCAACCCGCAGATTAGGGTTGGGAACCTTAAATTCTCACCAGGCCCAACTGTTTGTGCTGAACCTATATGGGCCTGTGAGAAAAATTGGGAGGCCACTTGCAAGCAAGTTCTTATGAAAAGGGAGGGGGAGTCAGACTGAACCCCGACCAAAGGCCTGGCGAACAGCTTCATCTTGGAGGCTCTGCAGAAAGATGTCAAATCCTGCAGGGCCCTGGTCTCTTGTGACAGAGCGTTCCACCAGGCTGGGGCCATGACCAAAAAGGCCTTGGCCCTAATTGAGGCCAGTCTAATCTCATTGAGGCTCGGGACATCCAATTTGCAGACCATAAAGTGCTCCGTGGGGTATACCAGGACAGGCGGTCTTGTAGTTACGGGGCTCCTAGGCCATATAGGGCTTTAAAGGTTAAAACCAGCACCTTAAACCTGATCCTGTACTCCACCAGGAGCCAGTGCAGCTGGTATAGCACCGGATGAATGTGCGCCCGTGGCAAGGACCCCATAAGGAGTCTCGCCGCGGCATTCTGCACCTGTTGGGTGTTGGTGGCTGCAGACTCTCATCATTCTTGCCCACTCTCCAGCAACCGCTACAAACTGCCCAAGGGAGGAGTCAGCAGCCATGGCCATGGGGAGGCAATGGGATGTTCCCTCGCAGCTGCCACTACCATCGCTGAGGACAAGCATTGGTTAATCCGCTTGGCAGCGGCAGCGCTAGAGTGGAAAATCTGTCCTGGTATGGAATTAGAGGCATCCCTCTTTGTAACCAGTGAACACTTTGGTTCTATTTTAAGCAAAGTGTGTTTGGTTGGTGACAGCTCTTCCTCCATCCTGCTGCCTGCCCCCCCTCCACCAGTCCTCTAAATCACATCTCTCTCTTGCCATTTTAATGTGGCTTTCTAGACACGGATGTGAGGTGAATGCTATAAAGTTCACAGCAGATAGATCTTGTGCGTGTTAAGTAGATTTCATTGTAAATAAGCACATTCATCTTTATTTCACAACAAGGAAATTAAAGGATTTAAATGGTTGTATTAGATTTTTACCCTCTGTGATATTGGTTCATGCATAATAATTAATTGATTTTTCTTCCTTCACGGTTATTTCTTCAACTAATGCATTGTTCTCTTCTTCCTTTAATTCATTTAATGGGTTGCATTTTAATTTCCTCTGTTGGCCTTGGAGACGATAGCTGTAATTGATGAGGGACATATTCACAGAGAGGAATGGTGGTGGTTGTTTTTTTTTAACTGACCCCTTCTACAAAACTCTTCAGTAAGGCATTTACATCACTCAGCCACTGTTGCACATCGTGTTGAAGTGCTTGAGATGCTAGCAACAACCTATTGTTGCATGAACCCAAGCTAATGAGTGGTGAGAGACTTTAGCGGTGTCCGCACTTACCTCAGTTTTGGTTTCCTTGAAGTGAAAGTCACTGGGGCTTCTGCTGTCTTTGTGGTATATGATTTTATGTACACACATCTATAGGCTGAGCATAAGGTGGAAGGGCTCACAATATTCCTACCCCAACAGATCTTGCTTCCTGCATTTGGTTTCTGTGGGTCTGGGTTTCCAAAAGTCATAGCTTTTGTTTTTGTACGCAGAGCAAGTCAAGTCTCCAGAAGAGACTAGCCCCTACCTATTGTTCTCCTACACCAGGGACGTCCAACTCCCAAGAAACTCCCATGGGTGGGGGGGTTAGGGCAAAGTTGTTGAGCTTCTTTTAGGGAAAAAAGTCCACTGATGCACAGGAAAATGTCAAAAGTTGCTCACCAAAAGATTGAACAATCTGCCTCACAGCGAAAACTCCATCTTCCATTCCAATAACCATGCAAAAATGGAGGATGGGGCGAGGGGGCAGGGCCAGATGCTCTGCAAAGGAAAAGGAGCCAACGATCAACTGTGATCAACCGGAACCTCCTGGGGATCAACCAGTTGATCATGATCGACCTGTTGGACATCCCTGTCCTACAGCTAGGATGATTCAACCTGCCTCCTCCTTGTGGAAACATCACTAACTAGTTCCTTCCCCACCCTCCATGACAACACACGTGACCAACTCTTTAGACATGTAAAAGAAGATACTTAACAGGTTTGGCAAAGAGACTGTTTTGACCACTTCAGTCACTTCTACTACACACTCCCATGGACTTGGAACATGGACTTCCATGTTCATGAAAGACAATCTTACTCAGCTATGAGTGATCGTCAAAAAAGAGGAAGAGATTACAGACTCCCAAATACAACACCACAGGCTGGGGTTGTGTTTGATCATAGTTTAAAGCTTTTGATGACTTTGTTTATGTAACATAGTGGTAAAATGTTGTTGTTTGAAAAAGAACTTATTTTGCTTTGCATGCAGAAGTTTATGGGTTCAATCCCTATGCTTGAGGATTACTGATGAGGCTTTCAGCAAATCAAAAAGAAAGCTCAATATGATTTTCCCCCTCAGATATCATTCCACAATGTATATTAATGTTACATAAAATATTGTATTTTCTGAAGACTGCAGTCACTTACAGGTAAAATTAGATATCATGATGATCTAATTGCCATTTCTAATTCCCATAGTTTGTCATCTGTCAAGGAAAGCTTTTTCCGCCGGATCTTGGAAAAAAATAAATGGGTTAGCTTGTTACAGCAAAACAACCAATTTAATAAAGATTTTTATATTGTTAGGTTAGCATCAGTCTTGGCAAAAGATCATATCAGATTATGCTAGCTATTATTATTTTTATTATTACTTAGAACTGAAGAATGGGGGGGGGGGTGATGCCAGCAGCGAAATTCTCCTAACTTAAATTTTCACAAGTGTTAGTGGAAATCTGGATTGTGATATTACATTACGAAGAATGGGTACTTGACTTTATCATCAAACTTGGCAAAACACAGCAAATTATCCTGCTGCTTATATACAAACAACAAAATGATCTGAAACAAAATTGTGGCTTACATTTTCATGAGCACTGAAGCAAAAGTGAAATACTTTGTTGTAATATAGCATTTAAATGTGTCCCTCTCTTTCATATCTGCATGTTTACTGTTGTGTGGATAATAATGCACCAATTAAAACACTGAATGGCAGGAAGTGACAGAATATGTCGTTTTATTGGCAACTTGCACTAAAACACACCTGATGTGAGGCTGTTCCTTGTTTACTTCTGTTGGTTGGCAAGGAAAAAATAGATATCAAAAGGAGAATTCTTGGATGCCAAGATCCAGGTTTGCGGCAAGTACTACTGAAAGAACCCCAGCAGAGAATTAAAATCATGAAACATGCAGCAAAATGTGGAGATATGGGCTGTTAAACCTTTAAATTATGCCCTTGTGAGTTCTTTCAAAAGGTTTTCACTTCCCTAGCATGGAAAAAGACTACATGTTTGGTAAGTTTAAAATGGTTTACTTACAAACTCCCCAAAGGTCAGATTTATGGGCTTTCTCATACAGCATTCTGAAATCACAGGCAGTAATAGTGCTTTTTCAGGCTAGACTCACCAGAACTCAGTTGCCATAATAAGAGAACAAAGGAGATATTCATGGTGAGTTCCAGCACCACTTTTTCTAGAAAAAAAAAACCTGGCACCTCTTTTTTCTAAAAAAAAATAGCACTGGCAGTAAAATTGGCTTTTTTTACACTGGTGAAAATTTCTAAATTATTGGTACAGGAACATGATAATGGTTTGTAAAACGCCATGGGGTCTGAGCTTAGAGCAACCAGCCCAGACCTCTTTACATGCAGGAGTTCACATGATAGACTGAGGGAACAATAGGCTAGATAAATTTCCTCCTAAAGTGAGGGACACTGACCTAGATAAGACTGGCATGACAGCTTACTCTATGACATTAACCCCTTCATGCATTAATTAGACATAAGTATGTTGGTTATATGAGGCTGGTAATCCCACAAACCACTTTTCAGGCAAATATAAAAATTGCATGCACAGTTAATGAACCACCTAGTGTCTCATACTGACTTTTGGTGGGGTGTTAGCACTTACCTGACCTTCCAATACCTGCATCATTGCAGTGTACCAATGAGAGGAGGGGTATGGCGGCAGCAAGGTCAGGATGATGTGAACACACTGGTGGGTGTGCTTTAATTGGCTCCACTACAGCATATGCACCTCTCACGGACGCAGGTGGCGCTGTGGTCTACTCTTTGGCTTGCCGATCAGAAGGTCAGCGGTTTGAATCCCCACAACGGGATGAGCTCCTGTTGTTCTGTCCCAGCTCCTGCCAACCTAGCAGTTTGAATGGACGCCAGTGCAAGTAAATAAACAGGTATCCTTGCGGTGGGAAGGTAAACGGTGTTTCCGTGCGCTCTGGTTTATGTCACCGTATTCCATTGTGCCAGAAGCGGTTTAGTCATGCTGGCCACATGACCCAGAAAGCTGTCTGTGAACAAACGTCGGCTCCCTCGGCCTGAAAGCGAGATGAGCCCCGCAACCCCATAGTTGCCTTTGACTGGACTTAACCGTCCAGGGGTACTTTACCTTTTTTATGCACCTCTTGGGACACGGGTGGCACTGTGGGTTAAACCACAGAGCTTAGGACTTGCCAATCAGAAGGTTGCGGTTCAAATCCCCACAACGGGGTGAGCTCCCATTGCTTGGTCCCTGCTCCTGCCAACCTAGCAGTTCCAAAGCACATCAAAGTGCAAATAGATAAATTGGTACTGCTCCGGCGGGAAGGTAAACGGTGTTTCCCTGCGCTGCTCTGGTTCGCCAGAAGCGGCTTAGTCATGCTGGCCACATGACCCAGAAGCTGTACACCGGCTCCCTCGGCCAATGAAGCGCGATGAGCGCTGCAACCCCAGAGTTGGCAACGACTGGACCTAATGGTCAGGGGTCCCTTTACCTTTACCTTTGTATTTCAATGGCACCTTGGCCTTCTCCCTGCTGACACAGTGACGTATATGATGAGAGGTCAGGTAAACATCCGCTGCTGCATCCTGAGTATAAAAAACATTGCTCTGTCAATTAGGCAGTTGGTTCTGTTTTCCAAGGCCACAGCAGTCATAAATGGACATGTTTAGCTTTTCCACACAGAGCTGCACACCAACTCTCTCTATATAAAAAAGTACAGGGTACCTTGCAGATGTACACAAGTGGCAGCAATATGCTGAAAGCCTGTTCTCCTCAAGTTTGTCTTGACAATATAGATGCGATGGTTATTGCTTTAGATGTCTTTGCACATTAGCATATGTCTGAAATCCTCAGATTATTATTATTTTTAGTTTATTTTGCACATGCAAGCTTCTACTTCTTAGCTGTCAAAACCAATCCTGCCCCACAGATACATTTTTTCCTGTACAACCAGATTTGGGATATTGAAAAGAGCACTTGAAGTAGTTTCATACCTTAGGTGTTAACAAGTTGTGCTGAGTGATTTCTGAGAGCCAGGATATGCTATTTCTATGTTCTTTTATTTGGTGGTGGTGGTGGGGATTGCGTGATCATCATTTTAGGACTGCATTCTTTTGTTTTTGGCAATTCCTTTTCAGGCGTGGGGAACATTTTCCAGCCTGTGACCCACATTCCCTGTGGGGCAGCCTTCTCAAGGGTCACATGCCAGCAGTGGGTGGGCCAGAAGCAAAACTGTGTGGAGCAGTGGTATAAATTTCACCTTTGACCAGTACGCTAGTTTCTTCACACATCTTTCTCTGTCCTCCATCCAGACAAGTAAGAGGCATTATCAGAGTGCCGGGACATATTCCAGACCCTCCAAATATCCCTTTTTCCAGGGACAGTCCCGATTTACAGAAGCTGTCCCAGTTTCTGATTTGATCCAGGAACATCCCACATTTCCTTAAAAAGGTAAAGGTAAAGGACCCCTGACAGTTAAGTCTAGTCGCAAATGACTCTGGGGTTGCGGCACTCATCTTGCTTTACTGGCTGAGGGAGCTGATGTTTGTCAGCAGACATTTTTTCTGGGTCATGTGGCCAGCATGACTAAGCCGCTTCTGGCGAAACCAGAGCAGCGCACAGAAATGCCATTTACTTTCCCACCGGAGTGGTACCTATTTATTGACTTGCACTTTGATGCGCTTTCGAACTGCTAGGTTGGCAGGAGCTGGGACAGAGCAACGGGACCTCACCCCGTCATGGGGATTCGAACCGCCGACCTTCCAATCGGCAAGCCTAAGGCTCAGTGGTTTAGACCACAGTGCCACCCACATCCCTATTTTCATCAGATAAATATTGGAGAGCATGGAGGTATCCAACCCCCATGTCATCTGAAGGAAGCCCTGTGTAGGGAAGTGTTTTTTTAAAAAAATGTTTAATATTTTATTATGTTTTTATATATGTTGGAAGCTGCCCATGGTGGCCAGGGCAACATAGTCAGATAGGTGGGGTGTAAATAGTAAATTTATTATTATGGAATAGGGCATCCCTCTTTCCATCAGAGAAATGTTGGAGGGTATGCTCTTCACAACTCTAAATCTTCAGAATATTGGGAGGCATTCATGAATTAAAATCATAGAATCATAGAATTATAGAGTTGGAAGGGTCCACTCCCATTATCTAGTCCTGCTCCCTTCAATGCAGGTATATTTCACCCAAGGTGGGGCACAAACCTTAGGATGTCCCTATTTTCATTGGAGAAATGTTGGGGGGTAAGAAGTTATGTGACCCTCAAGCCAGGGGGGTCAACTATACAACCTTTAGAAGACATCTGAAGGTAACCCTGTATAGGGAAGGTTTTTAAAAATGTTTAATGTTTTATTATGTTTCTATATATGTTGGAAGCCACCCAGATTGGCTGTGGAAACCCAGTCAAATGGGCAGGATATTGTTGTTGTTGTTGTTGTTGTTGTTGTTGTTGTTAAACTAGGGCATCCCTATTTTCATCAGATAAATCTTGGATGGTATGATATTCCAGCCTGGCAAAAGCATTTGGTGTGTGAAGAAACACCATTGAATGGTATAGCTTAGGGAGAGTTTTGAGGGCCAGAAAGATAGGCTTGAAGGGCCACATCCGTGCCCCAGGCCTGAGTTTCTTTTGAAGTACAGTGGGCCAATTTGCCTGCTGTTTATTAGGATGTAGGAAGTAAATCACGGAGGGCACGTGTTGCAGTGAGATCACCAAGACTGATTTCACCGTTTGTGTGGGTGAGAGTGTTTGGCTAGCCACAACAACCTGATTGGGTCCCTCGGTTGCTGGGGTAATTCTGGCCAATGGGGTTGAGAGAATTGGCAGCTGGGGGACCTATTTATACCATTGCACGTTGCATCAAGCTTCCTCTTACCTCCTCGTGCATTGGATCACCCGCCCACCGTCCTTATATTTAGGGTCTTGCTTTGACCTTGCTATGCCATCGTGGGTCATCTTTTGGGGCAGGGGCCTGGTAGGAATTTTCCCATTTGGCTGATTGGCTGGTGCCACTTGGGTTTTGCCTGCCGCCTAGCAAATCGTCACAACTTTGTAAGGCTTGGCGGTTAGGCATTGGTTCAAGGTGTGGTGGAGGGGAGGTTGTCACACCTGCCCCTCCCAATGCGCAATAGGGTATTCCATTAAAGGAATCCATGGGCTTGTCATGCTTTTGTCCGATCCCCTTCCAGGGGTTAGGGCCATGCCAGAGCACCTGGGAGCATGTTGGGATGAGGTTGCATCTGTGGTTGGACCACTGCTCCCCCAGTATGTTTTCCCTTACTGTCTTCTGCTGGAGTCCAGTTGTCAGTGCTGCCCTGCTAGTGTAGGTGCAGCTAGTCGAACCAATGCCTAAGCAAACCACTCATATTCCATAATCAATAAAGTTGTGGCCAAAATTATGCCAATAACCTTAAACTAATATTGGTGTCAACTGTGTCTTTCTTTGGGAGGTCTCAGGGGTCTTCACACGCAACATCAGTTCCAATGAAAGCAACTGAAGAGACAAGCTATTGAGCAGTGCATGTGCGATACTAAATGTATTGTTGTTAATTTCATCAGTATAAGCAGCATTTTACTGAGCAGAGGGGAGATGAGGAACCTGTGGCCCACCAGATGTTGTTGGGTTTCCAACTGCCATTCCTCCCAGCCAGCACAAGTTATCCATGCCTTGAGAAGAATGACACAATATCTTCTATACAGGCCCTTTTCCACATGCCCCCACATTGGGAGTTAGGCCATCAAGGACAGAGCCTTTTCAGTGGTGGCATTGGTATGCTGTCCCCCCTTCACTTATAAGCCACCTACATTATTAACACTCGTGCAAAAGATGGATCTGGAAAAGAGAAGCAGTGCTATACAAATATTCTGAGAGAAGCAGCCTTCCAAAAAGAGAAAATAAAACTTTCAGGTGTAATAATGGATCATAGACACGAATACTTTTCTTCTATCTTTACTCTCAAGACTAGAATGTGAAATGGTCTTTTACATCTCCACCGGAAATTCTATCTTATCAGGGGGATAATAAAAAAAAATCCCCCTAACAAGCATATTTGAACCTAGGGATTTTACAGCCTGTGCATTTGATTTGGAGAGTGTGTGTTTATAACTTTAAAATGTTCCTTTCAATATATACTGTTCCTTCAAATCCAATAAAAGTGTCCTTAACATGGAAAAGACATTGTTCATATCTCACTGACTTTGATTCCATTATAAATTATCGTCTCCTCTCCAGGACGCCGTGTGCTGTTTTGATAGTCTTTCTTGTTACTGCCTCGCTTCCTCATCTGCTTCTGTGCGTATCAGCTTTAATAAGCCTGGAAACTACCTACAAAAGGGTGATTCAATCAAGAATACAGGGAGATTGCATTGGATTGCTAGCACTGGGCTTCAGCCTGAAGCAGAAACCTTGGGGCTATCTTAAAGCACTTTGCAAAAGTGTTGTTTGAAACAGCCTGCACTTCTTCTTTAACTGAGCATGTAGCAGCAGTGGAGTGAGGGGAGACTCCCCTGTCCTGTCCTGTCCTCCTGTCCTGTCCTGTGCTGGTTACCTCCAAATATTGTTAGACAACTCCCATCAGCCCTAGCCAGCATGGCAAATGGCCGAAGGGTGTGGGACAGAGGTCGGCAACCAAAGACCCATGGGCCTGAAGCGGCCTATGAGGGTCACTTAACTGGCCCATGAGCCGCCCCTGAACCTAACCGCCCGCTCAACGAGTCCCTGCACACTGCAATAAACTGGCATGGCGCGGCACAGGGACTCTCTTCCGCAGCTCCAGAAAATGCCAAAAATTGTTTCTGCACAGGTGCAATTTTCAGCATGTGGGCATGCGCAAAAGCGATTTCTGGAGCAGCGGACATGCACAGATGCGATTTCTGGTGTTGTGCTATGCCGGCCCTGCCCATGGAGGATCTCTGCGGGAGTGATCTGGCCCATGCCCAGTAACCCTTGCTGACCCCTGGTGTGGGAGTTGGATGCCAGCAACATTTGGTGGGCTATGAGTTCCTCATTCCTGGTATAAAGAATTGCAGCCTTAAGGCCTCCTTCCTCAGGACGTCTGTGTTCCCTGCCCCTCCGTAGCATCTGAGCAGTTTGATTAGTTACACTCAGAGCCCATTCCACTTATTCTGCCCTGCTTATTCAACCACAACCAGAGGCTTCAAGGCAAATGTTAGGGATGAAGACTGGTCAAGGATCAGGGATACAGTATTGCAATGCTCATGTTTATCAGTGCATGCTTGAATTGAATTTGAGTTTCATTCTGCACATAAAATTATCAAAACTGCAGTCCATTATCTCCTGATCCAACACATTCTGGTTGCATTCCAAAGAAGCCATATGCATGTGTTGTGGGTTTTTATTGGGGCGGTGTGTTATTTCTGCAGACAGCTGACAGCCAAAGAGGCTGTTTTTGAAATGCAACAGTGGCTTGCCTTTTTGGCAGGTGGAACCACCTTAGAGAAGGCTTCCAAGAATCATCTGACCACATTCTTGTGCTTTCCAACACATACACATAACAAAGCATTGTTTGGCCTGCAGCCTTGATGTGGAAGTTGCTTTCTGCTAAGAAATTGTTTGGATTTATTTCTGAGGAAAGGCTGTTAGATGAGAATGCAAAGTTCGGGCAGTATACCCCCCCCCCCGGCAATCCATGCCTGTGTGTACATGAGCATGCTCATAAATACATGTCTGTGTTGCTTTCTCATGTCTTCTGCACAGTTTCAAATTGCAGCTGCAGCTGCAGTTCATGGCAGAGTCCTTACCCCTGACAAAGCCCCATCAAATATTGATTCATCTGCGTCCATTGCAATTGCAGAAAGCACGTTGCAAAAAGGGAATGAAACAAAAATGCCAGGATGCATAGCAATCAATTCTGCATTTTCAAAGTTGCTGAGGAGCTGTTTTCCTCTCCCGTAAAATAGTCTGTCTTTCCTATGCAGAAATGGCCATCAATCTCCTTGCTCTTTTATTGTTGCCATATTTTATATCGGTATCATGTATACCTGGGCAAATAGCTGATGTTCTGCTATTTTGCCCATATCTTTTTAAGCAACACCCCCCCCCCCGACAAATATGGACCAAAAGGACTCCATCACCACCCAACCCACATTGATTTATTGACATAGAACACTATGGATTAAATTCCTGATGCACTTAAGGAAAATAGAAGGTTGTGTTTTTTTTTTTTTATCGGGGTCCAGCAAAGTAGTGCTTGCTGACCAGTGAATAGAGGCACAGCACTTAAAGGACAAAGGTGGTCTAAAGATATTTGCCAGATTACTTATGGGTCACATGTGCCACCCCAGGCACCCAATCGGCTTGTTCCACCGCCGTTTATGGATGCACCTATTTGAACATATGCTACTTTGTAATTTTGTGTGTGTGTGTGTGGAGGGGGGGTATCTCTGTGCCCAGTGATCTACCCCACAAGAGAATTACTCAGTTACAACCTCTAAAATGGCACTCTGGCACCATTACCCCTCACATTTTGTGGAACAAAATGGGCTGTGCATATGCACCTTGAAAAATATGAAGATAATAACTAAGGTTTTGCACCAGCCACAAGATTCAGTCTGGACCCTGATTTGGTGCTTTGGGGAGGGAGGGGGGAGATCCACACTGATTGGCTATTGGATTAGGCTTGGGGGCTAAATTTAAAACCCAAATCAGAAAAAACAAAGCTTTACTGGCCCTCATACCTTCCACAATTGTGTGTGTGGGGGGGTTAATGGGTATACCCAGTGCCATTTTTCTAGAAAAGAGGTGGCAGAACTCACAATGAACTCCTCCCTTGTTCTCTTATAATGTCAATGGCGCCCATTTGAGAGGTCCTGGAACTGAGTTCCAGCAAGTTCCAGCTGATAATAGCCGTGCGTATACCTTTCCCCCCTTTTGACAGAATTTATAAATTACATGGAACAGACTACTTTAGTTTAATATGGCTATCCCTGGAACACTGGAGCTGCTTATCCTATACATACTTGTGATGAAGTAATTCCCTTTGGAGTAAGCAGGAGTTATTATTTCCATGTAAACCTCTTTAGGATGGATGAGCCCATTAAAGACTTGCAAAGGAGATACATTAAAGAAAAACCCACAAACAAACACCTTCCCACGAAGTTCTCTTGTTTTCTTTTCCAAAGCAGAAGGGGCTCTTTTTATACCATGGCCAATTTCAGATGAGTTTTGGAATGTCTGCACCCTGAGTCTTTACCATTATTCTTGTCCTGCAACTCCTGAATAACAAATCCCAGAGATCTGTTCGCTTAAGCAGTTTTATAGAGCTGTGTAATGTTATTAACATAACTTGGGGGAGAGGGAGCAGGTGGAAGCACCATCTGTCATCCGTACCTCAATGGGCAATTTGCATAAAAGTTTTAAGAACAGCAGCTTAGTGCCGAGACAATCAAAGGTAGCCTGGTAAACTTAGCATCAAATTGCTGAAATCATAACTGTTATCTAACACTCCCCCCCCCCCAAAAAAGCTAATGGTTTCCCCCTTGGTGTACATCACTTCCCAAAAGAGCCAGAAAGGGGGATGGCAGATGGGGTGTACCAAAGAGTTACACATAAACTGATGGTCTTTATGCCTTTCATTTCCAAAAAGCCCAGTTCTCAGAGCGCTGCAGCCATACAAGTACCATTTGTTTTGGTGCTATGACCCTTTTGGCAGACTGGACTTTAAGGACAAGTTACGAGGCAGGTCTCCCTGCATGCAGGGTGTGGGTGGGTGGGTGTGCTGGCAACTAGCTTCAACTGTAAAATAGGAAGCTGAAGGCTACTGGAAAAGACAAATGCAGGAAAAAGATAGTTACTGGGAGGAATAGAGGAGGGATGAGTCCCCCTGCAGGTGCTCTTTGGTCCCATCTAAATAGTATTTGTGTCTGCTTTTAAAAAGGACAACCATTTGTTTCTGCAGCTTTCTCCTCCCTGTTCAAAGTACAGCGACAAGAGATTGTTTAGTGCGTGTTTAAGTGGTTAATTCAGAAACTGGCTAGGATTTCAGCAAAGCGTGTTCTCCTTCAGGGAGAGCACGTGTTGTGGTGGGGTCTACTGAGCCACCCCCTTTGTTGCTGGGTAAGTTCTCCAAGATGGCCAGGGGGCAGTGATTGGATTGCTGAGTTGCTGGGGGAAAAGTTATGTTGCAATTTTGGTGGGAGGGGTAAAAGGTTTAAATACTCTGCACGCAGCCTTGTACTTTCTCTTTTGCTGCGTGCAACGGATCACCCGCCCTAGAGTAAGGGGTTGTTGCGCTGACCTTGCTATGCCTGTCATGGGGTCGTCTGCCTTTGAGCAGGCGCCTGGTAGGAATTTTTCCACCTGGCAAATTGGCTGGCTGGGTGGTTTTTGCCTACTACGTAGCAAATCATCACAACTTGTAAGGTTGTGGTTAGGCATTGGTTATAAATCTGGTGGAGGAGGGGTTAGGATAGGCTGGGCCTGCCCCTCCATGGTTGCTGCGGAAAGGGAATTCCGTTAAAGGAATCCTGGGGCTTGACATCTTTTCGTCCAATCCCTGGAATGGGACTAGGGCCGGCAAGCCTTCGGGGAGCAGGCGAGTGAGAATTGAGGGTCTGTGACTCAGCTCCAATTCTTCCCCGACTTGTTTTCCCACACTGGCCGGGTGGTGCCCGGAAGTCAGTTCTGTCCCCAGGCGGGGGGACAGATAGTCTTAACCAATGCCTAAACAACCACTCATGGTTTGTATTTTAATAAAGTTGTGGCCAAAATCATGCCAAAAATCTTAAACAAAAAATTACGTGTCCGTTGTGAGTTATTTTGGGGGGTGGATTGGGGACCTCGACACGCAAATGTCAATTGGCTGGAGATTCTAGCTAGCCATAGGTGCCAACTTTAAGGAGCCCAGGTCCCTTCGCCCCTGCAATAAAATAATGGGGGGGGGGCATGTTGAGAACAATCATCAAAAGCAGCGGGAAGAGAGAAGAGTCCAGAGATTTCTCCCCAAATAATTTTATACATTGTATGTCTTTGCTTCTCAATTTGTATTGTGCTACTTATGCACTGTGACTTGCTTTCGTTTTTTATTGATTATAGTTTAGATATTATTTGCTGTAATTGCTAAGAGCGAATGTCTGTTTCATTATCATTTGCCGATATTTAATTGTATTGTGCATTACTATCTTCTAGTGAATCTGACACAAGTTGTTCATTTTTTACTTACGCTTTCCTCACAACATTTTTGTGTCAGATCAGATTGTTATAAGGTGTGCGAACTTTGTTTTTTTCTTCAGCTTGTAAACTGCCTTGTTATAGTATTATAGAAAGGTGATATACAAATTAAAAGTGAAACGAAATGAAAAAGAAAGAAAGAAAATTAAATCTCTTGCAGAGGGGGCCGATTGCAACATCAGCGGCTGGCGGCTGCTTCTCTTCCTCCCCTTTTTCTGGATCGGCCTTGTTTCCCCACAAAATACAATATTATCTGGTCTAAACTTGGAGGACGAATCTGAAATCTGTCAGAGGGCAGCAATGGACACCACCCCTAATCTCGCTGGGAAACATCTTTGTGAACTTATAATAAAGCATAATCTTTTGTTATGCAATGGGCACGGTCAAGGGGATCAAGAGGGTTATTTTACTTTTATCTCCCCCAGAGGATTTACTAGCACCATATCCTAACATCTAATAATGTGCCAGTTAACCGAGATACCTTCAGGATAATTCCCAGAGCTGAAAGTGACCACTTTCCACTTGAGTTATCTCTGACGTTATTCTTTTCTCCTGCCTTTCCTAAATTATTGGATGAAACAGAATATCTGATACTTGGAAATAGAAGGTTAAAATGGAATGCACAGGTCCAAGAAAAAATGATTCAGATCCTGGATTCCCATGAATTTGCTCTATTAAAGGGGGAAATGTTGTTAGAAACAGGAAACGTAATTGGACTTTATGAGAACATAATCAACCGAATGCGCCCACTGATGACCACTGCTAGTGTGATAAAAAACAAAACGTTTAAGAGACAGACTTGGTTTTATAAGGAATGTCAGAATAGCAAAAAATGCCTAGCTAGGGTACTTAGAAAATTGAAGTTAAAACAGGATAAGCACAATCTTGCCCTACAAGCTGAGGTAGCCCAGTTACAAAACAACTATAAATTATTACTTAAAAGCAAGAAACAATTATATTATGAACAACAGTGGAAAGAATTGGGAGATGCAGCACTTCAGAAGGACTCACGGAAATTTTGGCATCTGGTTGCCCAAGGCACCAATGGGCTGGGCTACTCGTTAGAAGCATCTGTCCAAGGAAAGGATTGGGTGACATATTTTACAGAAATATATCGCCCCTGTCCTGACCTACCCCCACAAGTTTACTATACTCAGTTATCAGAACTGCCAGAATGGCCAGACGTCACGCCCAATCAGATTAAGAGGCTAATCGCAAGCCAACTAGCTAATAAAGCTCCAGGAGAAGACATGATCCCAATGGAGATCTATAAGATAAGACCTGATTTCTGGTCACCCATTTTTGCAAAATTGTTTTCATACATTAACAGCTCAGGTCATATACCTGAAGGGTGGAAGGTGAGTATAATTGCCCCAATATATAAAAAGGGCGATAAGAAAAACCCTGCCAATTATAGACCCATTAGTCTGTTAGATGTAGCCTCCAAACTATATGCCAGGCTCCTTCTTGGGAGACTAGAAGAATGGGCAGATACAAATAAGGTGATATCTGAAGTCCAAGCAGGTTTCCAAAGAGGGAAATCCACATTGGACCAGTGCTTTGTGCTGAACTTTCTGCTATGTAAATACATCCATAATTTGAAGCAAAAATTATATGTTGCTTTTATCGATCTAAAGTCAGCTTTTGATACGGTCCCAAGACACGCATTGTGGCAAAAATTGGAAAAGACAAATATAGACCTCCGTCTATTATTTCTCATCAAAACATTATATACTGACACATCAATACAAGTAAAGGTGGATCTGGCTGGCCATCTCACCACTAGAATTAAGACCACTACTGGAGTCAAACAGGGATGCATTTTGGCACCTTTCCTGTTCAATTTTTATATTAATGACATGGTTAAAGAACTGGAGGGCCTACAGTTTGCCCCTGTCACAATTCTCGACCAAAAACTCTCAGTTTTAATGTATGCTGATGACCTAGTACTTGTATCTAGAACCCAGGTGGGCCTGAGACGGCTGCTTGCAAAATTAAGTTCATATTGCACGAGGAATGCTTTATCTATAAACTATGATAAGACGCAGGTCATTGTATTTGGGAAGCGTTCTAAAAAGCATGTTTGGCACCTGGATGAACACATCATAAACCAAGTAAATATGTTTAAATATCTGGGATTGATTTATTCAGAAACGGCCTCTTGGAATACACAGCTATCCAATATTAAATTGCAAGCCTTTAAATCAGCAAAAGCCATTCTGAAATTCGCTGCATGTAAAGGTGGAAATCTGGTCAACCCAGCTCTATCTGTGTATAAAGCAAAAACAATGGCCCAGATTTTATATGGTGCAGAGGTTTGGGGTACCTCAAAGGTCTCCGGTCTGGAACCCCCACAGAATTATTTTTTAAGAGTTCTTTTACGTTTACCCAAAGACGTGCAATCTGCCATGGTCAGGTTGGAAACTTGCATGTTGAGTATAGAGAGCCAAATAGATAAAAGAATTCTCTGTTACTGGTTTAGAGTTCAACAGATGGACAACACTAGGCTACCAAAAAAATGCCTGATTGAGCTCTCAAATGGATTACCCTTTAAAAACTGGGTACATCATGCTGCCCAACTGATGGGCAAATATGACCTCTCAGTGACTGAGATTAAAGAACTCCCCTTATATTCACAGAAAAATATTTTTAAATGAACCATAAGGGCAGTGGCAACTAAAAACGATCTAAACTCTTATGTGCACATCTACATGCGCCCCATTGTATTTTAAACTTAGAGAGGTCAATGAACACATATCTTATTTTAATGAACTGACTTTTGCACAGCTTCAAAAAGCTTTTACAGAGCTACGACTAAATACAATAAGCTCTGCTTATAGAGATGGGAGACATAGAGGCATACCAAAAAACGAATGTGTTTGCATTAGGGGATGTTCTGAAGTAGAGGACCTTATGCATTATATCTTGCACTGTCCGTTATATAATGATGCAAGAAAAAGATTTTTGGTACCTATAATGACAGGGTCCCCTGGCCAGAACCCCCTTGATATGATGTTATATCTCCTTGCAGACACAGATAAGTATGTGACCTGGCGGGTAGCACTTTTTGCAACTGCTGCTAGGAAAATTAGAGCAAATTATATAGCCAAGGTAGCCATTAACTGTAAAGGAGATGAATTTATTTGATCCTATCTATCTACCTCAGGCTATGCTCTATCTTTGTCACCAAACTCTGAGTATAAATTGCAGACTGTATTAATTGATATTGTTTTTAACATTAGTGACCATGTGATGATTTTAGCTTATGAATTTTATTGTTTAATGTTTTTATTTGTACATTGGGGTACTTTTATAGCTTTGTTTAGAGTACGTAATGTTTTAATAATATAAATGTTTTAAGTCTTTTTTTACCAATTCAGTATATTTTCTTTTAATTGTCCAATAATTCTGTGTACATTGCAGCAGCCTTTGGCTATGTGCAATAAAACTGACTGAGACTGAGACTGCAGCCACAGAAGCAAAGGAACAGGGAAGCAGCTCTGGGCCTGTGGTGGCAGAAGGAGGAGGAGGTCGAGCAGCAGAAAGAAGGAGCCATTGTTGCCACATTCATATCCACCCCCTGGTTCCTCCCTGTGTCCCTGCATCAAATTCACATCATGCATACATCATCTCCATCTGACAGCCAGTGTGGTGTAGTGGTTAAGAGCGGTAGACTCGTAATCTGGTGAACCGGGTTCGCTTCCCAGCTCTTCCACATGCAGCTGCTGGGTGACCTTGGGCTAGTCACACTTCTCTGAAATCTCTCAGCCCCACTCACCTCACAGAGTGTTTGTTGTGGGGGAGGAAGGGAAAGGAGAATGTTAGCTGCTTTGAGACTCCTTCGGGTAATGATAAAGCGGGATATCAAATCCAAACTCTTCTTCTTCTTCTTACCCACACACACCCCAATCTTCTCTCAAGTCGGCACCTGTGTAGCTAGCTGTTGGTGAGGAGTTGAGTTTTTTGCCTGTAAATGGCCTGTAAATAAGACAGATCCTTCTGTATATTTATCCTCAAGTCATTTAAGTCATCCTCAAGTTTGCCCGGTGCCTTCAGTATACAGTCGTACCTTGGAAGTCGAACGGAATCCGTTCCGGAAGTCCGTTCGACTTCCAAAACATTTGAAAACCAAATCACAGCTTCTGAATGCTTGCAGGAAGCTCCTGAGCCAATCAGAAGCCACAGAACCCCCGTCGGACGTTCAGGTTCCAAAAGAACATTTGCAAACTGAAACAATCACTTCTGGGTTTGTGGCGTTTGGGAGTCAAAACGTCCAAGTTCCAGGGTGTTCGATATCCAAGGTACGACTGTATATCTTTAGTTTAGACACCAGACAAAAACATTCCTTTTTAACCAGGCCTTTGGTTGATCTGACTGACATCCTTTGCCCTTTTGAAACGTGGGGGGGGGGAGGGTTTGTGTGTGTGTGGGGGGGTGTTATTGGGTTGTTGTTGTTTTTTTGATTATATATTTTGTGGTTTTGTATTTTCATTTTGTTCTGTGAACCGCACTGAGACCTCTGGGTACAGGGCAGTAGATAAATTCAATTAATAATATAAATAAATAAATAATAATTTATATGCTGTTCTTGTTCACTTTACCTCATCAACTATCCTCAGTTTCCCCCGTCTCTGGATGCTGTCTGCTTTATTCCAGTTACTCTACTAGCATTCCCTGCTCTGCAAGTTCTGAAAGCATGTGTCCACCTCCTTGACATCACATTGCTTCCGCCCTGTTTTTCGTCATTGGCTGATTTTGGTGAGGACTGGGAAATATGACACATTATGATATCAGGATGTGCTTAGCTATAACAGGCATATGCAGCTGGGAACCAACAAGCCAAATACGTCCTGGTGTCACAACATCACATGTATTATGGCCTGGAAGGTACTCTGCAGCTAGGGCTGAATTAAGCTCAATTCCACCCCAGTTCTCAGAGGGGATGGGCAGGGCCGGATTTAGGTTTGATGAGGCCTTAAACTACTGAAGGTAATGGGGCCCTTTATATGTCCAGATGTCCTTTGTCAACAACAAATTATCACTGTTTTTGTGTTGAATATAGGCTATATGTTAATTTATGGAGCTAATAGGTATTTAAAGCCATTTGCACATGTTGCCATGCAACCAATCCATGCAGAATGTAGGCACCCTATATATAGAAATGAGCAAACCAGTGATATTTTAGGGAGCAGTCTAGCAGACAGGGCCCATTACTTACATCACAGGAGACAACAACACAACACAACACAACACAACACACTGTTGCTGTATGTAGGTTTTATTTTATTTGTTTTTAATCTTATATTTTGGAAATGTACATCCAGGTTTTTGTTTTTTTTCTTTAAAGTTTTGGGGGGCCCCAAGAGAGTGGGGCCCTAAGCTATACAGTGGTACCTCGGGTTACATACACTTCAGGCTACATACGCTTCAGGTTACAGACTCTGCTAACCCAGAAATAATACTTCAGGTTTAGAACTTTGCTTCAGGATGAGAACAGAAATTGTGCTCCGGCGGCGCGGCAGCAGTGGGAGGCCCCGTTAGCTAAAGTGGTGCTTCAGGTTAAGAACAGTTTCAGGTTAAGAACGGACCTCCGGAACGAATTAAGTTCTTAACCTGAGGTATCACTGTAGCTTGTTTAGCTTATATTGGGCATGGGGATAAGTTTGTCCTGTTCTGTTGTAATCTCAGTCTCTGTGGAGATTCCTATAGACCCGCTTTCTCCCTTCCCCTTCAGTGAAACCATCCAGGCAGACCATTGTGGGAAATTGTAGGTTTATGTGTGCCTCCCATCTCCCCATCCACTTCTATGGGATGTGCAGTGCTGGACTCACACGGGGACTAACTAGCTCATGCCCTGTGAGTATAGCTTTAAATGTGTTTTGGAAGCTATTTTTAGGACAGGATCTTGAGACTATCATTTGAAACCGATGGAGAACCTCCTTCCCTGCTGTGATTAATTCCTGAAGCAAGAGCTATTCTTCAAGATACAGAAAGTGCCTGGTTTTTCATCTCTGAACCATATTGTGCCAGTTTCATCAAACGCTACAAACACCTCCAGGAGGAATAGTTCCTCTGTCCCTTGCCTTGCTGCAAATTGCCACATCCGACATGTGAGCCATGCAAAGTACATTTTGGCATACTTAAAAATAAAAATAAAAGCCCCACTGGGAATATCCAGCCTTATCAGAGCAAAGAGCTGTGGAAGGATAACAAGCCTTGTTCAGATCAAATGTTGGCAGGGAAAGGATATTGCATTGCAAGTTATTCCTTGCCTTTGGTGGGAAGAAACCTACTGATGATACAGCTGCCATCAAATTATTCCAAAAACAATATGTGAATTTGACAATTCCTTCTTGGACAAAACAGCCAAGGAATGTTGAGGGGAGGTGAACCCAATAACAGTTTTTCAACAAGCTATTCTTTGTTTTATTTTATTTTAGTTTATTTTGAAAGCATTTTTGTTCCCCCCCAAACATCTCAATTTCAATTCTCCTCATGATCTATGAGAAGCAAAAAGTCTTGCCCAAATTGATAGTGTCTTCCACTCCTTTATTTATGAGCTCAGTGGAATCCTCTGATCATACACAAATTTGGGTAAATAATAGCATCAGTTAATTTTAAATTTTAATTCACAAAATTTACATACTGCTTGATGGTAGTAGCTATTATTCCTATTGAATTAATTAAATTTATATCCCACCTCTTCTCCCAAAGGACTCCAGCAACACAAATACCCAAGCAATAAAACAATTAAGCAATCTTTCAAACCATCCCAATACAGATCCCAATACACAAATTTATGTGCCTTCCTTCCTCCCAAAGGAGTCCAGGGTGGCAAACACATCAGTGATAAAACAATGCAACTAAAAATAAAAGTGAGACATGTTTAAAATATTTTTAAAAACATTCAGAACAAATGATTATGACGACGATGATAATTATGGTCTCCCAAAATTATCCAGCCTGGCAAAATTGATGGTAGAAAGGTTTTGCCGATTATTCTTTAAGGGAGCAAATTCTTCATTAGGGGTCCAGAAACAAAAATTGACAGAATATTTCTCAGAAAATACTCTCCTTTGAGAAATGTTACCTCAGTTAATGCTGAAGGAAACTCCTCCCCCCGCCCCACATTCATACAGGTTAAGGAAGGCAGCATATATATCAGGTTCAAGCCACTTTTACAACCAAGGCGTTTGAGTACCAAGGCGTTTGAGAACCAAAGTACCACAGTACTTTATTTTTGAGAGAATCTCTCGTGGGTATTGGGACATTACGTGTCACCGGAACACCAAAATATACATTAATGCAACCTTTCTGTAGAGCCATGCACAATGGTGTGTAAAGTGTTAAGGTGTGTCTGTGGTTGTTGTTTTTACTGCATTTTTGCTTTGTATTCTTGTAGTTTGTATTCAGGAAAAGAATAAACAGAAGTTCAAACTGTTCATTAATGTTATAGTCAAACAACCACCACAACCTACACTGCACTTCTCAATGGCAAGAATTTTCAGTGACTTCACAGATCTTGAAAACTACTTTGGTAATAAACACAGATTTCAGCTGTCTGGTTGAAATGACTCAACAGATGCACCGAATGCTTGCAAATATTTCATGATGGAGAGCAATGAGTGCTGAAGCACATTGAGCAAATGAGTAGCTTTGAATTATTATTTACTCTGCGTTGACTTAATTATTAATAGAAAACACCTGACCCAGAAGTTATTGCCATAATCTGGGAAAATGTGAAGGTGCAACTGCTCTCTTAATCAGCCTGTATGCATTTAATTAGAATTGTCATGGGTATGGTGTTTGTTTGTGGTGTAAATCTTCTGGCAGATACTAGCAAAGAAAGTGAAGCAGAAAAGCTGGGCTTCTTTGACATGAGATCTGTCCTATACAGAGGAAATCATCTCACTCCATTTGGATTGCAACTGTCCCTAGGCATCTTAAGGCATCAAAGAAATGTTCACTTTATTTTACTCTCTCTTATTTAAAGGGTATAAATGGCATTCTCTGCTACCAAAGTGGTACCCAAAGCAGCATGCCATCGTTATCACTCACGCTAATAGCAAACTCAGCGGGTGAGTGCTTGATAGGATTGGAGGCGAAATGGGGCCACTGAGGTATCGGCATGCTTGCAGGGAAGAAGTTTTGAAGAAGCAAAAAATTTAAACACTGCAGAAGAGCTCAATGAGGACTCAGCATGCTCAGTAGCCACAGAATGTTTGATATCTCTTAGAGGTTGAAGGTAGACCAGAAAAAAATGGAAGAGTTTGTGACTGGTGGGCTGGAACACTGAACAACATTATTTTTCATAGTATTGTTGTTTCTTGCATATTTGTTTTCTTAATTTTTTATTAAATCAAGCTTGATACAGTCTCCACAAAAAAAAATAAAAATAAACATAGCATCAGATTATACAGTGGTACCTTGGTTTTCAGACATCTCTGTTGCCGAAGGTTTCGGTTTTCAGACACCAGAAAAGTGGAAGTAAATGCTTCCGTTTTCGAAGGTGCCTTGAATGGCTTCCGCTGCGTGTATCTGTTGTTTTTCACGATTTTCTCTATTGAATTGGCAGACCGCCCTTTGCACCTCAGTTTTCAAACGTTTCGGAAGTCAAACGGTCTTCCAGAATGGATTATGTTTAAAAACCGAGGTACCACTGTAAAGTCATTTTAAATAATCCTAAGGCATTAGTGGTTAATATAAGCTGTCTTTGGAGATCCTACATTTCTTACTTATTTGTGAATCACATGATGCATGCTCCAACCTGTAACAATACTGCTGCTTCTGCCCCTTTCTTCTGGATTTCAGGGGTTTTTCATAACTTTTGTTACTTGCTTTGTGTCCTTGCACAGTTGATTTCCATGTGAGCCAACCACACACTATTAATCTGTGGCTTTGATCCAGAACCAGTTTAGTATTATTTCCCCCTATCTCCCTCTACGCAAACTCTCATCTAAAGCTTAGAACCTCAGGTAGGTGGGAACGAATCTGTCAAAAGGCAGTTTTATCTTCCATTTTACTTTCAGCAGCTGGATAGTCACTGCAATTATTTATCCTTCAGTTTATTCTCAGTGACCGGACATTCATCCACTTATAAACTTTCCTTTTTGAACACTTCTTTTCAACACAGATCTGCACATACCTGATAAACATCCTATCAGATGTCAAGGAGATAAAGAACTACACAGCTTTTAGAAGACATTTGAAGGCAGCCCTGTATTGGGAAGTTTTTAATGCTTGTTGTTTTATTATGTTTTTATATTTTTCTGCAAGCTGCCCAGAGTGGCTGGGGAAACCCAACCAGATGGGTGGGTTATAAATAATAGAATTATTATTATTATTATTATTATTATTATTATTATTATTATTATTATTTAGAAAGCCATTTTCCTTTTACAAATACTCATTTTTAACACATTATTGGTTTCATCTTTGTTTTTAGTGATAATGATTCTGTGTCTGTTCATTCTTAATTGCTGTATGGATTTCAGCCATGTGGCCTTGGCCCCCTCCCCATCTCTCAGCAGAACCTATGTTACAGGGTTGTTGTGAGGACAAAATGGAAAGGAGGAGAATTATGTGCACCACATTGAGCTCGTTGGGGGAAAAGGTGGGATATAAATAAATGGAATAAATAAATAAGCAACCGGATGTTCTATGTGGGTTCCAAATGGACAGTGCTCTCTGCATAAAAACCTGTTCTGCCAAGAATAATTTTCTTTATTGTACTTTTAAAAAGCCTTCGATAAAGAGTTAATTAAAAGGGATTGAAACAAAGTGCAGCCCACAAATTAACAAAACCAATATTGTTGTACTTATAATGGATTTCAAGCTGGGTGGATGTGCAAGGAAGACAAATGGGTTGTTAATTGCTCTGGTGCCCGATACTCTACAAATAGATGGTGCACAAAAAGTGTGCTTTGAAAGCTGATATTCATGATGGGTGCACACCCCCCCCCCCATATTTTGTATGGTATTGTGCCATTTTTTTTCAAAAAGGTATGATTAAAAGGATGCTCAAAGGATGTTCCAAATTCATCCATTTTAAGTAGGTGCATTCCAGTGGCTTTTGTCCATTAACTCCCTCCTTTCTTCTGGGCTCAGTTCAAAGTGTCTCAGCCTAATTGCCCTCACAAAGGAACAAAAGGGGAATTTGTTTTTAGGCCACTCTGAGAACTGTAACTCTGTGGGGAGAATGGGGGTCTCCTAACAAAGCTCAGCACCCTTAAACTAAAACTCCCATAATTCTTTGGGGGAAACCATAGGCTTCCAATACATTAGGAAAATTCCTGACATGTCCTCGTCTTTGGGTATAAAAATGCAAGGGACAACTCAGTTTCCCCAAAAAAGCTCAACAGTTTTGTGGGTGGCAGGAATTTTACTTTTGAAATATCGCAACCCTAGGACATCATGATATTTTAAGTGGTCTAATGCTGCTGTAAATGTATAGTACTGACTGGCCAAAGAGAGTGCTCTTTTGTGTGAGTTTCCAACATGATATGTGACCTTGTAATACTTATTTCACCATTTCTTTCTATGTTCTGTGCCATAATAGTTTATGACATGCTTCACTACACTATTACAACATGAAAGAAAACATAGAATAGCATGCATATATATATATATATATATATATATATATATATACACACATACATACCATACACACACATCTATCTATCTATCTATCTATCTATCTATCATCTCTATATCTATCTATCATCTATCTATCTATAGTATATATACACACACACTTTTTTTACCATATATATATATAATATATATGGTAAAAAAAAGAAGGTAAAGGACCCCTGGATGATTAAGTCAAGTCAAAGGCGACTATGGGGTGCAGTGCTCATCTAGCTTTCAGGTGGAGGGAGTTGTGTTTGTCCCCAGACAGCTTTCTGGTTCATGTGGCCAGCATGACTAAATTGCTTCTGGCACAACAGAACCCCGTGATGTGTGCAGAGTGCACGGAAACACTGTTTACCTTCCCACCGCAGTGGTACCTATTTATCTACTTGCACTGGTATGCTTTTGAACTGCTAGGTTGGCAGGAGCTGGGACAGAGCAATGGGAGCTCACCCCATCGCGGGGATTTGAACCACCAACCTTCTGATCAGCAGTGGTTCAGACCACAGCGCCATCCACGTCACACACACACACACACACACACACACATTATGGTGGTGATAAGTAGAGATCCAAATTGTTTTGTGCAAATTGTTTGTTTGTTTGCGTGTGCACTTGTGTGTGTGTGTTTAATATCCAAGTTTCTGCATTGATGCTGATGACAGTTGATTGTAAGAACAAAGTCCCAAATGGCAAATGTTAAACTAATATGAATTACTGCACTAAAACAAGGAGCCATGAATTGTACTAGGGGCAAAATGCCCAACTGAAAGCACTGGGTGAGGAATTCAATTGTGCTGATGTCGTGTAAAAAATGTTTTTTAAGTAAATGCTAATAACCATAAATTTTAACAAAAAGGGAATACATGAGAGAATGGTTCTGAGTGGCAGAGTTGATTTGCCAACATCTAAGCGACTGACAGATGAAGTATATTTTAACGTTGCATTTATAATTCAGAACAAAATGAAATCTCGGTATCAGATATTGCAGTCAAAAGCTGTGGGTGGTTCCCTGTGTTTTGTGTGTTGGAGGGCTTTGGTACCTTGTCTGTTTGGTGCTCTTGTGTGCTTTCTTTTTCGTTCAGCTTCCTTTGAAATGACAGATCAAATGGCCTTTTTGCCCTGACTGCCAGTATCGTGCATCCAGCATAACGTTTCAACATCATATGGGATTCTTCCTGGACCTCAAATTAAGTCCTACAAGAGAAAATGACACTTGTGAAGCCTCATTTCCTTGTTTTCTTCAAGAGGAGCTTGAATCTTTTCTCCGGTGTTATTATATCATCAAGGCACAGGTCTAAAGTCATTGCATCAATGGGAGCCCACTCGGTTTGTTCGGAAACCTTTGTGGTTGTTGATTCACGAAATACAGATGCCGTAATTGGCTTGCATGGCTCAGCTGCTGTATCAAAGATTGCAGTCACCAGGAATGACAGCATCTTGTACCCTTTCATGAAATAAAGAGGATTTAACTAGGGCCATGATTTCATACCTCCAACATTTCTCCGATGAAAATAGGAGAAGGAAAAGTGGGACATTCTGAGATCAAACCAGAAACCAGGGCAGCTTCTGTAAATCCAGGACTGTTCTGGGAAAATAGGGATACATGAAGGGTCCACATTCCTCCTTCTTTATGGTCCAAAAGGCCTGTACGTTGGCCACCACGCATCAGTTGGACATGCTTCCATGTGTCCCTATTTTCCAGGGAGAGTCCTGGATTCACAAAAGTCGTCTTGGTTTCTGATTTGATCCTGGAATGTCCCACTTTTCCTTAAGATGTCCTTATTTTCACTGGAGACATGTTGGAGGGCATGGAGTTATGTGACTCCCGAGCCAAGGAAATAAGTAACTATACCAGGGGTCAGCAACCTTTTTCAGCCGTGAGCTGGTCCACCATCCCTCAGATCATGTGGTGGGCCAGACTATATTAAAAAAAATATATATATATGAACAAATTCCTATGCCCCACAAATAACCCAGAGATTACAATCTTACAATCCTGCTAATGTTGTTAACTGATCCTTAATATATTGTATAAATTTACTCAAGTCTTTATGGAATACTTGATCACACTGGTTTCGGATTTTCCTGGCCAGCTTTGCTAATTCAGCATAGTCCATCATCTTCATCTGCCAATCTTCTATCGTTGGTATTTCTTATTGTTTACATTTTTGGGCTTAAAGAGTCATTGCTGCCGTAGTTGCATACATAAACAGTTTTTGATCTTTCTTTGATATATCTTCACCTACCATTCCTAACAAAAATGCTTCTGGTTTTTTGACGAAGGTATATTAACACATTTTCTTTAACTCATTATATATCATTTCCCAATATGACTTTACTTTATCACATATTAAATTCCTTTCTTTCTCTTTACATTTCCAAGAATCCTTATTTCTCATTCTATACATTTTAGCCAATTTGGTTGGTGTTAAGTACCATCTATACATCATTTTCATTATATTTTCTTTTAATGCACTGCAAGCAGTAAATTTAATTCCTCGTAGCAAGAAACTGTACCGTGATAGGAGTCCAATGGACAGATTGAAAGGAATCTGCCTGACGATCTGTTTTCCAATGACTCATCTAACATCTCTAGGTCTATGGTACTTAAAGCTTCAGCGGCCTTCCTGCTCTTACCTGAAACCTGACCTAAGGCAGCTTCAGGAGAGCTTTAGTGATCCCTCCAGGCCGCAGATGCTCAATCTATGTGATCAGATTTGTTTAGATCCTATTGACTCTGCTTATGTGGGTTTCAGCCCTGACACTTTGGCAGAAATGGGTGGTGGGTGGTCTGTTGGCGTGTATGTATTGCATTTTGTGCTTACACTGTGAAAGTATAAATAAATGCATTCACAAAACTCTCCTGAAAATTACCTTGATGTATATAAACATTGTTTTCTTAAAATACCAACGGAAGCAAAAAGAATGCACTTCAAGGCACGCTTAACACTAAAGTGGGCAATTCTTCACTGCTGTCTCCATTCCCAATATCCGAGTTTTCTCCTTACATATTCATAAAAAGGGAAAGGAAAAAAGGTTTATGCTGAATATGTAACTAAATCTCCCATCTCTGTATGTAAGTTTGGCTAATGTGATTGTGTCTCATCAGGCAGATGCCAGCCTGCTGATGCAAGAGGCAATCAAGGCTAGATGTGACTCTGTTTAAAAAGGCATATAAAGCATTTGTGCCATTGTTGAAATATTAAAGCACACTCTTTTGCCAAAGGAAAGGGAAAAAAACCAAACTGCACAGCTGTTGTTTTTAAAAGGAGTTTCAAATGATATGTGGAGGACTAAATGTTACAGGAGGTTTGGAGTCACTGATTTGGGTGCTGATAGGCAAGCTCTCTCATCTCAAATCAGAATCAGCTCAGTATTTGCAAGCTTTCTTGGCGAGCAGAAATGCCGGGGGCCATTGGTCCATTGCGGAATTCTCTACAAAAGGCATGTCCAAGAGGTAGATCGTGACCTACCGGTAGATCACTGGACATCTGTGGTAGATCAGTGGCTCCTCCCCCCCCCCCCAAGAAGCTCAGTGATTTTGCCCTGCACCCCCCAAAAATGGGCTTTCCTCCTCCCTGAAAAAAGCTCAACAACTTTGAACTGAATGCCTAAAAAGGGGGTACATCACTGCCAGTTTTTAACTCTTTAAATAGATTGCAGTCTCTTGGGAGTTGGCCACCCCTGCTCTACAAAATGACTTGATCTGCAACACACCTCTCGGTTTTATAATTTTTGACCTGGCAATGTATCACAAATAATGGTGGGTGGGTGTGCTATGCAAAAAAGTCACAATGCAGTAGACACTCGGGTTGCGAACGTGATCCAAGCAGGAGGCACGTTCGCAACCCGCAGCGTTCGCAACCTGCAGCGTTCGCAACCTGCAGCGGTGCGTCTGTGTATGCGCAGGTTGAGATTTAGCACTTCTGTGCATGTCCAAAGTGTGATTTAGTGCTTCTGCGCATGTGCGACCGCCAAAACCCGGAAGTAACCCATTTTGGTACTTCCGGGTTTCAGCGGGTCTGTAACTTGAAAAAACGCAACCTGAAGCATCTGTAACCCGAGGTATGACCGTATGGGGGGAAACCGTGAAGCCAGCCAATGTTTCTCTCGATTCCTGAAGCCCCTGTTAACTCTGCTGGCTCAGTTCTCCCTTGCCCCCTGCTGAGGGCAGCGAATCACATGAACAGATGCTACCAAAAATCATGATGTGGGGAAAATCGTGAAACCAGCCAATGCCTCTACATCATGACATATTCGTATATTGCGATATTTAGCTGGTGATATATCACGATGTTGAAAACCAGATATCACCCAGCCCTAGTTAGGGCTGCCACACACATTTGTTGTTGTTTAGTTGTTTAGTCATGTCCAATTCTTTGTGACCCCATGGATCAGAGCACACCAGGCACTCCTGTCTTCCACTGCCTCCCGCAGTTTGGTCAAACTCATGCTGGTAGCTTCAAGAACACTGTCCAACCATCTCATCCTCTGTTGTCCCCTTCTCCTTGTGCCCTCAATCTTTCCTAACATCAGGCAGCTGCCCTAAAACAATCCTTCTTTACCTGTCACATCTCAATATACATTTCAAACACTTGACATCTTTCTGGATGTTAAAGCTGGTATTTTAGCCATAAAGCTTTTTTTAATTTATTTCAACAATACCAACATTTATTGCTATATATGGTAGTCATATTTTAATATTTTCAGTGGCAGCCATTCTAGACTTTGCAGTTTGGGGCCATAAATGTTGAATTTCATACAGTACAGAGGAAGATCATTGTGCTGTCATATTTTATTTTGGAACTCACACTATTCTGGGCACTTGTAACTATCTTTTTGTGATGTGGCACACCTGCCCTTTTAAAACACTGCTTATGTATAAAGAAAGTGAAGTCTTCTAAAAAAAAAAAAAAAAAATTCCAGCACCCATTTTTTTTTTAAAAAAAAACCTGATTTTTAAAAAAAAATAATTTTAATAGGTTATGGGTTGTAGTCATTTAAATCTTAATCAGTATAGACACACTGAAATTAATGGACTTAATTTAGTCATATAATTTCAACAGGTATTTCCAGAGTAGGACTAGCATTGGCACAGTCCTTTAGTTTTTGTATTGCATTGAGGTTGTGATGCTCATCTTGCTTTCAGGCCGAAGGAGCTAGTGTTTGTCCACAGACAGCTTTCCAGGTCATGTGGCCAGCATGACTAAACTGCTTCCAGCGCAATGGAGCATCGTGACGGAAGCCAAAGCGCATGGAAATGCCATTTACCTTCCCACAGTTGTGGTACCTATTTATCTACTCACACTGGCATGCTTTCGAACTGCTAGGTTGGCATGGGCTGGGACAGAGCAACGGGAGCTCACCCTGTCATGGGGATTTGAACCGCCCACCTTCTGATCAGCAAGCCCCAGAAGCTCAGTGGTTTAGGCCACAGCGCCACCCGCATTCATCTTTATAGCATCTTTATAGCACTATTAACATAGAAATCCCCATGATTTAGTAGGTGTTTTGCTAATATTTTGTAAAAGAACTTATTTGCATAGTTTCCACATCAAAACGCTACATTTCAAGGTAAACGGTTCTTAATCTTTGCTCTGCTCTTGCTTGCAGCCAGGAAGCACATTGACCAATTTAATGTGTCATGTCTGAGATGCCCTTGCATTGTCAGCCTTTAGACAGCTGAGTTGTAATGGATTAGGCCGGGCAATTTTAAATGAGGTCTAATGGAGTCAAAGCTCTAATCTAATTATACTAAAATGCCAAGATTATCAATATGGTTTCTTACACTGTAGAAACTTGAGACACCAGTGTAAAGCAATTCTTAACCAAAAGGTTAGCTCTGCTCCTGCTAAGGTCCTCGAATTTCAAAGTCGAAAAGTAATTCAAACAGTATATTCAAAAAGTATGGCAAACATTGCTTTGATGTCACTGGCATTTCCAGATGGGGCTGGGAATTTTCAAAATCTGAAACCCTGGAGACAATACTTACTTAGGAGAACCCAAAGTCTGGTTCTGTGCAAGTTAATTTCCTATGTTCTCTTCGTGGCTAACTTCCTACCCTCCTCCCAATATATATATGTACAGTGGTACCTCGGGTTACATACGCTTCAGGTTACAGACTCCGCTAACCCAGAAATAATACCTCAGGTTGAGAACTTTGCTTCAGGATGAGAACAGAAATTGTGCTCTGGCGGCGCGGCAGCAGCAGGAGGCCTCATTAGCTAAAGTGGTGCTTCAGGTTAAGAACAGTTTCAGGTTAAGAACGGACCTCAGGAATGAATTAAGTACTTAACCCGAGGTACCACTGTATATATATTATTCTTTAAGTGTTGAATGTCACGGGTAGCTTAGAAATCCAAAATCAATAGAAGATGGACACAACTGAATTCATGAATAAATATCATGCTTTTCTTCTTATGGCACATATTGTGTTTTTGATTTGTTGTCTAATACGAGCCAAATGTTATGGCTATTGCTTTTTAAACTAGTTAAGTATGTTTTTTTCTGTCCTCTTTATATATGGAGCCCTCCATTTCTGGTGTCTGAACACCACCACCAATCTCTCACACACCTTGATCATAGACCCAGATACCTTAGAGCATTTACAAGGGGACCAAATAACAAATAATAATATTGCAAATCATATCCTCTTCAAGGAGGGTATGCATTGCGCTCGGGCCCCCAGGCATCTCCCACCTCCTGGTGTGGGCAGAGCTATGCCCTGCTCCACTCCGGTTGGTCGTTTCACAGTCACTTGGTCCCTAAAGCCAATGTCTTGGCTTGGGGGATGGCTGCGAAACATTATTTAATCCCTGTGCAATGTTTGCTGGACCTCTTTGCCTTCACCCGCCTACCCGCCCTTTATCTGGTGTGTTGGCCTTGCTATGGATGTTGTTGGTCGCCTGTTTTGCAATGGGGGCCTGGTAGGAATTTTCCCCATCTGGCAGATTGGCAGAGCCATTTGATTTTTCACTGACCACGTAGCAATCGTCACAACTTTGTAAAGTTTGGCAGTTAGGCATTGGATCAGCAATGTGTGGGGAGGGGAGGTGCGGCCATCACCTGTCCCTCCAAGCTCAAGGGTTTTCCATTAAAGGAATCAGGGGTTGGCCTGGGTCTTGTCTGAAACCCCGCGGTAGGGGGCTAGGGCCATACCAGGACCCCACGGGGGCACTGGGGGTGAGCTTAAGTCGGTTCACATTAGCGGGGCTCCCTCTGGCGGGGTTTCACCCTTTTATCAGATTCCCCGAGATGCTGGTGGGAGTCTGATATAGTTTGGAAGATTCCAGTGCCTAAACCAATACCACTCACATTCTGTATTCAATAAAGTTGTGGCCCTAATTTGCCCAATAACTTAAAACTAAAATCCCGTGTCACTGTGTCTTCATTTTTTGGGGGGTCGTTGGGGGTCTCGAAGTGCAAAACGAATCATAATCCTGTAGCCTTATTAGACTTTACCGACTGGTGGGGTCTGCGTTGCTCCTGGGAGGGAGGGAGGAAGTCAAACAACACCGAGGTTGATTCAGAGAAATAGTTTATTCTGCTCTCCGGATAGCAGAAGGCACTTGCGTGGTCAGTCCACAGCAAGTCCAAAGAAATGAGAGATTTCATGCAGTATATATATCCTCCAGGCACCCTCTCCCCCCTTCCCCAGGAATCCAGCCATGTCAGCTTATACACGCAAGTTGACATGACAGATGTTCCTGCTCCTTACTCTTAACCATAAAAGGGATTTCCTCTTCCTGTACTCTTGACCATAAAAGGGTGTTCCTATTCCTGTTCCTATACTTTTATCTTGGAGCAAGAGGTCACCAACTCCTGGTGCCGTTCCCGGACTAAGTCTGTGCGTCAGAGTGTGGTCAGGATGTAAGATCAGATAGACAGAGTGCCATCCCTGCTCCACTGGAACAGCCAAGGCCATCCATTGCTGTCACGGACTGATAAGGGACAGAGCTTTGAGCACTTTTTTATACAGCTGGGTTTTGGCTCAAGAGCTCAAGTTAGAGCATTTTAGAAATGCTCCCTTGGAGGAGGAAAAATGGGGATTTTGGGTAAGTTTCAAACTGACTGCACAGAAACCCATTCCTTCACTCCAGGGATGGAAAAAATGTCATTTGGTTATAGCTCCCCATCATTCATTACCATTAGCTATGTTGACTTGGACTCATGGCAGCTGGAGTCCAACAGCTTCTGAAGGGCCCCAACTTCCCCACCTCCAGCATAAACTAAGTCTTAAAGATTTAGTAAATCTGGGTGAATACAGGAGATATAGGGCTAGTGCTAGTTGCCAGTTGCTGCACCAACCCAGTTTTTCCTTTGTAGATTGGCTGTCTTTTATATTCCTTTCCTAGGCCATAGCTGTAATACTAAGCTCACTTACCTGAGAGTAAGTGAACTCAGTGGGACTTACACCTGAGTAGACATGCAAGGGAGAGGCATTGGCTCATCTTCTCAATGTTTTTATAGATTGTGCAGGAATGTTAATGTCCCTCACCACTTTTAATACTTCCTTTCCCTCCTTTTCCTGAAAGCTTGTTTGATATTGGTAGCTGCTTTTGCAGCTCTTTAGAGTTGAAAAGTGGGTGAGGAAATTGCCTTCTGTTGTGTGTCTGCTGAGTTGTTGCTGCTCTCCAGGATATCGGGGGGGGGGGTGCTTTTCCAGTCATGTTTGTAAATGCCAGGGATTAAACATGGGATATTCTGCATGCATGAAACCTCATACCAATAACAAACTTAGTTGGTCTCTAAGGTGCTACTGGAAGGATTTTTTTTTTATTTTGTTTCGCATGCCAAGCAGATATCCTAGCTCTGACCTGTAGCCCTTCCCCAAGAGTTATAGATGAAGCAAATACATAAAAGAACATTTATATACACCCTGAACATTTATATACTGCCCTGTAATGTCAGAAGAATGGTTGCAGCACAATAGGACTGCATTTCTGCTCAGAATATTATTTGGTTTAATTGGATGCATTTCCAAGTATGTGGGAGTTGTGTTGCAGCTTGAGGCTAAGTCTGCAATCTTTTCACTGAGAGTAAACTCCACTAAATTCCACAGGACTTACTTATGAGTAGACATGCCTAGGATTTCACTGTGAGACTTTGCACACTCCTGTGGTGCATTAATGGCTGACAAATTGCAAGAAATGAGATTCCGACATAACATCAGGAAAAAAATTCTGACAGTAAAGACAGTGGAATGGTCTCCCTCGGGGGGTTGTGGACTCTCCTTCCTCAGAGGTTTTTAAGCAGAGGTTAGATGGCCATCTGTCATGGATGCTTTAGTTGAAGTTCCTGCACTGCATGGTCTTTCAGCAATGTACCCTTTCTGTTTGCCTAGGTCCTTTAAAGAACTCTGATCCTCACCGTTTTAGTTTTATTTTTTTCAAAAATTTTTTATTAATTTCCCAAAATTTTAAACTAACAAACATACATCATAACCATTTTTCTTATCTAATTTATACAACTCATTAATCTGGTGGTAATGTAACCAATTTATTTTATCTTTAATTTGGTCAAATGGTTTTAATTTAAATCCTTCTTTATCTTCCAGTAACAAGTCTGAATATCTCAACCACTTGGTTTCCATATTTAACTTTTTCTGGGCCTTTGCCTCCATTGGCGAAAGCCATCTGGGTGTTTTCCTTTCTAAAAGATCTTTGTATTTTATCCAAACATTATATAGAGATTTTCTAATTACATGATTTTTAAAACCATTAAGGGCCTTTACCTTGTCATACCATAGATATGCATGCCATCCAAACACATTGTCAAATCCCCCCAAGTCTAAAACATCCGCACCATCTAGTTGTATCCACCTGATCCTCACCATTTTAAAATGTGTGCTTTAAGTTTGAGGTCACAGTGAATTTTGCTTTCTCCTTGTACATAAGTTCATTCTGAATGTATGGGTTTTATGTTTTATTACGCATTTCAATTGTTTTAATGCTTGTTTATTGCATGCTGTCCAGTGAGCTGTATTAACACCCCAATGTTGCTAATAAATAAACCAATATCCTCACTTCGTTTATGGGTTTGGCTACTTTTCCATATCATTATAAGAGAGATATAATGACTCATTGAAACCAGTGGGGCTTCTACATCAAGAACATCATTAGGATCAAATTGCAAGAAGAATTAAGTGCTCTTTCTCCCACAGTAATTATTTAAGTATTCCTGGCCAGCTCTGGAAATGAGTACCATTGACTATCCTCCGCCTCTCAAAGATGAAGCTCTCTCTATTGACATTTAGCATTTCATCTGCATTTCAGAAAGTTCACTTTCAAGTCCACCCTCCGTCACCTTTTTTTGCAGCATGTGCTACATGGTGCGATGGGCAGCATGCCTGGGAAAAAAAAGGTCTGTTTAACTGAGTCCAAAAGCTCCATAAAGAAATTGCTGAGGGAATGCATTTGCTTTTAAAGTTGGTTTTATTATTATTATTATTTGTTTAGCTTTGTGCATGTAATCCAGTTGCAAAAGAGGCATGCCAGAGAATGTAAATGAGGTCTGCAGAATTGTGACCTGGCAAGAGCCACTGAGAGCACTACTGAGGAGGTTTATGCAGGAAGGCTTTTTAAATCCATCTTCCCCACCCACTTACCCTGTATTCACATGCTTGTAATCAGAAGTGTGAGAGAGAGCGGAGAAGACTAAGTTCACAAGGAGATGAACCAACAGGTAGGTTGCCTGGGTTACATTAAAGATTGCTTCTTCTTTTTCTTTTCTTTTCTTTCTTTTTTTTCTGAAGCAAATGATGTTGCACTCCTTTCAAGATCCGATCTTCACATTGTTAAGAATTGTTGAAATTCTCGCTCGGTAAATAGCTATTTCAGTGAAAATGTGAGGGTAGCAGGGAGGAGGGAACAGCCAAACCTTCCAAGTCATTATCTTGGCTGTAGCAGAAGCTAGAAGTTAGTTAAAGCAAAGCTGATTTTCTGCCGAGGTGAAGTTATTTCTTTTGTGACGAACAAAAGAGTTCACAGAAACCGAACTGTACAGTTGATGGCTCATCATGCAATTGTGAGACTGCAATGGGACTTGTGGGGGGGGGGAGAATCCTCTTGGATCCCTATTATAATGGTATGGGGTTGCTCATGCGTAAGTTGCCGCCTCTCCTGGCTATGTTGCCTTGTTAAACCTTTCTGTCTGGACAGCCCTTCAATTCGTGGCTGCCTCAGTCGCTAGCAGAATCCGTCAGTGGGTGTTTCTTAAACCTTTTCCAACATAAAAGTTGTTTGACACCCAGTCTCCTCCTACTTTCTCTGCGCGGAAGTCTTCTGCGCAGGGAGGGTGTGGGTAGCGGAGGACCAGTGCTCTCCCCGCTGGTGTCCGGTGAAGAGTCTGGGAGCCCTCTCGCCGATTCCCCCATCTGCCCCTCCTTATTCCTGGTGTTGCACTGAATAGCTTTCCCATCTGCTGAGCTGCCTCTCTCCCTGCTGGGCACTTCTCCAGCATCATTAGAGAGCCTTCCCTCCACCTCTAGCTCCGATGTCAGTTCCCTGACACCTATGTTCCCAAATGTTCCCAGAAGAAAATACTAGCCAATTGATGCACTAACTTCTTCTTCTTCTTCTTCTTCCTCTTCTTCTTCTTCTTCTTCTTCTTCTTCTTCTTCTTCTTCTTCTTCTTCCAATTACAACAAACACAACATAGACACTTAGGAATTCAACAGCACTAAGCAGATCACTTCACCAATCTTCCCTCTCCTCCCCTTGCATGCTGTTCTGGGGGCTTTCTCAAACCCCAGTCATTTTGTGGAGATACACAGGGCACACAGGAGAAGGAGAGTGGAGGTAAGCACTGCCACACTAGCAGAAACACTTACATGGGCTTCCAGTGGCAGGGTAACTTTGTGCCCTAAAAGCACATCTATACAAATAAAAGAGAGTTCTTATAGATCCTGCCTCACTAAAAGTATGTACATCACTCTTCGGTTACATTCCTGACCCCATAGTTTCTTGAAGAGTATTCTGGTCCAACTAATGTACATGTGTTTTCCGTGGGAGCCCTTTTTATGAGCAGAACTTTCTTACAGGAGTTGGGGCCGCCATCATGACTGCACCGTTGACTTGAGGTATGAGTGGGAATGTCACACTACTGAGCTCTTCTAGAATCACACTGGGAGGTAGAAAAGTGCCCAAGGAATTGCCAACCCCCTAAATGCAAAATAGCATTTAGTCTAGTGCAAGTGTAGTCTAAGATGCGGGTGGCGCTGTGGTCTAAACCACTGAGCCTCTTGGGCTTGCTGATCAGAAGGTTGGTGGTTCAAATCCCCACAACGAGGTGAGCTCCCGTTGCTCTGTCCCAACTCCTGCCAACCTAGCAGTTCAAAAGCACACCAGTACAAGTAGATAAATAGGCAGCGCTGTGGCGGGAAGGTAAACGGTGTTTTCATGTGCCCTGGAACTCATCACTGTTGCACCAGAAGCGGTTTAGTCATGCTGGCCACATGACGCTGAAAGCTGTCTGTGGAGAAACGCCGGCTCCCTCAGCCTGAAAGCGAGATGAGTGCCGCAACCCCATAGTCGCCAATGACTGGACTTAACCGTCCAGGGGACCTTTACCTTTTACCTAAGCAATATCTGAGGTGGGGTTTGTGTGTGCGCATTTAGCAGGATCAGATCTATAATTCACATGATCAAGTCATAATTTTCTTAAGCTCCCTCAACTCTAAGTCCACCAATCCTATTCTGTTGTCTAGGATACTGTAGTACAACCTTGGGTGCCCAGCAATTATTGGACCCCGACCTCAATATTCCATTGCTCAGCCACTTTAAACATGTCTTTGTGCTTGAAGGTGCTGAGCTAAGGTCTATTTGGGACAGCGAAGCGATGTTAAAGTGTTTAGTTCTTCTTTTACTTTTTGAAAAGTGCCAGTGTGGTGTAGTGGTTAAGAGCGGTAGATTCGTAATCTGGAGAACCGGGTTCGCATCTCCGCTCCTCCACATGCAGCTGCTGGGTGACCTTGGGCTAGTCATACTTCTCTGAAGTCTCTCAGCCCCACTCACCTCACAGAGTGTTTGTTGTGGGGGAGGAAGAGAAAGGAGAATATTAGCCGCTTTGAGACTCCTTAGGGTAGTAATAAAGCGGGGTATCAAATCCAAACTCCTCCTCCTCTTCTTCTTCTTCTTCTTCTTCTTCTTCTTCTTCTTCTTCTTCTTCTTCTTACATTATAGCCTATTTTTCCCACTTTCTAAACTGAAAGAGAACAGGGGACCCACCCAAGGTCAGCATGAGAACTGCAGGGAATTATTCCTCTAAATCCTGTTATGATGTTGCTTCTCTAATAAGTCATCATTCCTGCTTGCCGAAGCCTGTCCTTTAACCTGAGAGGACAGCCATGTGCCATTTAAGTCAGAAATGATCAGAGGATAATGCTTCAGCCATGCCCCTCCTTGGAACACATGCTCACCTGAGGCCAGTTGAGTTTTCTCCCTTCCTTTGCCTCTCAATTCCAACCCCCCCCCCCCCATAAAAGCAGAAAGCAGAATTTAACAACAGTTGAAATCAGCACACTAAAAGCTTGATAAAACTATTGGTTCAACATCTAGATTTCAAAAGAAGAAAAGGATTTTAACTGTTTTCTGAATGCAGATAGTGAGGAACTACTGCCTGATTTCCCTTAGGAGGGAGTTTCATAGCTGCGGTGCCGCCAGTGATTGTGCCCTATTTTGGGTTTCCATTCTTCAAATTATTCCCACTGGTGGGACTAGATTTAGAGCTTCTCTCACATATCACAAATTTCAGGTTGGGAGATAGTGGAGAACATACCCCGCAAGTGTCCCAGAAAAGCAGGGATATCCCATTTATTATTGCAAGAGGACAGCAACCATTTTGGGTGCTGAGATCTTATGTGATTTATCCCCCTCCAAAAAAGCACTTTTGGGGGGCCTTGATCTTGTGCACATGTTTTGAGGTGTTGTGCCTGAAAAAGTGCTTTTTGTGGGAGCAGGATTGTGGTACAATATCATTTCCTCTCACAAGAAAAAAATGGGGAAATGGTGTATTGGAAGATGGTGTCCTGGTTTTTGCCTTTGATGTGTTGGAGGGTATGGGAGAAGTTGTTTTTTTCAAATTCTTGGGTCTCAAGTCATTTCATAAAATCATAAATTCATGGAATTGTGGCATTGGAAGGAACCCTGAGGGTCATCTAATCCAACCCCCTGCAATGTAGGAATCTTTTGCCCAATGTGGGGCTTGAACCCTGACCCTGTGATTAAGATCCTCATGCTCTACTAACTGAGTACACTTCTTGTAACACCTTGAATCAGCTCTGGTAGCTCACAGCCAGACAGGGCATTGCATTGGTTGGCTGTGAGTTACCAGACACTATTCATGATATTGCACTCTGATCTCCCATCAACTCTAACCATTGGCCATGCTGGCTGGGGTTGATGGGAGTTTGAGTCCAATAACATCTGGAATGCCATAGATGTCCCACTTCTGAAATAGAAAATCCATCAGTGGTGCTTCCAGACACCATTGTGTGTTACATTTTTGCCTTGCTATTAAATATTTTGTCCTACCATATTGTACCACAGGTGTAGGGACTCTCAGGTCCAGGAGCCAAATGCAATTCTCCATGCCTCTCTTTCTGGACCTTGAATTTCTCCCAAGGCCACTCCTCCTTTCCCCAGGAGACCACAGCCCTCATTGGCTCTACATTGCACCCTGGGGATTTTTGCCTGGCTTAGATGTGCTTGAACTTTGATGATAGTGAGGAGGGTGTCTATGTGTGTGGAAGCTAGCCAACTGTACAAAGGTTAGTTTTACATCTGTTGCTTTGCCATGTTTGATTGTGCCCTTGCACAACACTGGTACGCCACCCGAGGAAGTTTGCCCAGAAACGTGGCTCCCATTGTTCAGCCTGGACACTGAGGTCCAACTCCAAGAGTCTTCTGGCGGTTCCCTCACTGTGAGAACTGAGTTACAGCAGAGGCCTTCTTGGCAGTGGTGGAATGCCCACCATCAGATGTCAATGAGATAAAGAATTGAAAAACTTTTAGAAGACATCAGAAGGCAGCCCTGTATCAGGAAGTTTTTGAACGTTTATTATGGTTTATTATGTTTTTATGTGTTGGCAACTGCCCAGAGTGGCTGGGGCAACCCAGTCAGATGGGTGGGGTATACATAATAAAATCATCACTATCACCATCATCATGGTGAAAAGGATTCCACATCCCATTCTACCTGCATATTTTGTTCTCCCACGTGTACCTCCCCTTTCCTCCAAAGAACTCAGATATTCTTTGCACGCCATGTTACAGTCACAACATGGCTTCTGTCTGATGCTTTGCTTCCATTTTAATAATAATAATAATAATAATAATAATAATAATAATAAGTTTTTATTTGTACCCCACCCATCTGGCTGGGTTTCCCCAGTCACTCTGGGCGGCTTCCAACAAAGATTAAAAATACATTAAAATGCCACACATTAAAAACTGCCCTGAACAGGGCTGCCTTCAGATGTCTTCTAAATGTCAGGTAGTTGTTTATCTCTTTGACATCTGATGGGAGGGCGTTCCACAGGGCGGGCGCCACTACCGAGAAGGCCCTCTGCCTGGTTCCCTGTAGCTTTGCTTCTTGCAATGAGGGAATCACCAGAAGGCCCTTGTTGCTGGACCTCAGTGTCCGGGCAGAACGATGGGGGTTGAGACGCTCCTTCAGGTATACTGGGCCGAGGCTGTCCAGGGCTTTAATTTTAGGTACATCATTTGGTAGAAACCCATCAGCTTCTCAGGCTTCTAGTTACCAGACTTCCCACTATCCTCCATATCACCTCCTAAGCTACTGTAAATACTAAACAAACAGTTCTGCTTTGAAAATTGCCTCAGATACTTTAGATGTTCCTCAAGCCATCTGGAGAGAGAAAAATCAGTACTACCAGTCATCCTGTAGCACTTAAAAAAAAAAAAACCCAACAAACCAAAACCACAGCAAATGTTAGGTTTCATAATGTTCAGTATTGTAGAAAGATGTGATTAAAAATAGAGCTGTGTGTTATAGGCATTTCCTGTTGCCTTTGCAGTGATTTGACTACAGACAACCGACTACCTCAGGGGGGAGCCAAAGCTCAGAGGTAGAGCTTTGCATGAAGGAAGAGCCAGGTTCAACCCCACACATTCAGTTCAAAAGAAGCAAGTAGCATGTGACATACTCTGCCTGAGACCATAGTGAGTTGAAGACAGTAAGAATAAGCAACGCCAGTCTAGACACACCAATGAATCTGACTCAGTATAAACCAACATTCTATGTTCAACTTCAGGTTGGGGAATTTGAGTGATGGGGTGAATTCATTGCCATTCCTACTCACAGTAGACCTACTGGAATTAAATGACAACAGTTAAAGAACAAGAGGTTGTATTCTGAGTAGCAATAGCATTGGAGACAACCCGATGTGATGGACTGGCAGCTATCAAAGTAACAGGAAATGGCACTTCCCTCCCCTTTTTAATTCAGCACAATTAATTTGGAAGATAGTAGACAAAAAGGCCAATTGTCAGAGGCTTAGCAAGGGCAGCAGGCCAAGCACAGCAGCCTGTAACCAACACAGCAAAGCTCATCTAGCCACTGAAAAGTACTTGTGGGGAAAATCAAATTGGAGAAATGTGGTGCTAGATAGCAGTGATCAGCTTTGCACAGCAGGTAGCTGTGAACTTTAATAATTTGAGCAACAATGCTAAACTTCCATGAAATATTCTTAATTTACCTTGGGGTTGATTTCAGGTTGATGGGATCAGTGAAGAGCTAGATTAGTGAGCCTGCCTCCTGAATGGATAAGTCTTCTTGTGAAACTACAATTTGTTTAAAGCAGAGCTAAAATTAACGGAAATTTAGTAGCATCTTATTACTATGGACCAGCTAAATTTGTCTGCTGCTTCAGTCCAGCAAGAATAATTCATCCACCCTTCCAATGCTGAGCTTCCGCTGTGATTTTTTTCATTAGATTTTCTCCATCTCTCATATTGATGTGGTATTTGTACTCATTCCAGCGCTAACCTTTTGAATCCCTTGCCCTGCAAGAAAAGATTAGTAGCTACCGACAAATATGAGTTATGTGGAAGTCGAGCCAGACAGGTGGTGCTTTTGGTGAATTCCATCTGCAAGGCCAAACCATCTCTCACGTTATCCATGGACTCTAGCCTAATTCTACTCCTTCAATGAGCACATCAGCTCTATCGCCAAGGCATATATTTGCCATCAAAGGATTGCTGCTGCTGCTGCTGCTGCTGAACTGTGTTATTAAATCTCTCTGAGGAGGTTCTTGGGTTTCTCATTCATTAACTTTTGTGAAAATGTAGGCTGGAAATATTACAATATTGTCTTGGTCTCTTTGGAGGTCATCCAGCAACAGCCGATTCATTTGTTACAATGGATTACAAATCAACCGCACTGGGATCTTCGCCTCCTGTTGAAGTGTCTTCTCAGATTTTTTTTACCAGTGCAGCTGATGAAATCTGAGTCCCATAGGAAAAATAAATACTAAGTTGCTTCCAAAAGATGTCCCCCAACAGGCCCCCACACACCTCTGGCATTTGGTAGATTTGCAGTTTCCCCACCCTTCCCAAATTGCACTGCACATTGCTACTGTAGAATTTGTCATCCATTCATGGTCACCCAATGAGCTTTCTACAGTTGAACCCATGTTTGAACCCAGATCTCCCCAGGGCAATTTGAGTGTTCAATGCCCTGTACTATCTCATTTCACAATTGTTACCATTGTATTATAAATTTGTTAGTGTAGTGTTAAAGCTGTGATTTCCTGCTGGCGTGGCAGAAGAACATGCCAGTGTAAATGTTTAATGTACTACTTTAAAGTCTTTATTGTACTGGGGCAAAGGATTTTGTGGCCAACATGGTAATGATGGCATTTCTGGTAGCACAGAGTTGAAAGTCATGGGGATGGGATCAGATGAGTTGTTGGTGGCTCTTTTTGGCAGAGCCCTCTAGTCCTTAGCATTATTGGCCAATGTTGGGTAGGAACTATTCATAGGAAGTTCAGATAAATGAACTACTATTGTCTATAGTGACTGGCAGGCTGCCTCCAGGTTTTCTTGGAGAGGTCTTTCCCAACCCTACCAAGAGATGCTGTGGATCAGGGTTTCCCGAAGTTGGGTGTCCAGCTGTTTTTAGACTACAATTTCCATCATCCCTTACCACTGGTCCTGCTAGTTAGGGATGATGGAAGTTGTAGTCAAAAAACAGTTTGGGAAAGCCTGCTTGGATTAAACCTGGGAATTTCTGCATGCTAAGCGTGAACTCCACCACAGAGCTACAATTCCTTCCACAAAGGGAGATTTTATTTCTCCCTAATCCTTTGACCAGAAATGCCAGGGATCAAACCAGATTGCTTCTGTGTGCGCACACATTCTCTGCTAATGAGCTGTGGCCCTTTTGCTCCTGAGGTATATGGCCTTTCCAGAGACAAGGTAGAGCAGGCAGAAAGACCCAAGACATGAGGAATAGCAAATGACAGGGTCTTGAGAAAGGAAGAAGCATGGGTCCAAGAAAGTGGAAGGCATGGAAAGGTGAATTATAAAAAAGAGTGATCTAGAGTGATCTTCAGCCCTCCTAAACTTGTTGGCTTTCAGTTCCCATCAGTCCCAGCTGGCATGGTCAGTAGCCAAGACTGAAGGAAGCTGTAGTCAAGCAACATCTGAAGAACCACAGGTTTCCCACCCCAGACCTAGAGGAGATGAAGTCCAAATGAAGAAGAGAGGAAACTGAATTGAAGGGAAGACGTAATACTCATTGTCAGGGATTGCAAGTAGCAAGAGCGGCTGATGTTCACATACTGCTTCAAAAGAACCAAGTAAATATTTGGCTGAAATTGACAAAAACTTTCATTGACAAAATTATTTGCTGCATTTTGCTGCAGAGAGGACAGAGATAATGCAATAGAGGTGCTTGGGAATGTACTTGGTATCAATGCCTACTCTTGAGAGGTCATGACACAAGACACAGAGCCACTAAATGATTGCAACAGAACCATGACAAGGTCTCCTAATTCAGAAGATCCCCACTTGGGGCTGAGACAGTTCACCAGTGCATATCTAAGCTCCTGTAACACATGGTTGACTGTTTCAAAAGTGGTTAACATCCAGCAGTTTCCCGCAGGCAGATTTTTGACAAGTTCTTTCTTGTCAGTGTGTTTAAAGCCTGGATTCCATAGCCAGAGGACAGCTTCTGTGTCAAAGGAGGCCAGGAGTCGTATGATGACCTTCAAATGTTAAGCTGGATACACTTCAGCCACATCAGTGGGAAAACTGCTATGCTGCTCTTGAGATTGCAGTGTGGAGAGAGAACCAGGCCAAGCTAGTTCCGGTTACATTGATTGCGGAGGAATCCAGATGGTAGCTTCTTTGAGCTTCATCCAGGTTCTGTGGCCAAGGGGATAGGGAAGAGGAGAGCAGCTCTGAAGGCCTAGATTCATATGACGTGTTCTGCCCTACACACACCTGCACCTTGTATTGTTCCACCCTAAATTATTGTGTCCCTATTTTGGGTGCCAGGCACTTTTGGAAACCGTAATGATCTAGCACCATTAAAGGTAAAGGTAAAGGGACCCCTGACCATTAGGTCCAGCCGTGACTGACTCTGGGGTTGCGGTGCCCATCTCGCTTTATTGGCCGAGGGAGCCGGCGTACAGCTTCTGGGTCATGTGGCCAGCATGACTGAGCCACTTCTGGAGAACCAGAGCAGCGCACGGAAACGCCGTTTACCTTCCCGCCGGAGCAGTACCTATTTATCTACTTGCACTTTGACGTGCTTTCGAGCTGCTAGGTTGGCAGGAGCGGGGACTGAGCAATGGGAGCTCACCCCGTCGCAGGGATTCGAACTGCTGACTGTTACCATAAAGCACCAATGCTGCAGCAAGCAAAGGCTCTAGCAGCTCAGCCAGCTGCTTGTGGCTGGAAAGCCAGACAGGATGTTTGTGACTGTTGCCATGGGAACAAAGGGGCAGTCCATTCTGTACTGAGCACCGGATGTTAGCTCAGTGTGTGTGTGTCATATGACCCGTACTGGATGTACTTGGGAGGAGTTTCTTCTTGCTGTTGTTGAGTGCAGACATGATTCTCTGTACTGATGTAAGAGGCAGAAATAAATGATGTAAATAGTTTTCTGTCTGCTTCTTTCCCCTCCCTGGGGACACCAAAGGGGAGAGAGGAAGAACGGTGTGTTCCTCTCATACATCTGAGAAGAATCGCCGGACCTCGCCTGCTTATCAGCAGAGTGGAGACGCGGGGAGGTCGACAGGAATATCTGCCGGTGCCTACGCTGTGGCACATTCCTCTGACCCAGGCAGAATTCCAACAGTGGTAGCAGAGGATGGTTTCGATCCATCGAACATCTGCATGAGAGGCTGGTGGATTGTCCTCCTCTGCTCCAAGGAGGAAGAAAAGCGTCTGAAAGAAGCCAGAGGCTCCACAGACAGCTGGTGGAAAGAAGAGGTGTTTTCCAGAGCAACAAAGTTCAAGGTATGCTGCATTTCGGGCTAAAAGTGTGAACGCAGGAAGATTAATTCCCTGGTTCACGGAGCTGCGTTTCAAAGAAAACAAGAGCTCCGGAGGAAGAGGCCTGCAGCTTGAAGGCTGAAGCCTGCATTCCACAAATTTTTGTGGTAGATAAGATGTCCTATTGAAATGCATTGTTGCTAGGTAACGGTCCTGGAAAGTTACTGGCAAAGGGGCTGGACTCTGAGTGTGAGCCTGGGAAAGCGAAACAAAACCAGAGAATGTTTTGGCTACAAGTTTACGAGCTCTTGGAAGGGACTTTTCAATAGCAGCCTGAGTTTAGCTGCCAGGTGCAAAGAGCGTAAACAATTTGCAGTTTGCTGCGTGAGAAAGGAAAAAACAACTGTTGGATTTTACAGTTTGTTTGACATTGTGAGCTGGAGGCTTGGCTTCAAGATGGATGCCAAGAAAGGGGGAGGTTTGCCTTGCCCACCTCCCTTAACCAATGACAATTATTCATCTTGGTCTGTAAAGATGAAGGCCCTGCTGCAGAATCAGAGGCTTTTTGATGTAATTGAAAACCCCATCCCTGCAGCACCAACCAGAGGTTGGGAGTCACAGAATGTAAGGGCCAGGACTGCTATAATTCTGTGTGTCTCAGATGATCAGTTGGTGCATGTTCAGCATTTAGAAAATGCGAAAGAGGTATGGGACACGCTGCGTACAACGCATCAGAGAGATGCTGGTTCTTCAGCGTTGCTGTATTTTGAGAAATTGACCAATCTGAGACTTGCGCCTGATGGAGATGTTCAAGCGCACCTGACAGAAATGAAGTTTCTGCGTCAACAGATGGTGGAACGCAATTTCCGTCTTCAGGAGGAAGTGTTTTGCTTCATGATGATAAACAGCCTTAGCCGTACCTACAAGGTTGTTGCCAGTCAGCTTGGTTCCCTACCGGCCGCGCAGCTGACCGCGGAGAGAGTTTGTGCTGTGGTCCTGAATGAACACGACAGACTTGCTGCACTGGAAGAAAAAGACAGGGGGAGGGAAGAACAGAGTTCTAATTCCCCCACTGCTGATGCTACTGGAGAGCATGGTGTAGCATTGAGTGCTGTCCGATGCTACAATTGTGGACAGACTGGGCATCTACAGCGAAACTGTAAGAAGCCGCGCCAGTCAAGAGGAGCAAAGAGCAGCTCTACGAAGCCTCAGGCGTCAGGCAAAAGCCGCACCAAGTGCCAGGTGAAACCTGCAAAGGCTATGATGGCGAAAGGAACCACGCCAGATGTTGGGAACGCATTCATAATCGACACGGGCTGTACAAAACATTTGTGCCCGCACAGAGGACTGTTTTCGACGTTGAAGAAGCAAAGCTTCACTGTGAAACAGGCCAACGGTCAGGAGTTGGAAGCGACTGGAATTGGGACTGTGTATCTTGAAAGTCTGAACTTGACTATAAGCGATGTTTACCTGGTTCCAGAACTGAGATTTAATCTGCTGAGCGTGTCGCAGATTGCAAAGAAAGGACTGAAACTGTCCTATGATGCTAAAAGCTGCAAGATCTACAAAGATGGAGAACTGTTTCTTACTGCCAAAGAGAAAGATGGACTGTATTTGTTGACTTTTGATCAAAGTGATTACATGAAATGTAATTCTTCTGTTTCTAACGAAATCTCTCTTGCAGGGGTGACCAAGACTAGTGTGAGCACCAGGAAGGTGACGAAGAAGGTCGACAGAGCATTTCAGCGGGTGTATGCTGATGTGATTGGTCCTCTAGAACCATCTAGAGGCGGTGCACGATTTTACCTTTTGTGTGTGGATTGTTTCACTAATTATTCTTGGGTTTATATGATGGAGAAACCGCAAGAAACTTTAGAAAAGTTTCAGGAGTTTTGTGACAAGGTTAAAAGTATGCATGATGCTAACATTGATTGTCTTTTCACAGATGACAAACAAGTTTTTCTGTTACAGAAGTTTCAGAAGTTCCTGGATGGAAAAGGGATAGACCACAAAGTTGCAGTTTCGCACGAAGCGTGGAACAGGGGGGTCTGTGTGAAAGTGAACAAAGAATTGCAAAAGGGGATGCATGCGCAATTGCTGAGTTCACATTTGCCACATGAATATTGGGCCGAATCGCTAGCGTCCTATCTTCATGTGTGGCTGAGAAAAGTCTCAACAGAGTTGGGATGTTCTCCTTTTGAGAAGCTGTTCAATAGAAAACCTTCTGTTGCCTATTTCAAGGTTTTCGGGTCTCATGTGAGAACAGAAGCTCCAGGTGGAGTAAAGAATGCCAGAGGCATTTTTGTGGGTTATGAAAAGGGTCTCTACAGAGTAATTTTGTCTGAATCTGGTCAGGTGATTCTCACAAAGTTTCTAGAGAGTGCTCCTGAACAGGAGAGGTTAATTGTTCACGCATTTCCCACAGGTGGCAATTCTGATGATAATGATGATGATGAGTTTGATCTTATTGAGTTCAGTAGTACTGATAATGACAGCGATAGCTCAGACAGCTCAGTTGTCACAGTCATTGAGAGGAAATCTCACATAATGACTAGACCCTCAGAAGAGGAGGATGAACCATTGATTAAGCTTAGTACTGGTTCTCCAGAGAGTTCAGAGGCTGAACCAGAAAGCAGAGAAGAGCAGCAACTTTTACGTAGGTCTGAGAGAGCAACGAAGGGTGTACCACCCAAGAGGTATTCAAAGGAGTTTGCTAACCTTGCATATGTTGCTATTGTAAACGACCAAGGACAGATTGAAGCTGTGTCTGAGTCAGAGACAAAGGCACAACAGAGAGTTGTTAACCGAGGTAATGCGAAGTCACACAACCAGAGAGGTACATTGGTTAAACCAGTGGCGGGTAGTTCCAAGGGTGGAACTGAAACAACAGGGGAATGTTATAAATATAACAACTGTTTGTTTTCTTCTCTGGATGACGCTTTGCTCGCAGCACACATTGATACTTTAGGGGGAGTATGTTACCATAAAGCACCAATGCTGCAGCAAGCAAAGGCTCTAGCAGCTCAGCCAGCTGCTTGTGGCTGGAAAGCCAGACAGGATGTTTGTGACTGTTGCCATGGGAACAAAGGGGCAGTCCATTCTGTACTGAGCACCGGATGTTAGCTCAGTGTGTGTGTGTCATATGACCCGTACTGGATGTACTTGGGAGGAGTTTCTTCTTGCTGTTGTTGAGTGCAGACATGATTCTCTGTACTGATGTAAGAGGCAGAAATAAATGATGTAAATAGTTTTCTGTCTGCTTCTTTCCCCTCCCTGAGGACACCAAAGGGGAGAGAGGAAGAACGGTGTGTTCCTCTCATACATCTGAGAAGAATCGCCGGACCTCGCCTGCTTATCAGCAGAGTGGAGACGCGGGGAGGTCGACAGGAATATCTGCCGGTGCCTACGCTGTGGCACATTCCTCTGACCCAGGCAGAATTCCAACACTGACCTTCTGATCAGCAAGTCCTAGGCTCTGTGGTTTAACCCACAGCGCCACCCGTGTCCCTTCTAGCACCATTACAATGCAGTTAATTTTGCAATACTGACAGGAGTAAGCTCGAACATTGCACAAATGTTTCAAGTCAGTTGGCGCCTTTGTTTTGCTTGTAATTTTTCAAAACCCCTAAGGGCTGAAGACAGGCCACAGCTTTGAAGAGAGTCAAAACTGCTTGGAGAGGGGCACTATTTTTTATGTTATACTGTATATGCGTCTTTCTTTTGTCCCATCGTTGCTCCCAGTCAAACAGGCTTCTGAAACAATGCCCAAAACTGCCAAACTTGTTTCTGCATAGCAAAAGTGGCAGCCTGAAAACAATGATCCCTCTGTCATGTTTTCTTCACTCCTTGGAGGATGGGGAGTGGTAGCTACCTATCTGATGCCTAAAATGATATCATACAAACATCATCCATCTAAGCTAAAGTGGTAAGTCCCAGTCAAGACCTGTTGTTGCTGTCAGTGTTATTATTATTGTCTTCTTGAAGCAAATCTAAAATATTCCATCCCTCCAGAATTGTGATCTATCATATGCTGAGTTGCATTACGTTAGTACATTAATTGCCATACTTTTCCATGTATAAGACTATGTTTTTTTACTCTAAAATAATGTTCAAAATCTGGACTCGTCTTATACATGGATAGTATCTCCCCCCATCTTCTTAAATCGGAGTCCCCAAAAATAGAGAGCGTCTTATACATGGGGACGTCTTATAGACAGAAAAATGTGGGATATCATCAAGAGTTGATCTGAGATTAGGAATGGCTAAATACGTCAGTTTTGGATTGTCTCAGTTTCTCATTTTTCCATTTTTAAAATTTAGTTCTTCTAATTTCTGCAGCAATTTGCAGTGTTTTTTTGTAAGTCCTCATGAAAATTCAAAAGCTTTCAAGGTTAATTTCTCCTAATTTATTTAGCAGAAACTCCAGCGGGTGCAGAATGCCACAGCGAGGCTCCTTACGGGGTCCTTGCTAGGGGATCACATTCATCCAGTGCTCTACCAACTGCACTGGCTCCCAGTGGAGTACAGGGTCAGGTTTAAGGTGCTGGTTTTGACCTTTAAAGGCCTATGCGGTCTAGGACCCACGTACCTACGGGACTGCCTTTCCTGGTATGCCCCGCGGAGGACCTTAAGGTCCAAAAATAACAATCACCTTGGAGGTCCCAAGTCGCAAGGTGGTTAGATTGGTCTCAACTAGGGCCAGGGCCTTTTCAGTACTGGCCCCGACTTGGTGGAACACTCTGTCACAAGAGACTAGGGCCCTGTGGGACTTGACATCTTCCACAGGGCCGGCAAGACAGAGCTGTTCCGCCTGGCCTTTGGTTTGGACTCAGTCTGACCCTTATGTTTCCCTCCCCTTATGGTTTTGATCTATGGGCTACTATTAAAATCAGGCTGCATTTTAAATTATATTTTAACCTGTATTTTAAATTGGTTTTTTTTATTGTAATTTTATTGGTGTTAGCCGTCCTGAGCGCGGCTCTGGCCGGGGAGGGCGGGGTATAAATAAATTGTTGTTGTTGTTGTTGTTGTTGTTGTTGTTGTTGTTGTTGTTAATATACACTTTTTGTATGCAATTTTTCTTAATAGGCACATTTTCGAAAAGCAAGTTCCCCTAGCACAATACATTTTGCGTGTTATTTTCACTAATGTATGCACACTTTCCCCGAAATTCAGAAAACAGGGGACTTTGAAAGGCGGTTGTGTTCTGGGTCACACATTGCTTCAGAAAATGAGCATTAAGTAAGATTTCCTTTAAATGAATTTCTCCCCCATACTTACCTGGGATACATTTCCCCCCATCACTCCTTCTAATAGTGAACCTAAGTAGTGAGTACCCACAGACATGGAGCCAAAGTGGGACACCTGAGAAACAAGAGGGAGGCAAGCTTGAGGAGAACCCAAAAATTATAGAAGTACATATGAAACAATAAAATAGGATTGCCATATTTCAAAAAATGAAAATCTGGACACCAGATTTTGGCAAATTTGTTGAGTTTTTCTTCTTCTTCTTCTTCTTCTTCTTCTTCTTCTTCTTCTTCTTCTTAGGGGGCCAAAGTTATTGAGCCTCTTTTTTTTTGCAAAATCTCACAAAAATGGGTTTTTGAGCTACTTTTTAATGAAATTCACCAAAATCTACACTTCCAACATGGGCTGCCATACATGCAGATTTTCCTGGACATTTCAGTGATTTTCTGCCCAGACCCTGCTAACAAGGACAGAATACCGGCTATGTCCAGAAAATTCCAGACATATGGCAACCCTGCAATAAAACAGCCCAGTGAGGACTGTCAGTGGTCGTATTTTGAACATCAGATGGAAAAGAGAAACAGAAAACTGGGTATTCTAGATCGCAGGTCATATCTCCCGGCTGATAAACTGCCTCTGGGTATGTTCTCATGCCCAGTTCAAACAGCATCTCTCTCCCCAAAGACATTGCCATAGCTGAGACAGATAGACCTGGAATTTTGACACTTGAGACATTTGCTTAGTTTGCTTCTGTCACCGGACCAGCTATGGAAGCAGTGATTTGGGATTGTGGTTATGTGTGTCTTTGGGGTTGAATGCTCTACTCTCTTTTCTCTTGACTGTTCTGGCTGTGAAATGGAAGCAGCATGCCCAGCCATAATCCATCTCTTTGCTACCTAGGAGGAGAAAGGATAAGCTGGACAGCTCCCCAGCTGTTGGCTTGGCATTCCCATATGGTTCCTTGCAATTCTCAGGGAGCAGATGTTATGCTCTACTTTCTCTCTGCTCATATACAAGAGGCCTCCATTTCACTCTGCCCATCTGCCCGTTGTCTCTTCTCACATTTGACCATATGTAGAATAAGAATGCTAACTTCTTGTGCATCTGAAGAGTCACTGCAGACTGAAAAGAAACCCATTTTAAATAATTATTTATTTACTGTTACTGAGATATCCTACCTTTGCTCCAAGGAGCTTTAAGGTAGCATACACAGTCTACCCTCTCCTAGTTTGACTGTGAATAATTCTGAGAGGAAGGTTAGAGTGAAAGACCCTGACTACCTGAATATTGCTCTGTGAATTTCATGGCTGAGATGGGATTTGAACCCTGATCTCCCAGGTTCTTTTTTTAAAAAAAATAAAATATGTTTTATTACTCCCTTTTAACAAATCAATTTATAAATCAATTTATCCAATTACATTTTTCCATTTCCCCCCTCCCTCCCAATCCCACCCTCCAAAGACTTCCCTCAGCTCCTTTCTCTGATTTGTTTATACATATTATTCTCCGCATGTTATAAAACTGTACATATCATTGCCTTATTTATCATATGTTCTACTGATGAATTTGTGGATGTTTATTCAAAACCTGTCAAGGAGTCCAAATCCCTTTGTTGTCTTTTTAAATAGTTTGTAAATAGTTCCCATTCCCAGGTTCTGCTCCAAAACTCTAACCATTACACCACACTAGATGTTTCAAACTTTGTTTGGGTGTGTATCTTTTTCATAAAGTACAGTGCAGGACTTGTGCAAGTGGGACCATACAGGTGCACTTGTGAACACATGGAAGTCAGAGGTTAGAGCCTGCCACTACACCCCTGCCCACAACGTACATGTGTTTTTTGATTGTGCAAAAAGGAAGGAAGGAAGGAATCCCCTTTTAAAGACTTCTTTAAAGTGTCTGGAGAATTCCAGATCTCTCTAGAAAATATTTAGCATAAAGTTTTCCCCAAATTCTCCACTGGTGGGAGGATTTTGAGTTCACCTGTGCATCCAGCCCATGTATTTTAACATTGTGGAAGGGCTTGGTCCCTATTCCTTCCAGCCTTCTTGTATTAGCCCATAGCATCATTTAACCACTAATATGAACTAACAACAGTGCTCCCCCCCCCCCAGAAAAAGAGGTGCCGGAAGTCACCATGAACGTATCCCTTGTTCTCTTATAAAGGCAATGGTGCTCACCTGAGAGGTGCAGGAAATCAGTTCCGGAGAGTTCTGGCTTGAAGGGGAAAAAAGCCCTGAGTAACAATATGAGTTCCATTCCATATCAAAGTGAACAAAAAATTTCTCAGAAGAGACTTCTGGGAATTTTTCTGAAAATGTGTTTTTCCACCTCAGCCAAACTGTCAGAGAATTCTACCTCCCCATTAATAATAGCACAATCTCATGCATGTTTATTCAGGAGTATGTTCTGAGTGTGACTTACTCCCTTATAGGTATGTTTAAAATTGCAGTCAAAGGAAACCATCCTATGCACACTTACTATGGAGTAAGCTTTACTGAGGAGTAAGCAGGCATTCAGTTGGACTGCATGTGCTTAAAAAGTAGCTCAATCCTAGCAGGTTTACTCAGAAGCTAGTTCTTCTGAATTTAGTGGGACCCACTCCTAATCAGATGAATTCAATGGGATTTAGTCCTAATCAGATGAAGGGGCCTCTTGTCCACAAAAGCTTATGTCGTCCTAAGTGTGTTAAGTATTTAATGTGCTAAAGGTTCCTTTGTAGTTTCCCCATGTGTGTGACTATCTTGAAAGATTGTATTTCTTTCTTTCTGTTGGGTTTCTGAGCTTGAATAGGAAGTACAGAGCACAATACAAAAGCCTAGCACTTTACAGCTGTGAGAATGCTCATTTCAGGACCAGCAACTATTGCAGCCCTAGCTCTTGTCAATTTCAGTCTTCAGTCTTTGTATACAGTATTCTCTAGACCACATGAAAGTTAAACTCAAGGAACTTCATGTACCCAATGACAGAAAAAATGTCTGAATTCAAGAAAGGTGGGGAAATGAGCAAACTCACTCATCTTGATTGTGGGTGGGAGCAAAATAGTTCATCTCCTGCTGTGCTCCAACTTCAATAGAATGTCTGTCACCTTGTAGAAAGGAGAACTATGTTTTTTTAATGGGATCTGCCTGGTTTCAGAAGCAATTATTTGTTCTTGATGTTATTAAAATATAAAACTCATTTGGTGTGTTAAATTAAAATGGGGGGAAAACACATCTAATAATTGCAATGTGACTACACACTTTGAAAGTTCTTTGCATATGGAGATGACAGGGGGTGAAATGAGTAGATGAGAAACATGCACATCACCTCAAGCTCTTTGGAGGAAGAGGAACAAAACATAAGGATGGGGGGGGGGGGACCAAATGCATCAGTCAAACTATTTCTGACTTAAGAGTGCAATTTTCTGAAGATGTTGAGCTTATCATAATGGATCCCCCCCCCCTAATTCCCATGTTCTTGATCTCACTCAGAAGGAAGTTTTTATGTTGCTTCCTAGGGATGTCATACAATTCCAAAAAAAGAGTGGGAGACAGAAACAGGAGTGGAAATTGCTTATGTTTGCTTATTCATCCCATGTGCAGAACAGAAATCAATCCAGCAAATAAGATCTGTATTCATCGTTGTTGTTATCAGTCTGAAAATGATACAAAATTGATTATGTTTTCCTCCCATTTGCATTGCATTTCTTTTGCAAGACAAATACCATAATGTTTGGTGGAAGGTGAAGTGTAATGGAAGAATGGAAAATGATGCCCTCTTACAACCCTAGTGTTTCCACTAAAATTTTGAACTATTCTCACGTGTTATATGTATTATTATATGGACAATAATATATGCACATTATACACATATACACCCTGGGATTCCTAACATAACCAGCCAGTAAAAGAGGTGTGTGTTTGTGTGTATTCATACTTGTGTTGCTGGAGCTTCTATTAATCAGGAACTTGCTTACACCTGTAGCTCTAATGTCAAGCACTATGAAATCTTCTCAGGAGTGCTTTAGAGTATTGTTGACCTTTTAATATTCATTGATTCATTAATTGATTAAATTTAAACAAATCTGCATATTACCAAAACCTCAAAGTCGGCACTCCACCTTAATGAGTGAGGATATGCAAAACACAGCATGCCATCTAGCAGAGAATCTGTCTTGTGTAGCGTAGCAACCAACAGATAGGAGAACAAACCAGGAAGCCCTCAGTCCAAATCTTGCCTCTTCCATGAGCTCAGTCATTGTCCTTAAGCAAGGTGAAGTCTCTCAGCCTTCCATCTGCAATATACAGATAATAATAGTGACCTATCTTTCAGAATTCTCTGAAGAATTACAAGATGATAACAAATGGGAAGGGCTTTGATTACCCAGAGGGCATCATAGAAATGTTGCAACAGATTCAATTCACTACATGTCTGAAACAACTTTCACCCAAGCTAGTAAACCTCAATGACAAGCCTTGCTCTTACAATCAGCTCCACTTCTAGGAAAGAGAGGGCAAGGCAAGTGGAGGCTGTGGTTCTTCTTGCTCTAGACACAGCTTGTATACTTGGAGAGATCAGGAGAAAAGGCAGCAACAACAAGAACAGGGAGGAAGATGAGCCAGAACAGAGGACTTCGGAGTCAGCAGCACCACCTCTCCTGCAGCAGTGTGGGCCACAGCAGGTATTCTACAATAATGACTGATCTCATTGGTCAATGTAGTGGGCAACTGTTCTGTCCTGTCCAGTTGCCTGCTTTAATTCCAGCGCTGCAGGATGACTTTCCCACCCTTTATAATCACCATCCCTGTAAAGTAAAGCATGCGTCTGTTGATAAAGAATAATTTTAGTAAAAAATGCAACCGAAGTTGAAGTCATTCTTTGTTTATTCATTATGTTTCTAGTCCACCCTTCCTCCCAAAGGAGATCAGGTAAGCAATCAACAAAGTAAGAAAACAATACAAGAGTGTAATACCCATAATAACAGAATGAACACTTTTCAATTGAATTTGCAAAGAATGGACATGAAATTGAATGGAATGACAGATAAAAATAGGTGAATGGGGCACAGACTGGAAAGAGTCAGGTGTGTTCCACCATCCCCTTCCTCATGCTTGCTATGGGCACATGTGTGTTACATATATGCATCAATGCTGGTGGAGCACTGGGAGAAGCACCCATGACTCCAGGGAGGAGGTCAACTGGTGCCTGACAGAGGCAGCCGTCTATCTTTTATCACACCTGGTGTAATTTATCCAGTCCCTGCACCAGCTCCTGTGAGTTCTCAACCAATGAGCCATGATCTCTCTCCTAATGGTTTTGTAGTCCTGCTTTCTCCCATTGCAGGGACTTGTCTGGGAACTGAACCCATGACATCTTGCAACCAAAGCAAGAAGCAGTGGTTATCGGATTCCAACTCCCATCAGCCCCAGTCAGCCTTGTCAGTTGTCAGGGATTTTGGGAATTGTAGTTCAAGGCATTTGGAGGGCCATAAGTTTCCCATCCTTGTTTCAGATATTTCTCATCAGCATTCACACACGAACACCAGCATACACCAAATTTCAAACACTCACTAGCCCTCCCCAGGTGTTTCCCCACTTGGGTTTCCCAGTGTGGGGGTGGGAAGGAGGGAGAACAAGGAAGTGCCTGTCCCTTCCATCAGATTCTTAACGGCCTGTTCCACATGTCACAGCTGAACACGAAGGATTTCATGTGGTTTAGATTGGGGAAGCCTGTCCTAGATCAAGAAGGCAGACACTTTAAACCAGAGGTGGTTAACCGTAGGCACTTCAGATATTGCCAGACTGCAACTCCCATTACCCCTGATTACTGGCCATGAGTTTCTCTTATGTAGGCTGCTTTCCCCTGCATTATGTAGAATGTAGGCAAGAGCAGTCAAGAAGAGAAAGATCAAAGAAAGAAGACAGCTGCCAGCAACTGCCCCCAAAGGGTGTGTGAGTGGCCAAGCAGTGACAGGTCTCTCCTTACCTGGAGCATGGAAAGAACCAAAAAGGAGTTCTCAATTGTTCGGCACCTTTTGCAGCTGTCACAACTGATAGCTGCTACAGGTACCCAGAGGCTTCACTGCACAGGGGGCCTCATTTAAAGATGACTGTTCTCCATCTCTGTAGGAGCCAGAGGCAGATTCTCACCTAGTTTAGTTACAGATAATCTTGATTTATTTATATAGCTCTTGAAATGTCTCAATTCAGTTGGAATAGAGGAAATTGTATGTTTGGGTTGGAATGTTATAGTGGAAAGGGAGATTGATAACAAGCTACCTGAAATTCTCACTTTGGTACACCTTGTCTTGATGGACACTTGTAATTTACCGCTTCCTAGTCTACAGGATATCAAAGCTTCCAGACAGATGCACTGAAGAGAGCTACAGGCTGATACTGAGGGGTTTCCCACCCCCACAACCTACTTTTCCAGGTTTGTTCTATGCAAGTCAGTTCTGCCCAGCACTATTGAAACTCACCTCTATTTCCCTTAATATCACTTTGTGTGTACATAGAGAAAATAAGACATAGGCTCCTCTGGTTATATTAGACCTGTGCCTGGTATATAAAGTCTAAACCTTCAGTAGGTACATTTTCAATAAAAGAAAATGGGTTTGTGCTTGAGATGCCAGGATTTGGGCGATGAGTTCCATGCATTGATTTCCACAAAAGGTAATGTGATTTGGGTCACTGTAAAAGCAAGTTAATCTATTACCTATGACAGTGTAATCTACCCTCCTCCCACTGACTTTACCCCCTACTGTTTTATAAAATCTGATGTCTCCACATTAGGCTTTCGCTAGGCTGGTCACACATGGGCGTTCTGAGTTAGTTTGTAAGTTGATATATTTTTGTTTGCAGTATCCGAAGAAGAAGAAGAAGAAGAAGAAGAAGAAGAAGAAGAAGAAGAAGAAGAAGAAAACACAAATGTTCTTTATGGAGTGAAATATTTCAGAGCTCTTTCAATGGAAATGGGCAGGGATGGGGGGGGAGATGGGCAATGCATATTGACGAAATCACAGTTATTTCAGGAAATTATATTATTTGGGAATAGATGGGATAATATGGCCCCAACATTTTATGCTGTACAGAGACAGCACTGTATGATTCCAGATCAAGTAATTTTAAAAATAAAAAAGAAACTTTAAAAAACTCAATTATTTTGACTAGCAATCTTCTGTGCACAATTTTGAGACAGCATTTCTGAAAGAATTAGTGAAGCACCCATATATACGGAGAAAGAATCCACGTATTGCCATGACCCCTGAGACAACTGTGTATTTGAAACTGTTGTCATAAGAATTTAAGGTCTCAAATATATAAATTCAATGTTCATAAATTCATAAAGGCAAACACATACATAAGTATATAAACCACGTGTCTGAAATAGTACAGGAGAACAAGCCAGAAGTCATTTTAACTCACCCAAACCATTTTGACTCTCCCAGTGACCACAAATATTCCTCTGCAGTTTGGACAGAAATGGGAAAACCCTCCCCATTGCCTCTGTGCTCACAAATCCTGCCTTAAGGGCACATATAAGATATGAATAGGGTGAGCCTATGACCTGGACTCAGGAATTAAGTATTTATCATCACAAAAGAATGGCCAGATGCCCAGGTAAAAGCAATCAGTGACCATTAACAGGTTTCCTGCCAGACAGGATTTCTGCTGTAGACTGCCTCCGGTGATGTATTTCTGCTGTAGACCGCCCCTTCAGTGATGTATGTATGATGTACTGGGGTGGGTGGCCTTGAGCTACAGGGCGGGCAATTTCAAAAGTCTATATAAGGGCTTGCACCTCATTGTTCTGGGTTCCTCCTCCCTCCTGCATGTGGTGAGTGAGGACCATGTTGCAACAGTTTAATAAAGATCAGGCTTAGTAGCTGCTTTGCTTCTCAATATTCTCTGGTTGGTCTCTGTTACTTTCTTCTACTGATAGGAAACCCACTTAAGGACTCTATATGGGCTCTTGGATACCCGGTAAGGAAAAAAGAGCAGATTTTGTTTACAACACTGTGTTTTGTAAGAGTCTAAGTTTTCATCTGCAGGAAACTTGCATGTGCAGCTGAAGTCTGCAAAAAAGAGGTTTTGGCTCTCCCATTCATCAGTTGATGGGCCGAAGCATTGGGTGCTTTGAAACTGGGATTTCAAAGCATCTTCTCACTTGATATCATTGTGATGTCAGGTGATGGGCAGGTGGGCATCCCATTTACCTGCCATATTTGCTTCAGGAGGCTGTGATCAGTAAGGATCTGGCCCACAGAGCCAGAAAGGTTCCCTAAACACTCCAGTTTCCCACCTGTGAAAATGTGAATTGTGTAATTCACCTCACTTAGACGTTAGGGTAATTCATTTAGGCTGCGAGTTATTCAGATGAATATGACAGAAATCCACCTAAGTCTCAAAATAGATACAAAGAATGAGTTCATTCATATTTTCCCCAGGGTGAAGGAATGACAGGCAATTTATAATTTAGCTTTAGCAATAATAATAAGGGGGGGGGGAGCAAGCTTGGCTCCTATTACTTTAAGTACAGCTTAATCTGCACACAAGTGCAACTTTTTAGAACACAGAGATTTACTTTATTACCTGCCCATGTCTGCAGATCAAGCTGCTATAAAGGCACAGGAGCAGAAAGTAGTCAAAATGTACCTAAACTAGAAGGAATCCTCTTGCTGATGATCAATCACTCGTTGCTGGACAAAATGCCAGAGCTAACATTTCTACTGCATTTTTCATGTAGCCTGTCATTATGATGCAAAATTTATTATGCTTACTTTACAAATGCATTATATGCCACAGTGTGAAATGAACTTCAACCAGTTTTTCATACTCCATTCTCCTTCTATACCCAAGGGGGAAAACTTACATCTTCAATCCAAAAATTTCTGAAGGAAGGTTAAAACAATTTTCCGCTTTATGTCTCTGCATTCATGTTTGTGTCTTTTTTCAAAAAATGTTTACAATGGAGACTTGTTCCTTGAATATGCATTCCAGGCTTTTAGCCATTTAAAGGCAGGCATGTCAAACATTTAAGACAAATAGCCCTTCCAGCTTTTATGAAGTGAAGGATAGCTTTAAAATGTGATGTTTCCTACAACAGACTTAAAGCATTGCTTCATCCGTTTAAGTTCCTGTTCAGCTTTTTACACCATTTCAAATCTAGAAACATACCACAGATCCCCGTGGAAAGTGGGACTCTTTTGAATTCCAGATGCTATGTGATGCCCTGGTTAGAGTGTGGGACTCAGACTGTGAGACCCAGGTTCAAATCTCTAATTAATCATAAAGGTTGTGGGCTAAGCTTGGGAAGTCACTCACTCATCTTTTTAAAAACCTTTTAAGGGCCTTGCAATGCTGAAAGGAGGTGTGCTGAGTTGGGTGACCTGCATTTTCTTCCCTTGCTGCCACATGTGGCAGGGGATGTGGGTGGCGCTGTGGTCTAAACCACTGAGCCTCTTGGGCTTGCCGATCAGAATGTGATGGGGTGAGCTCCCGTTGCTCTGTCCCAGCTCCTGCCAACCTAGCATTTCAAAAGCATGCCAGTGCAAGTAGATAAATAGGTACCACTGTAGCGGGAAGGTAAACGGCATTTCCGTGTACTCTGGTTTCTGTCACGGTGTTCCATTGTGCCAGAAGCAGTTTAGTCATGCTGGCCACATGATCTGGAAAGCTGTCTGTGGACAAATGCTGGCTCCCTTGGCCTGAAAGCGAGATAAGCGCCACAACACCATAGTCGCCTTCGACTGTACTTAACCACCCAGGGGTCCTTTACCTTTTTGCTACATGTTGCTTGCACCTACTATGCTGAACCAGAAGTTCATGTTAGGATTATCTCCCAAACTCTCACCAATTGCCAGGGCTTTTTTCTGCTGGAACTTGCCAGAACTCATGGCATCTCTCAAATGGGAACCATTGCCATTATAAGAGAACAAGGGAGGCGTTCAGGGTGAGCTCTGGCACCTTTTTTTCTAGAAAAATAGCACTGCCATTCACCCTCATATGTTGTTGTTGTTTTTGTTTAGTCGTTTAATCATGTTCGACTCTTCGTGACCCCATGGACCAGAGCACGCCAGGCACTCCTGTTTTCCACTGCCTCCCGCAGCTTGGTCAAACTCATGTTGGTAGCTTCGAGAACACTGTCCAACCATCTCGTCCTCTGTCATCCCCTTCTCCTTGAGGCCTCAATCTTTCCCAACATCAGGGGCTTTCCCAGGGAGTCTTCTCTTCTCATGAGGTGGCCAAAGTATTGGAGCCTCATCTTCATGATCTGTCCTTCCAGTGAGCACTCAGGGCTGATTTCCCTAAGAATGGATAGGTTTGATCTTCTTGCAGTCCATGGTACTCTCAAGAGTCTCCTCCAGCACCAGAATTCAAAAGCATCAATTCTTTCAGCAATCAGCCTTCTTTATGGTCCAGCTCTTACTTCCATACATCACTACTGGGAAAACCATAGCCTTGACTATATGGACCTTTGTCAGCAAGGTGATGTCTCTGCTTTTTAAGATGCTGTCTAGGTTTGTCATTGCTTTTCTCCCAAGAAGCAGGCGTCTTTTTTTATTTTGTGACTGCTGTCACCATCTGCAGTGATCACGGAACCCAAGAAGTAAAATCTCTCACTTCCTCCATTTCTTCCCCTTCTGTTTGCCAGGAGGTGATGGGACCAGTGGCCATGATCTTTGTTTTTTTGATGTTGAGCTTCAGACCATATTATGTGCTCTCCTCTTTCACCCTCATTAAAAGGTTCTTTAATTCCTCCTCACTTTCTGCCATCAAGGTTGTGTCTTCTGTATATCTGAGATTGTTGATATTTCTTCTGGCAATCTTAATTCCAGCTAGGGATTCATCCAGCCCAGCCTTTCACATGATGAATTCTGCATATAAGTTAAATAAGCAGGGAGACAATAAACAGCCTTGTCGTACTCCTTTCACAATTTTGAACCAATCCGTTGTTACATATCCAGTTTTAACTGAGGCTTCTTGTCCCACATAGAGATTTCTCAGGAGACAGATGAGGTGATCAGGCACTCCCATTTCTTTGAGAACTTGCCATAGTTTGCTGTGCATATAGTAATCCCTAAATGTGCCTTCTGGTGTGATTTTGCCTGTGAGACAATCCAATGATTTCACTAATCACAAATACTTCAGGTATACTGCTGGTGAGATGAGAAACTATCTTTTCTCTGACCAGCCAGAGGCATTTACTTCATCTGCCCATCACTTATGCTTCATTGCTTTGCAACATGAGCCAAACAGGTAAGGCTCGTGGGAAGGAAGGATCCTGAGTTGTGTCAAATCGGTGGGGAAGCCCAGAATCTCAAAATAGGTTTATTTTGGAAGAAGGAACCAGGTACAAAAGGGGAATAGAAGGGAGCAGCTGGAGGTGAATGGATGACTCAGCACAACATAAAAGCAAAAGGAAATTTCTGCTTCCCATGCATCAGATAATCTGACGAGCTAAGGGAGCATCACGCTCATGTTGCAATAAGAGCAGAAACTTATTTGAATTCCAGATAGTGGAGATTGTTCAAGGGAGAAGGTTTTCCAGTAAGAACTTGGCCGGTTGAGTAAAGTGTGAGGTGGAGGACCATTTGTCTAGCCAGTATTTAGGAGGCAGAATCAGAGATCTTGCCTCCAGCCAATTGGGCATAGCAATCTCATAGTAATATGGACTTTAAAAGTGCCTCTGGGCAGAACCTGGTTTTGATTTTAGCCTTGGTTTTGCACAAAAGCAAGTTTTGAGTATGTTTGCTACTGAGATTGACACATCTCCTTTTGATACGCATGGGGAAACATCGATGTGCTCTCATCAATGTGTGCTGGTTTCATTTGTCTCTTACCACCAGTAATGGATATCCTATTGGGATTCTGGGACTGGGGGAGAAAGTCTCCAAGCTGCCAATACAAGCTGAGGTTCGGTTTGCCATCAAATCATCAAGGTCACCTTGGGGAGAGCAGCTTGGAAGAATTGCATGAGCAAGAAAAACTTCAACGAGGTCTGTAGATTTTTATTAGGGAGGCTCTCCACATCACTACCTTCTTTCCCTGGCTTGTTGTGGTTTGAGATCAGCGGGAAAACAATTTCACCAAACCTGCTGTCAGAGCTGCTTCCAGATCCTAGCTCACAGAGGATCACGCTAGCCAGCGATCATTAAATAAAAGTCTTTATTGAGTTACAGTTTCCATTCTCAAGCTGCTGCGTGCAACTCTACGTCTCATGGTTAGATCGGCGAAGCTCCGTCTGAGTCTCCGCCCCTTGTACACCAACTTAATATCCTAGCCCTGCTCCACCTTTTCCGCCTGACTGTTCTTCTCTGGGTCCCTCTGCCCCCCTGGGTCTCTTCCTTCCGGGATTCTTCTGACGCCGACCCCCCGGACCCTCCTGTCTCCTTGCGCTGGGCTTTAGGACCTGGCTCCCTTTCCGGGCTGCCTACTGCGCCACCTTCCTGTGCATTTGAACTTGGCACGCGCGCCCAACCTTCCACCTTCCGTCTGACCGTTTCTTCGCTCCCCGATGGAGGTGTGGCCACTCCTGACTCGTGCCCTCCCCCCTGTTGTGAGCTGCCAGCGCTTGATCCCTGGCGCCCTTCCTCTTCCCTGCTCTCTGGCGGTGACGCTGGTCCCGATTTCCAACTGCTCCCCTCTGAGTCCCCTCTGGCTCTATCTTCCTGGGGTGTCCCCCTAGGCTCCCCCCTTGCCCTGGCCACTGGTGCTCCTTTCTGTGAATCTTCTGATTCACTGGAAAGACTCGGAGATCTCGGGTCGTCGTCATCACTCATCTTTTCTTCTGCCTCCTCCCCCTCGCTCTCTGTTTCCTCCCTTGCCCTTGCCTCTGCTCCTGAACCCCTGACACCTGCATAGTTTTTCAATGGCTACTAGCCATTGGATAGCTGCACCATTGAAGGCAAGATGTCTTCAAATGCCATTTCCTGAGAATCACAAGTGGTGAGAGTTCAGTTGTAGGCATCTGTAGAGTTCTGAGCTTCCTGTAGGCGTCTGACTGGCCACTGTAAGAACAGGATGGTGGACTAGATCCATCTGGGCCGAATTCTCACCATTGTCTAGAGAGAAAGGACAGATGGAGTTGGTGCTCTTTGTGCTCACTGCCATTACTTCCAAATGCTCTACCTCTGGGCTGGAGGGAGGGAGAATGTGTGAGCACATTGCAATGGCAAGAGGAGCAGCAATGGGACTCTGGTGGTAAGCAGTGGGCCCCCTTCTGAAGGGTGGTCCTTACAGTACTGGCTCCCAACGTCTGAATGGAGAAATAGCCTCAGAACGTGGATCATGTTCCATCTTGGATTTCTTGGAAGAAAAAAGAATGCAGAAAGAGTATTGGTGGGTGCGTGGGTGGGTGGGAGAGGAGAAATGGCTTCATTGCAGAAGACTAAGTGGCTGCTTTATGTATCTGGAAAGAGCTGCAAGCAGATTATGAAAGCCCAACTGCTTTGAGATGTCGCAAAAACAAACCTTGGTGATATATATTTTTTTTTAAAAAAAGAATGCCTCTTTTATTGGAAAGGCTGTGCTATGTGTGTTTTAAAAGCTGTTTTTGCAAAGTAATCTGGCAAGCGACACTGACTGTGGAGAGGTCAAGGCCCGCCAGTATCGACAGCTCCATCAAGCTGCTGCAGCTACAAGTAAAGCCAAGCAAATAGTTGCCTCATTGTCATGCAGAGTTTAATTAAAAGATTAGACTTAGGAAAAGGCATCCAAAGGTGCAGGCACAAAAAGGGCAACTCAGTGTGAAATTGCCTTTCTTGGCGCGTAGCACAAGCGAAGCATGGAACCTGTGGAGGTCTGAATGTCAACAGACAGTGGTGGTGGGACTTTTTCAGTTGTGGAACAAAAGCTTGGTTCTTCAGCTGGAGCTCCTTTGTGCACTAAATACTGCAGTCTCATTAAGACAAGATGTCTTTATTCAGGCCCTACCCAGCCACAATTAGGGAAAATCAGAGTTATATGAGAAGGTTTGCACAAATGTTTTGGGGTGATAAATGGGTATTTTGGGCAGGATGGCTGGTAGAAGAGAGTGGGGTTTCATTACAATTTGCTCCTCTTTACCCAAACAATGGGATGTTAACATACCCTCCAACCAGGGGTGTAGGAAGGGGGGCGGTTCGCCCTGGGTTCCATCATGGAGGGGGGTGTCAAAAAAGAACAATTGCTGCCCTACTAGGGCGGTTCATAAATTATTATTTTTTTTGAAAATGCCTGCTCCAAAGGTCTTATCTTACTATACTAGGGATTATATAGCTATATCTGAAATTTCATGCCTATCAGTTAATATCTTGACCCTCCTCCACAAAAATAATGACTTAGTTGGCCGTTTTCATATGTCATGAAGGCTGAAATTTCAATTCAGTGGTGCCAGTGGTGCCATCCTGTAGATTTAAGTATCTTTCCACAGTCGCCTCCTTGTTATCAGAGGCCCATAATCCACATTCCTTTGTAAGAAAATATGAAATAATGTAAAACTATTTTTGCAGGCAAAAAAATAAAAATAAATCAATGGGGGGGTTTGACAAGAAATTTTCCGCACCGGGTACCACCTGACCTTCCTACACCTCTGCCTCCAACATTTCTCCAATGAAAATAGGGACGTCTTATTCCACAAGGAGAAGAAGAAGCGAACCCTGCCCATCTGACTGGATTGCCACAGCCACTCTGGGAAGCTTCCAACATTTATAAAAACACAATCAATTTAAACATTTAAAAATTTCAGATGCCTGCTAAAGGTTACTTATCTCCTTGGCTCGAGGGTCAAATAAACCCACACCCTCCAACATCTCTCCATTGAAAATAGGGACATCCTACCAATCTTCCAATATTTCTCTGATGAAAATAGGGATGTCCTAAGGAAAAGTGGGACATTCTGTCAGCGTATATTGATTTATTGCTCAGATAAGCGTGAGGTCCGGCACACTTCCCTGCGTAGGCCTCTGCATTCCAATGTCCACATATCTGAGCATAGCAGAGATCGTCAGCGGCAAGAGGAAACTGCAAAAAAAACTCCAGTGCATTCTTCAGTGTGCTTAAATAAAGTCCACTCAGGATCTTAGCAGCTAGAAGCAGTTTTATTTACAGCAGACTATCCATTATCTATCACAGCGAACAGCATCGCGAAAACACATCCTCTCTCCTCAAAAGCGAAAGTAGAGAGAGCATCTGTACATGCAGTACACATTCTGGGATCAAATCAGAAACCGGGGCAGCTTTGTAAATCTGGGACTGTCTCTGGAAAATAGGGACATTTGGAAGATCTGTGTTCCAGAGTAGACTCTGCAACTTTAATGTATATTGGAAAACAGGACATTTTGAATTTAAATCTTCCTTGTGAAAGTATGTTGGTTTCCAGCTGTTGGAGAGAAGATGCAACAAAAAGGACTAGGAATCTACCTACAAAAATTTAGCTCCTGAATTAATATAATTGTATGGATCTTTAGGTTTCCCTATCTCCACATCTATAGATATGTTCAAAAATTCACAAATATTTTACTTTTGCTTGCAAATTCATTTGCAAAGAATACATCTAAGTGTACTCTGCAACCTAGGTCTGAATGCTGACAAATACATCAGTGCAAGGTACACTGGAAAAAAGAATAACATGAGCTATATTGTCATTGTTACTGCTGTTTGGAAGTGCATATATTCATGATGAGGCCTCTACTGCATCCTGAAAAATGTGCGCAGAATTCTTAACAGGGATTGCAAGGACAGCATCATTTCTGTCATTCTTATTTGTTCTTCTGGCAGACCAGATGAATAGCATGCCGGCGCTCCCATCAAAGACTTTCTGACAAATGTATATTTTCATTCCTACAATAAATGTGAGCGATGTGTTCTAAGTCTGATGCCAGCAACCTAATGGCAGAGATATGCAATGTCTACCTCTGAGACCTGCAGGTATAGGGTGGTATATAAATAAAAATAAAAACAACAACAACAACAACAACAACAATAATACAGTGGTACCTCGGGTTAAGAACTTATTCTGGAGGTCCATTCTTAACCTGAAACTGTTCTTAACCTGAGGTACCACTTTAGCTAATGGGGTCTGCTGCTGTGCTGCCGCTGTGCAATTTCTGTTCTCATCCTGAAGCAAAGTTCTTAACCCAAGGTACTATTTCTGGGTTAGTGGAGTCTGTAACCTGAATTATCTGTAACCCGAGGTACCACTGTACTTCAATTGTTGATTAGCATTAACATGGCTGCCTAAAATCAAACAATCAAACGTCATTTCCCAGCATTCTGTTCCACTCTAGAATGACAAGAAGCAGAAACTGGGATTGGGCTCTGCAGAGGAGATGGGGTAACAACTCAGTCTACCCCCCACCTTTGCATTTTTGCATGCATTTACCATGAGTGCATCCCATCCCATTGCCATATTAACCCGCTACACACTCACACACAAATAGGCATCTGCCTCTGCTTGCTCCACTTCCCCACCCCCTACCCACTCTTCTCCAACACCTGATCAACTCCCCTCCTCAGGGCCATCTTTACCTGGGGGTGCAAGGGGTGCGGGGCACCCGGGCGCCAAATTCTGGAGGGCGCCAGGCACCCACCGCTGAAGCCACCTAAGATTATTGTATTGAGCTGCTATGCGGCATCCGGGTCAGTGGCAACTTTGACACAACTGATCTCACGCCGGCGGCAGGCTGGCGACGTGAGCTCAGTTGTGTCAAAAGTGCCGCGAGTGAAACATTGCAAATTGCATATTAATTTCATCACTTACAGTTCAAATTCGTTTAGGGAAATTGTTAAAAAAAAATGTTTATTTTCACTAATTGTCGGCATTTTCTTTGACTAACTGCTTAGTACTTAGGGGTCTACTACACATGCGTTTCAGCACACGATTTAAGTTTTCTATTTCCACAAAAACGCGCCTAGAGCACACACTATGAATTCCGTGAGCTTCATTTTTTCTTCATTTTACAGTGAATGCTAAGCGTATAAATGAGCAAATATAAAATTTTGTTTCTTTTTCCTCCCTTCTTTCGTAAATAAGAGATAAGGCATAAGCGTGGTGTCTGACATAAGGATAATAAAATTTAATTTGGGGGCTAAACTAAATTGGGGGGGTGCTGGGCGGATCTTTGCACCCCAGCGGCACATATGCTAAAGATGGCCCTGCCCCTCCCATTACACTTAACCTATCCATTGCCTATCCCCCACATCTTGCCCCTCTGCCCACAGCTCACCCCTTAGCCCTTCCCCTCCCCGCTAGCCCTAAGCCCCTCCACTCATAACTTGTCCCAACCTCCACTCCCTTTTCAAGGAGAGGGAGACGATTCACAAAGCAGCATGTTTCTAAGTCCTCCCCCCTTCCATTAAACTTCACTGCAGCCATATTTAATGGAAGGGGGAGATTTTAACAGAGTGGCTCACTAAACCACTCTGTGAAGTGCCTCTCTCCTTGCCTCTGTGCAGTCACATTTAATGGGACAGGTTCACCAAGCAGCTTGCTAAACTTCTCTGTGGAGCACCTGTCCCCTTGGCTGCCACATTCAACAGAGAGGGGCATTGCACAGAGGGTCTTGCTAAGCCTCTCTTGGAACCACCTATCCTTCCAGTGTTAAACCTCACTGCAGTTGCTTTTAATTATTAGTTTAAGCAAACTGCTCTGTGAAGCACCTGTCTCCATGAAACACCTGCCACCAGCAGTGCTTCCTCTCCTCCCTCTTCTGTGTGCTGTTCATGACAGCCTTAACACACACACACACACACACACACACGAAAAATTGTATTGAAATGCCTTTTAAAATGTATACTTTAAAATGCATTTTGGTCCCAAAATATGCCATTCTAACTGCATTTGCAAAGGTTTCCCCCAGGAAATTTTGCTAAGTGTTTTGATCTGAGCACTGAGTTGGAAAATTTGGAAGCACAAAAAACCCGTGTATTGCTAAGAGACAAATCCAGGGAGGCAGCAGTGGGATTTAAAGGCATGTCAGATCACCAACTGCATACAGAACTCTGCTGCTCATTCTGGCTAGGGTGAAAGGTGTTCGCATGGGGTGCAGATAGAAAATAGCATTATTTTTGCTGTTGCAGCTCCAGGCAAAAGCTGGGACTCCATTTAATGTCATGCAGCATGCCTCTCTGTGCTGTAAAAAAACCCCACTGCATCTCCTAGCAGTTGTTGCAGATCCACAGTCTCTTCCAGTCATAATCAAGGGAATTTCATACATTCCAAGAGGCCATATCAGATTAGTGCAACTGTGGATTTCAATGTTTGCCAGTTTCATATTTTAAAGTAAGGGGCACATAAACACACATGCTTTCACAGAGAGTGATGGAGTTACTTGGTTTTAATGGAAAAAAATTATTATTAACCTTTGCCACTCAGTGGTTGTTTTATCCTTATGAAGCATGAAGGATTTTTATTTCAGCTAGCCAAGATGGCTTTTGATGTTCTCATCCGTATAAATGTTGCATTTTTCTTCTTCTTATTTAATCCTGCTAAGCCCTCGGCCACATTGATCTCATGTGGCCACGAATTAGTTCCACAGGTTAATTATACATTATGCAAAACACAATATACCATCCTTTTCGGTTTCATTATGCTGTCTTTGGTTTTCAAATAGGAGTGTGCCTTCTGTATGAGGGAAAAGAAGGATCTGATTTGCCTTGTGTTTTGGTATAAAAACAGTATTTCACACACATACACACCAGTTGATAGATTTCTATCTGTATTAAGGGTCAGCTCATGCCCAGAAGAATTAAATGGATGGAATACCTCCGCTGGCTATTTGGTATTCCCATATATACCTTCAACATCTCATTGTTCAGAACACTTGACAAGGCAGGAGAGGGTGTATGGGGATAGCTTACTATCATTTTGTTCCCTTTTGTTACGGGAGGACAAGTTGTCTGCATTGCTGCGATCCCAAACCATCCTCACCTGCCACCAAATCTATCTTCTTAAAAAAGAGGTGTGGAACCTCAACCCCAGGGACAAAATACAGCCCCCCTCAGGCCACACCTCCTCTCCTCAGACTAGACTCCTCACTAGAGAGTGTTATGGCATGGGGGGGGGGCACAGAGGCAGTTGCCCTGGACACAAAATTGCTAGGAGTACAAAATTCAACACCTGGTGCCACTTCAATACAGCTGTGCAGCTTTGTAAGTGGGCTCCGTTGATAATGGCTTCTCCATGCAAACCAGGAGGCGACCTCTCCAGACAAAGGAACAACTCTAATTGTATCATCTCTTAAGCTGCAATCTCCAGGGTGATGTGGATGCCATTAGACAGTTGAATGTACATGTGTACTCTGCCGGAACTCACCATGAACACCTTCCTCATTCTCTTAGGTGGTACCTTGGCACCTGAACTGAGTTCAGGTGAGTGACGACAAAAAAAGGCCTGAGGACACTCTATTCCATACCCTCAACATTTCTCTGATGAAAATAGGGTTGTCCTAAGGGAAAGCAGGGCATTCTAGGATCAAATCTGAAACTAGGATGGTGTCTGTAAATCCAGGACTATCAGTGGAATATAGGGACACTTGGAGGGTCTGTGTCATGTGGTTTGACCAGTCAATTCTTAGTAGTAAAGTTACTCTCCAGATGACATTTTCTTCCACGTTAAAATGTTTCTGTCTTGTAATAGATTTCTCTTTGTGTAGTAGTCATGCATACCTAAAGGTTCTGCTCTGTTTCATAATAATCAGCTAATGTGATTACATTTGAAAGGCTCAGCCACAATATATGCTTAGAAATTAATAGCTTGTCAACAGGTGAATATCACCTGTTGTTTTAATGCCTTTTTTTCAATCTCTCATTTGTTGTGGTAATTATGTTCATGTTCATTAACTTCCAGATGATGGTGATTACAAAGAGCCACTTATTTGCTAATGTATTTGGACTTCAGAGTTGTAGATTCTTTTTCAGTTTTGGTTTACTGTTGACAAGAGTTCAGTAAGCTCGCATTTAAGATAACGATTTTCTGGAAAGCGGTCATTAATGTTAAATTATTTTAAACTCGGAAAGTGCCTTTTGCATCCAGTTTGTTCTGATTTCTGAGACTTTGGTGTATTGGCCTGTTTCAAACCATGACTTGCTCTGATATGAATGAGCTGGCATGAGCCTCAGACTCTTGTGGACAAGGGCACAGGCAGATAGAATACAAACCTTCCTAAATGCACAAGGCATGCTACTCTGACCATATAAGATAGGACTTTTGCATGACATGTTTTAAGTTGGAGGTTTGAGTTTGCTTCTTTTCCTTCACTATAGCTAAAACTCAGTGACACTTGGCTCATCCCTCAGACCATAACACACACTGTGGAAATTTGTGGGGCAGGATTATTGATGGCATTTACATCCGGTTTAACTATCACTCTCCAAAAGGTCTTGCACTGAACCCAGAGAGGCTGGCGGAAGGGTTAATCCGGGACTCCAAAGTCAAAGAACTCTTGGGGACTGAGATACTAGCAGCCTTGTAACTGCTCCCTGTGATGAGAATGGCTGCCCTCCACCCTGCAGCTCTAAGGGTTTGATAAGAAACATTCATTATTTTCCCCAATAGGTATGTTCAAAAAGGATGGAAGTGTTTACAGATGCTATCAGCATGAGGCTGGATGTGTTGACAATGAATTAATGCCTCTTTCTGACATGACTCTTGGAGTACCGAGAGGATGCCTGTAGTAATTCTCTCTTTCTTATGTGTCTCGACACCTACCTGCAAGTTGACTTTTATTAAAAAATGGTCAGTTAGGCTGACATTTGGCATGGGAAGAATGATGTTATTGGCATTGCTTCTGTTCTTTGTTGGCTTGTTTGTTTGAAGGTCAGATTGGGTGATGAATTAAATGCACAGGCTGACTTTCTGTGTGTGCACGCAAGCGGCGAACAAATAAAGAGAGTCTGTTTATGAGCCTAGAGAAAATAGACTTGTCAGGTGGCTAGAAAATGTTAATTCCCCCCTTAGCATTGCAGAAATGGAATCTGCAAAAAAAGTTGCAGTCTGGTGTTCTCATGTTCCATGTAGGTACCGCTCCAGTGGGAAGGTAAACAGTGTTTCCGTGCACTGCCCTGGTTCGCCAGAAGCGGCTTAGTCATGCTGGCCACATGACCCGGAAGCTGTACGCCGGCTCCCTTGGCCAATAAAGCGAGATGAGCACCGCACCCCCAGAGTCGGTCACGACTGGACCTAATGGTCAGGGGTCCCTTTACCTTTACCTTTAAGGTGCTACTGGAAGGATTTTTTTTATTTTGTTTCGACTACGGCAGACCAACATGGCTACCTACCTGTAACTAGAATTATTGTATACAGTCACTCACTGTAGTCTCTCACACTAGCGATCGTCTATCAAATGAAGTTGAGGCATCTGAGCTCAAATTGCGTCTCTAACAGGAAACACGAAAGTGCCCCTCCTTCTTCTTTGATTGACAGCTTTCTTTGACCTTTGTTCTTCTGCAAGCTCTCACTGTACTGATAAAGTACAGTCTTTTCTCCTTCTGAGAAGGTTTTTTTTAGCCCACTGCCTTTGGCTGGCTGAGAAAGAGGCAAGTCTCTTTCTTCCTCTTCTGACTGACTACACCCCCCCCCCCAAATCAGACTGCTCATCTTGACTGTGGGAAGTCATGTCCATGACAATAACCGTTTTTGACACCTGGGAATTTCCATCTGAATTGTCCCCAACTCTCATCTTCCATTCTACATCACAGTTGTAAATGAAAGCTGCTGCAGCGCCCCCATAGGCTCCGCACCCCATGTATCCAAACCAGTTGTGCTCCCCTAAACCCACCTCTGTATCACTCCACTAAATAGAAAACCCTATCTGAAAATCGAAAATATCAGTCCACTTATTCTTTTTAAGGTGCAACCTTCACCTTTTCCTATAGTTAAGGTCCAGAGTTTCTTAGCATATGACTGGTTTTCCTGTCCATAATATTGACATTTTATATGAAGTAGGTAATGGATATTTTAAGTGGCTAAAGGCATGTCTGATAAAGTCTAGATTACTGAAATGTTATAATCACCAACTAGATATTGGGTCCCCCTCCCCAGTCATGGATTAAAATGTTATTAATTGTGCCTTTATATATTATTCATAATTTATTAATGCAGTCTTAACAGAGGTTTACTTAGTCAGATACAAATTGTCAAAGCTTCATTTGTTTAAAAATAAAGCAAAACAGCCTGGGGGGGGGGCAAGATGTATAGCTTATTGTGAAATTCAAGGTGAAGGGTGAACATTCATATTCTGCAACAGGGATGGGGAAGCTGTGGTCCTCCAGATTTTGTAGGACTACAGTTTCCATTTTCCCTGAAATTTTGCCATGAGTCCTGGAGTGCAGCTAATGTGGTGATTCCGCGAGGCATTGTGCAATATGCTTCTGTGCTGGCTTCCATAAAATTAGATACTTTGGCTAAGGAGGGTCCTCAAATTTACTTTGACATTTCAAGTGAATCTGGTGACAGCACTACATCATCTATCGAATATCTGACAAATACTAAACACCACTGAATGTTAGTTGAAGGAAAAGCTGTCATATACACACTACCTACTATTAAAAATTGAAACTGAATGTCAGATGCAAATATGAGATGAATACCTGCCAAATATTCAGTAAGCATTTGGATGTTCAGGGACCACAGAGTGAACATTCAAAATTGCAGAGGGGTGCACTGTACTGCACCCAGCAACATGGAGTTGGGGAGCTCTGGGTTGGTAGTCCATGGGTATTCATACATTTGTAGTGCTGCAACTAACTTGGAGCTCCTCCCACCTTACCACTGCCAGGAGGCTGCCACCGCTGCTCTGCGTCCTTCATACACCCCTTCTCTCACATTTGTAAAGAAGATTTTTGAGGAGTATTTTTCCTTACGTTTCCGAGCACAATTCAAAGTGTTGATGCTGACCTTTAAAGCCCTAAATGGCCTTGGTCCAGTATATCTGAAGGTGCGTCTTCACCCCCATCATTCTACCCGGACATTGAGGTCCAGCGCTGAGGGCCTTCTGGCGGTTCCCTCACTGCAAGAAGCCAAGTTACAGGGAACCAAGCAGAGGGCCTTCTTGGTAGTGGCACCTATCCTGTGGAACACCCTCCCACCAGATGTCAAAGAGAAGAACAACTACCAGACTTTTAGAAGACATCTGAAGGCAGCCCTGTTTAGGGAAGCTTTAAATGTTTGACGCATTTCTGTATTTTAATATTTTGCTGGAAACCCCCCAGAGTGGCTGGGGAAGCCCAGCCAGATGGGCGGGGTATAAATAATAAATAATAAATAATAAATTTTTATTATTATTATTATTATTATTATTATTATTATTATTCGGAGCAACTGTAAGACCTTTGCACTTGAGCTGTGGCTTGACATTTGGAGAGTTGCTACCCATTGCTGGAAACCACAGGCGGAGATAGTGCTCTCGTGATCAGATCCTACTAGCAGGTTTCCTTCAGGCAAGTGGTTGGCCCTTGTGAGACCAGAATCCTAGACTGGATGGGCCAGCAGGGTTTTCTTTGTGGGAGCGTTAAGGATAGTAGGAAAGGATATATAGTGGTACCTCCAGTTGCAAATGGGATCCGTTCCGGAGCTCCGGCCACATCCCGAGGAATTCGCAACCAGAGGTGCCGCTTCTGCGCATGCGTGTGACACAGTTCAGCGCTTCTGTGAATGCATGTGGCATGTAGAGCACTTCTGTGCATGCGCATACAACGAAACTCAGAAAAGTACTTCCAGGTTAGTTAAGATTATTTCCTAGTGTCCCCTTTAATCACTCTTAAAAGAATAAAGACAAGAGAGTGTTTCTGAGTAACGTAACAAAAGTTTGGTCACATTTCAGTTCATGATTTGATCCCTGAAAGGCAGGCTTTACTTGGTAATTACATAAAGCAACTGTGAGTTCAGCTTATAGGGAGACTGAACTCATGTGCTGCTGGCTGAGAGCCAGCAGACAACAAAATTACATTAAGAGAACAAAATGGCTGCAGGAGAGCAGCATGACAGCAAAAGAGGAAACAAGACAAAACAAGACAAAACTGCAAGAAGACTGAGAAAATGGCTACATGACTCGGCTCTTTTGTGGAGTCAGCCAGGGCCATGCCCATCTCCCAGGTCACATGCAGGGGGAGGATGCTCCAGACTGGTGGAACAGGAAGTTACACTGACTGCATGTCCCCCTGCTTATGCCCACTCTAGGGAAATAAGGAATGTTGCATTTGACTGCACCAATGGATTACATCCCATATTCTTATTTTCTTAAGAGGACATTGGCATGATGAGGACATTCATGTGGGTGCATCATTCGATGGGCCTAACATAACCTGAGCTGAATTTCAGAGAAACAAGGGGAGAGTCTGGGATATGGAGGAGGATGAGTTTTCTAATTGCTTTTGAAGAAGAAAGTAATTGTTACTGTCACCAGAGTAAATTAGTTTGTGGGAATTTTACCTCACAAGGATCTCTCTTTTTGCTTTCTCTGAATGTACCAGTTTTTCATTTGATTCTCTTCAAAACAACAGAATAATGGGGTAGGTAATTGAGGTGGAGAAAAAAACATGTGTGGGGATTTTAAAGACTAGGTACTTGCCAGAAAATTACAATACAGGTGTTTTTCATAGGAACCTGCCTCCCACATAAGCACAAAAATACACACCAACAGAATGTCTCAGAATGTTGGGATCTTTTTTGCATGTTTCAAATATAAGATTATGGTATATGGTTCTGATGGGGAGGAGGAAGGCAGAATATCTAACAACTTGCCCATCTATCCCAGCTGAACATCTGTAATACAGTTCTTTACACCACTGAAGCAGCAAATCTTATCTGTACATGTTATGTTTGATTATATTCAGTTGAGGGGAGAGCTCTTTCTTTTTACACTTAGGGGAATATTTTCAATTGGTATTGTTTTTCATTTTGAAACAAGAGATCTAAAGAACCAAACATGTTGCCAAAGAGAAACCAAACATATTATATTTTTGTCTCCAGTACCGTTCTTTAAGTTTCTATGTCCAGCACAGCTTGAACAATAGGGAGTTCTTCAACTGGAAATCTAATCAATATAAGGAAATGATATGAAGTTGTCCTGGAAATTCTGGATCACTGAATTACTAGCTTGCTATCTGCTATGCTTCCTTCTGCCCCATTTCTGTAATAACTTTAAGCTAGGGATGGATGAGGCTGTCCATTTTGGTCTCTCTCGATCTCTCATTTTTCCAGTCTCAGTTTCAGTTTGCCCCATTTCTGCTGCAGTTTGCAGTTGTTCAAACTCCGCACAAAATTCTCATGCACATTTCTCATTGCATATACTAACTCTATGCAATTTTGCCTCATATACACATTTTGCCAAGACATATTTTTTTTGCGATCAATTTCCCAGTATAATGCATTCTGCAATGTTATTTTCCCAAATATTATCAGTTTGTGCAATATATACATACACCCCAATATATACCTTCCCTTAATATGGACACTTTGGTTGGAGAACTGTATCACAATTTTTTTAGAAGTGAGAGTTTTGAAGGCTAGCTGTGTTTCACTTGACACATTAGTTTAGGAAATACAAATTATTTGTTCTTCTAATACATTTCTTTCTCACTCATACTTTATGCCAACATGACTTTGCTTACCTGAGGAATTGAACAGATGTGTTGTACCAAAATAAAGCACAGGTAAGATATTGACCCCAAATCATCCAAATCATGTTTACTGTATTTTAGATTACTTAGCTTACTTCAGGCTTTGTGATTTTTTGGAGCAGGAGAATCTAGCATTTCTATATCATATCCAGCCTGTTGAGGGATACCACCCCGCCCCAATTAATTAATTCATTAATTATAAATATTTGTACACTTCAGTTGTATAAAAAAATATCAAAACAGTTTACAACAATTAAAATACAATGAGAACAGATCCCAAGATGACTATTGTGAAGCATTTTTTCATTCCTCTCTGCATAAGTTCGGCAAACAAAAGTCTTCAGAAAATGCTTTAAAGTCTATAGAGAAGGTGCCCAGGAATTGGGAGAGGGTTACATAACATAGACACTGAGCTATATTATCAGGGCAACTTGGCAACTTTTGTGTTTGGCTTTTCATTTTGGCCCAAATATAAGCTGCACCTTTAAAATTGGAGGGGGGGGGGGAGAAAAAATACCCAAATATAAGCCACTGCATTCCTCACTGCTCCTGGCTGCATACTGGGGGGGCGGGGAGCCGTGCTGCATTGCCAGTGGCCTTCCCCCTTCCTCAGTCTCTCCCTTCCCGGCCTTGGGGAAGAAGACGGGGGCCTACGCATGGGGCAGGTGCCGCTTTGTCATGCTCCTGGCGCTGTTTGCCCCACGCTCCTGGCTGCATACCATAAAGTCACGAATATAAGCCACACTTTAACTTTTCACAGTCAGAATTTGGGGGGAAAGTGAGGCTTATATTCAGGCCAATACCGTAAATGACACTTCCTGAAACCATACACAGACAAAAATAAAGCTATGTACACACTTTGCCGAATTTTGCAATGCACTTGTTCAACCAAATAAATATATACACCAAGGTGTGTATCAGGTGGAAAGTGTGTATAAATACATTAGATTCAGGTAGGTAGCCGTGTTGATCTGACACAGTCAAAATAAATAAATAAATTGTTCAGTAGCACCTTAGAGACCAACTAAGTTTGTTCTGGGTATAAGCTTTGGTGTGCATGCACACTTCGTCAGATCTTTTGATAAATATATTAGTGAGACTAACTTAAAAAAAAAATTATTGTCTCAAATAAAATAGTTTGCAAAAGTGTAGATATTAGGAGAAATACACACTAAATTGTGCCCCAATTTCAATGAGAGTGGCTTTTTAAAAAAATTGCACACTGATGAGGAAATGTTGCATGCTGAACTTACAACTGGAACAAGGAGAAACGGAAAGACACCAACATTGACAGATTCACCCATCTGTATTCATTCCTAGCCAAAACCAAAATGAAATCACTTCATTTCATTGAAATCAAGCCAGGGTGAAAGCTGTGTATCAACACTTAAGCCAAAAAGAGTTGGTAACATTTGTTGGCATGGTAGCTCTAGGTAAATGTTATGCTTAATAAGGTTGTGATTGAAAGGTTAAAGGCTTTGCCATTCTTCACTCTTTATATTATGAGCTGGGAGTCTGAGCTTGGCATTTGTGACATCTCTTGCAGGATCTGAACTGCTCTGCCTTTTAAAGCTTGATCTCAGCTTTGTTCCACAGCAGCAGAGGACTAAAAAGAATAGCTGAAAGGCAATTTCTACAGCATGTGTGAGCCTATCAATGTGCCCCCCCCCCCCCGTGGGACAGGCTTGTTTGATCCTTCCCGGAGTACTTCTCAAGAGTTCAGATAGAGAGCTAGAATTACTAGCTGAAATAAGTGATCAGAGGCGTCCTGTAATGCTTGTGCTTCCCTGTGAATGCTTATAACTGCTCTCATTCAATGTTGTCATTAGTGAAGAGATATTTAGTTGAAAGGAAACCGAATCTGCCTACCCAATTATTCCAAAATTTTATGCTTTTGGTGGGGATGAGATGATTCTGCTCTTATTATTCCTGCTGTAGAGTTAGAAGTTTAAGACAGACCCATTCGGTTCAACAGGACAGCTGCAGAATAGGTAAGAAAGCATCTGTAGTCTTTTGAGCTTGACAAATCTGTTCATGAGGCTGAAAAGGTGCCCCATTACTTCTTTTATGTCATCCTCTGAGTAGCTGCTGTCTTTTGCATTACATTTTCAGTACATTAATGTATATAAGGCACATTCAACTCCAAAGAGACAGTGATCTACTCCTAGTATTAAAAAACAAACAAACTGGCAGTGATCTACCCACTGACATTGCCCAGAGTTGCTGAAATTTTTGGGGGGGTTAAATGCCCAAAGTTGTTGAGCTTTCTTTGGGGGGGGGTGCCCAAAGTTCTCATTGCCCAGCTTAATTAATCCCGCAATCGACCTGCAGCACCAGTAGATCGTGACAGACCTGTTGGACATGCCTGATGTATATAATAAATGACACTAGAACTAACTCACTAGTGGAGGAGTCAGAATTCGACAACAGAACAGTGACTCAAGCCAGGGGAGTTGGGATGGAGTTGTGATTGACTAGATGCTAGAGGTGGAGGAGACTCTTGAGAGGCCCATGGACTGCAAGAAGATCAAACCTGAGGCTCCAATACTTTGGCCACCTCATGAGAAGAAAAGACTCCCTGGAAAAGACCCTGAAGTTGGGAAAGATGGAGGGCACAAGGAGAAGGGGACAACAGAGGACGAGATGGTTGGATGGTGTTCTCAAAGCTACCAGCATGAGTTTGACCAAACTGTGGAGGCAGTGGAAGACAGGAGTGCCTAGCGTGCTCTGGTCCATGGGGTCACGAAGAGTCGGACACGACTAAATGACTAAACAACTAAACAACAACAACAGCAGGTGCTAGAGCACTAGTCTCTTTGAATGGAGAGTGAACTTCATTGAAACTGCGTGACTTGTGGCTGACCTGGCACCCACTCCTGACAGGCAAAACCTCTGGCACCAACCCCCACAGGATCCTGGTACTACTTCCTACTCCTCACTGCCATCTGGCATCTACCACCCGGCACCTCTCACCCACCACTGCTGCTCCTCCGTTCCGCAGCAACGTCCCCTGCCACTAGCGTGCCGGGTCCAGCAGTGGAGCAAGTCGATCAGGTGCCTGGGGCGGCGCGCATGCCCTGCACCCAGGGGTGTAGCTAGCCACCTGTGGGTGCGGAGCCAGCCACCCATGGGGTGGGGCAAGCTGGGGCAGGACACTCTGCAGGGCCTCTGAGAAGTCTGTCTGCCTCCTCCTACTCAGCCGCCCTACAATTGAGGGGGAGGCGGCAGGTGGACCGTTTGGGGCAGCGCAGAGCCTGCGGGCACCCCAGCCACAGTGTCACTCCCAGGAGAGACGCGTGGCTCGGGCACGCTGCAGGCCCCTCAGTGAGTGCTGCCTGGCATTTTGTCACCCTCCTCACTGGTGACACCCGCGGCGGACTGCCTCCACTGCACCCCCCTTCTTCCACCCCTGGCCAGGTGTTTCCCAAGCTACCGCTAGGTGCCAAAGAGGAGGCATGGCAGCAAGCAGGCCATGGCAGGGGCCACAGCCAGAGTGATGAAGGAGCAGCAAGAGGCAGAAAACACCTGGCAGTGGTGATCGCTTGGTGCCTAGCAGTGGTGTGCACCCCCAGGAGCCTGTCACTGTGAGGCAACTGCTTCACCATGCCTTGTAGGCAGGCTGGGCCTGATCAAATGTTTTCTTTTAAAAAAATAAAAATAAAATCTGTTTTATAGCATCTTTGGTGATAACAAGTTGATTTTACCTATCTTAATTATTTTTAACCCTATTATCCTTATTGGTTGTTTCTTTCTATCCTAAATCTCCAGGTCACTTGAAATGGGCCAATAATATATTAGCCAACAGCCATTGCATCTTTGGGCCAAAATGAGAGCATTTTGTTCTGCATTTCGACTTATGAAAATGTGTTTCAGAAATACGAAAAAACCTATAAAAGTTTAGTAGCTTCAATAACACTGGGAATCTGTTTTAAATTCGTTTTATTTCTGCTATAACATCACACCGCTTACCTCATTTGAAAAGCGCCTCTTTCCCGGCGGTTAGCAATCGCCCATCAGTTATAGCGGAGTCAGACATGGTCTGTTAAATCCATGGTAAAAATTAGGAACCGTGGATGTTAATACCCCTTTAATTGCTCTGCCAGCAAAAAGCTGGGCAGAATAGCAAACATGAATCATGACAAATATTTCCTATAAAAACACTTTCGGGTGGCACAATGAGTTCCTTTTTTTCCAACTTTTTATATCCCATTTCATGGCTTGCCCTGACAAGAAATGTAATGTTTTGGTGAGGTTAGGGAGATTGCTGCCTGTTTTCATAGCTGGAGTCATTGAGAAGCCTTTCCTTTATTAACCCCTCAGCATCAGTTTCTATTTTGTCAAGAAAATAAATATGATGTGAGCACTGAATATTAAGTAGAAGAATGTCTGTTTTCCTTCCTCGGTTTGTGTTTATTTTGTCCAATGTAACTTGCCTTAAAAGAAACATCCTACAAGGATGTTTGATATATAATTGTTTTGGCAACAGATTGTAATAATTAACATCAATGATATTAGGCATGTGTGTGTGTGTGTGTGTGTGTGTGTGTGTATGTGTGTGTGTGTGTGTGCGTGTATTCCTACCTCGAAGTATCTCTGCAATGTCTCAGTGTTCCTATGCCTTGATTAAGAACCCATCTGCTCTATACATTTAAAACAGCACCATACCACTTTAAACAGTCATGGCTTCCCCCAAAGGATCATGGGAATTGTAGTGTGCTAAGGGGGCTGAGAGTTGTTAGGATACCCCTTCTCCATTCACAGAGCTACAATTTCCTGAATGGTTTCACAATCAATCCCTCTTAGCTCTCTGAAGGGAATAGGGGTCTCTTAACAACTCAACACCCTTGGCAAACTATGGCTCCCATAATTCCTTCAGAGTGAATGATACTGCTTTAAATGTATAGCGTATTTTTTTTATTATTATTTCAACTGTGTCAGACCAACATGGCTACCTACCTGAATCTAGAATAATTTAAAGGTGGGACTCAGTTTGGCAATCCCCGCATTATAATATTATGCCCATCTATAAATTGCCCATTTTTATACAGTATGCGCCACTACCATCTGTCTCTCTGCGTGTATGTGTGTGCCCGTTATCATTTTTCATAAACACCCCCCCCTTTATTTTTCTTTTTTAGATCATGATTTGCTTATACACATTGAACAAGTCAGAACTGGTTTGTTAAGTCAATAAAGTAATCATTGTTACCATACCAACTCGGGACTGATGCGATCTCTGTAGAGCTCAGTCAGAGAACACACAGAAGCCTTGATATTCGCATCATGCTGTGCTCTCAAAGGAAGCTGACTATTTTTACCCCTGTCCTGCGGTGCTCATGAAATAAATGTGCAAAGCGTTACAGATAGCTAAATAAAACTATATGCACTATGATCCAGAGGGGAGAGTCAAAACTGAACGCCTATCATTTTGGAAGAAAGGTGCGGCTGCATAGACACTTGGAATGGGCAGCGCAATCTTATTCTGCCATGATGCTGGATTTGAGCTGCTTTGATGTTGGAATGGCTGCTATCTCCAATACATGCACTCTGCCCAAGTCAGAGGGGGCAACACTGTAGAAAGAAAAATTCAAATGGCACAAAAAAATAAAGAGGGGAAGGATCTTGTTCTCTTGCGCTATTTGAACCAAGGTGTACTGATATGAAATGTGTTATTTCATTGATTTATGGTATGCTCATGGAATAATACATGGGCAACACTTAGTTAAAGCTATGGTTTCCCCAGTAGTGATGTATGGAAGTGAGAGCTGGACCATAAAGGCTGATCACCAAAGAACTGATGCTTTTGAATTATGGTGCTGGAGGAGACTCTTGAGGGTCCCATGGACTGCAAGAAGATCAAACCTACCCATTCTTAAGGAAATCAGCCCTGCGTGCTCACTGGAAGGACAGATCATGAAGCTGAGGCTCCAATACTTTGGCCACCTCATGAGAAGAGAAGACTCCCTAGAAAAGACCCTGATGTTGGGAAAGATTGAGGGCACAAGGAGAAGGGGACGACAGAGGACGAGATGGTTGGACAGTGTTCTCGAAGCTACAAACATGAGTCTGACCAAATTGCGGGAGGCAGTGGAAGACAGATTTGAATGGAGTGCTCTGGTCCATGGGGACACGAAGAGTCAGACACTACTAAGCAACTAAACAACAACAACAACAAAAAAGAATGACACTATAAACTTAATCCTATGTTTATTACTATTTTTGTGTGAAGCCTGTATATTATTACTATTATTATTATTATTATTATTATTATTATTATTATTAAAGTGCAGAAATGCCAGCTATGCTTCCAGTGGACATGCTGCAGCTGTCCACCAATTCCAAGAAGTGATGGAGGTGACACCTTCACAATTCTTAGAAACTGAGATTTATACACTCTGGGAATGGGAAGAACTGTGTCAGAGAGCAAGAGACTTCACACAGTGTTTCCAGGTGGGTGGGTGGTTAGAGAGTGCTTAGGTGTTCACTCTTTCTCCTGGTGCATCTTTTCCGCTCCTCTTTTCTTCACACCTGTTGGTGGCCTGTCCATTATTCACACTAAAATATCATTTTCCATCAGAAAGATTTTTATACTGATAGCATATTGTGATCATTCAGGGAGCTATGACTGCCATTAAAGCCTGTCCTTTGGAATATATACTATATTATGCAGTCATGAACTTCTATATTAATGTCATTTGACCCTTGGCAATATTAGTCTATAGAGGGATGTTATCACTTCATTTGAAGGATTGCTACATTAACTTCTATAAGTGATGAGCTCTGGCACCATTCATGTTGAAAAAGATCACATTGATTCATTTGCAACACCGGCACTTCTAAGGAGACTTTGTTTTGAAACACGATATATTGCTGTGACCCTCGGTTTCTTTAACTATTGTCTGCTGGGGAACTTTCCCTTCCGTTAGGATCATTCTTTTCATATTTTGTCTATAAGTGAACAACCAAAACAATAGTTTTACTTCAATTAGTAGTAGAAAGATGTCCACGCCATGCCATTTCAAGTCCCCCCCACCCAGTTAACAGAAAAAAAGCTCCCATTTCCAACACATGGTCACAATTGTGGACAATGTCCCGGCTCCCACTATATGAGAGGAAGATTGTGGGTATACAGAAACCTTTATTGCTCAAATCCTTACAGTGCAGAAAGCTGAGTAAATAGGCAGAACATGTGCCAGGCAGAGGGAGGCAATGTTTTAGCTGCATCCGAGTTCCGTTGTCAAGCAAGTAGGGGCTAGGTGTCTCCAAGGAACTCTTGCCTGAGAGCAGAATCCACATAGGACAGGGATCAGAGTCTGACAGTCCAGGGATCAGAGAATCCAGATGATCACAGAGTCAAGGGTTTAGATGGAGAGCAAGAAGCAACAAGGTAGGGGCAGGAACTACCGGCATTGTTTCCAGCATCTGACTGCTGCTGAGAGTTCTGTTTAAGATAAGGTTACCAGACATCCCCGTTTCCCAGGGACAGTCCCCTGATTTACAAATCAGTCCCTATACAAAATCCATTGAAGTTGAAAAGTGTCCCCGGATTCATTGGAAAAAAATCTGGGAACTTGAAATATACTTGGAGTCCTGTGGTGATTTCATGCTCTTTATTGCAGATTGTAAAACAGTGATTGAATTGCCCCCCAAACCTCAGGCTTTTATGTGCATTATTTACACAATGAGTCCCGTCTGATTGGCTGATTCTGCTTCCCTCCTGGAGCCTGATTGGTTTTTTCCTGCAGGCCAATCAGTTGTTGCATTCTAGGATTCTACTTGCCTATTGTTCTAGGATCCAAGCTTAGTACATAACAGAACCTTAGTTTAAGAGTGCCAGAGCCAGCTGGCTCTCATCAGTGCCTTTTCCTCTGCGGAGGCTGATCAGCTGCAGGTGGAATCACTCACCTTCTCCCCCTTCAGGCTGCTGTTCAGCAAGTGAAGCTGACCTCTGGCCCATAACAAGCAAACTAAAACATCGATCCAACCTGCAAGCAAGACATGTCCTGGAATCCTATCATATGGGAATGAGAATGGCGCAACTTAGCACGGCAAAGGGGACTGGGAAAGCGAAAATGCAGCCCTCTGTGAAGGCTGAGCCTGAACTATCTGTTCACACCTGCACTGGGGTGATGAAGATGACATTGCAAACACTCGGGAACAGAGTGACAGCCTCCTGCTGGTGGCATGCTCTGGTAATGCTGTAGGTGGAGTTGGCATAATAGGCAGAGCATGTGCAGGTGCCCTACACTGTGGTGACTTGTGGGACAGGGCAAGAGGCAGGCACCCACTAGGACCTTTCCTGAGATCCACTTCCCCAAGCAGCTCCCTGGGCTCCCTAGACCCTGGTATGCTCTGCCCCAACCTATTGGATCTCCCCCCCCCCCCCCAGGATCGTATGGGGCCAACTACTCCCTTTAGTTTTCATCTGGCCAGTCCCTGTCCACCACAGCCCCAATGCGTCCCCATTGCCCAGGACAAACACATATAGTATGGGACAATGGCAACATATGGTTTTATTGCATTGTTTGTTTTCTATTGCATATTTCTAACCTTTGTTCCACCAAAGAACCCAAGGCTATGTTTGGGTGGACACGGATCAGGCCCAGACCTGCTGTACCTTCAGTAGATCTGTGGCCTCGGGTGCCTTCAAATCATAGCCAGGGACTATCCTCATACTGTAACCGATCTTAAACAAAAATCCAGTCACATGACTCAAGCACCTTCTGTTGGGAATAATTTTTAAAAATAGTGGTTAATCTCCAGTGTAATGATTCAATTGTAATCTTTGAATGGGCTCTATGATCTGGAGAGGAACTCCACAAGTTAATGGCTCATAAGACAGAGGTCCCATACCTGATAGAAATATATCAGAGTTAATGTAAACACAGGGAAAACAGGATTTAAGAATTTCACTATGGTGGCTTTTGAAATAGGCCCAAGGGTCTTCACTACACTGTGAGGCGCTAATTTACCTGGGAACTTCATAGTTGCTATGGTAATTGGCTCTCAAGATGTCCCCAAAATACCTCTTATGCAGTTGTAGCCATAGGTTAATTTAATATTCTTATTGCTAAGCAATACTTTGATTCAGTGTCATTATGTTTTGAGTTATATATTTCTGTCTGGAAATGTCAAGGCAATTCATCCCTATTCGTTTTTAGGACTTTTGTGTTCTTCTTGTTTAAAAAGAGTTAATTGCATTTTCCCCTCTGGCACAATTTATTTGTCTGGGTTTTATTTGTAGGTGGAAAGAACAGCAACAGGACACTGAGCTGAAAAGCAAATGATATCAGCCTGGAACATGAAATTAAGTGTGTAATTTAGGGCACTACTAGACAGTAGTAGTTCTATGTATTGTGTGGCAAGAGGTCTCCCCTACCCTTCGTTCCTTCCCAATACCAAGAATAAGAGGCATGATAACAAATATTTGGGTGAAATCAGGCCACAACTTTATTGACTACAGATATAAGAGGTTTGGCATAGGCATTGGGTAGACCCCATTGCTTCTGGCCTGCCTGCTGGAATAATTGTGTTTGGGGGTCAACCAGAAACGAGGGAGTCCCTGACCTCTACATCAAGGGGTAACAGCCCCACTGGATTGCACCTGGGAAGTGCTCTGGCCCCTTGCCCCCACCTGAGTGTCCAGATAGCAGCATATCTCCTGGATCCATTTAATGGGATACCCATTTCAGAGGGGCCAGGCAGAGGCTACAACCTTCCTTCCAATCAAGACTACACCTGTCCAATGCCCAAACAGCCAAAGTTGTGACACCATGAGGGTGGTAAAACCCAGAGGGCTGGAACCAATTTGCCAACTGGGAAAATTCCAACTTGGCCCCAGATACAGTGACTGACCATACCATAGCAAAATTGGGCTGCAACATGTGGAAGCAAGATATTTATAGGGATGGAGGGTGGAAATGAAAAATGGCTGCAGTGCGAGCCATGGGCCTATGTTATATACTGGAGCTGGTGCCCTATGCCCACTCATGATTCGCTGGTTAGGTGAGTTGGCAGGATCAATTACCCAGGCAGGAAGCTCAGCTCGGAGGCTTCCTTTGCTGCCTGGGAAACAGTCCCTGAGACTTCCCCATTGGATTCCAGCACATGGGGGAACGCCGACCCGCAATGGCACTCCCCCAGAGACTTCTAAACATGGGTCTGAATTTAACAGGAAAATGGTTTTGTGGATGAGGTACATGGAAATCATCTTGTGTCAGCCTTGCAAGGAGGCCACTATCCTGCGTGAGCTATGTGCTCCAGAGCACACCTGTAAGAATCACACACTGAGAACTTCACCTTCCCTTTCTCCCCGCAGCCCTTGTGTTAAACTAAAACTTGTTCCAGAGGTCTGAAGGACCCTTTGGAACACCATGCGGATTGGCGTGGAGTCTGCAGGAGAAGGGAAGAATGTGAAAATAACACCATTTCCATTCATGGAAATTCTCTGCTGAATCAGAGCCTTCTATCAAAAAAGGGGGCGAAAAATTCACGTTTGTACATGCAAGGCCTACTCAAGTCAAGAGGGACATCTCCTTCTGAGCACCTCCCAGTGGTAACATACTTGACATGCTTGTGGGGGGACGGGACACAATGATCCTTAGCCTTTTTTAATTTTTAAATACATATCTGATTATTTTTAACAACAGCTTCCGGACTTTCAGAACTAGCCATATGCACTTTCGGAATCCAGCTCACAATCTCACTTGTTGCATATTGAAAATCTATTACGTGTCCTAATGACTACAGCATGCAATACTTTCAATGTGCAACAAGTGTTGTCAAGAGATACTGTTTGCTAACTGTGGGAATGTTCAGGATGGCAGGAGAGGATACATTTTTTATTAATACCCTTCCTAACTTGCGCTAGCAAGTTCCTTTTCTTAGCAGAGTGCATTCCCCTTTAAGCAGCAGAAAACTGGTTGCAAACTCGTTGGGTTTCTTAAGACAATACGCAATTCAGTCTGGCTTGTCCAGATTGAAATGTGTTCTAATATTTTCCTGGTAAGACCCCTTGAATCCCTCCTAAAAGAATAAAGACACCACAGTCTTATTCATAAGCAATAAAAAGAAAGTTTACTCATGATCAGGCAGAGCACAGTGTGATCCCTGAAGGCAGGCTTAAGGCTTAAAGTTACAAACGTATAAAAACAGGTTTACCCCATATGTGGGTTGACCTAGTGACTGCAGTTAGCAGTCCAGGAAGTTCACAAAGGAAGATGGAAAAGAGGGAGAGTGACAGCATGCCTTGGCCTTTTACCAGGTGTGGAAAAGTCACACCCACCCACTAGTCACATGCAAGGAAGGATGCTCCAGCCCAGGAGGAACAGGAAGTTTCAACTGGCTGGACCAAACATTCCCTTGCATGTCCACTTTAGCAAAACAAGGAATGTTGTACTTGACTGCACCCAGTGGATTACACCCCACACTAACATTCCTGGCTATGTCTCTGTTGTGGTCATCATTGATCTTGGAGAAAAATGAGTATAAATTAGGTGTCAGGTGAATATCTTGCCCATGATGACCTTTTTTTTTTTTTTAAAGGAAACTTTGACCACTAAGAAGACTACATTTTTGCAACTCAATCACTTACATCAACCTTTCCCAGCCTGGTGCCCTCCAAACGCTTCAGATTGCAATTCTCATCATCCCTAACCATTGACCATGCTGGCCAGGAATGATGAGGCTTTGCTATAAAACATGTGGAAGGCACTAGGTTGGTTTCCACTCATCATTTCGCTACTGCTTTCATCTCAGGTGTCAGCTGCATAAAGGCTTAGCATAAGTTTCTGGTGTGTGTGTGTTTTAAAAAAGAGAAAAAGCAATGTCAGGTTTTCCTATCGCCCAGCATTAATGATTAAAAGATCAAACAAGAATCATGCAAAGCATAAAAGAGAAGGAGGATAGAAACTAATGAAAGCTTGCAGAGAGAGAGAACAAAAAAGCAAAAAGGATATCTTTGAACTCTGGAGATCTCTCCCCACTACCAGGCTGTTGTAGCGCAACTGTAACATGGGAGCACGCAACAAGTCAAGAGCGAAATGAAAATGGCTCATGCAAAATGGGACAGGAGCTTTCTGGCCACCTTGCCGCGACTTCAAAGTCGGGTTTCCAAATCAATTAAAGATGAAGATGTAGTCCTGCTGATGCTGGGAGAAATTTAAGAATGCAGAAACACTTGCTTAAGGTATCACGAGAAATGCCAGCCATTCTAATACCTCCCGAAAAGCTGCATCATTTATAATGCTGTTAATATCTACTTGCAATTGCAGTGAGCTTAGTGGGCATGGAACAGCTCTTTGTCTTTTTCAGTTTTGTTTTCTTTCTTATGGTACTCGATCAATTCATTAAGGTCATGATATATCATTCAATAGCTCTTACTTCTCTTTCAAAGCCTTGGTGTCATGGAGAGATCACACAGAGGTTTTCAGAACACACACAATACCACCTGGATGCAGACTGATCAGAAACCTGAACTAAAGGAATATTTTTGGGGAGGGGGGAGGCTTATCCCCACAATAAGTGCCAAAATGTACCCCAAAGGGTGGGGATGTAATCTTTCCCATTTCTCTTTATTGTTCTTTTTCTGCTGATTTGTTGTGGTTCTTTTTAAAAAGTGTTATATGATGCTAAAAACACCAATCCCAGACAGGTTAGAACCAGGCAACCAGTAGGATAATGTCATGATGCCATATAGAATCATAGAGTTGGAAGGGACACTGATGATTAGCCCCATGCTCTAACCAACTGAGCTATGTGTAGGCAAATAAGGTTTGCTTATGTGATGATAAAGCCAGCCCTGAGTGAAGGCAATACTTCCTGCCCTCAATCTGAATAGGCAAACACATTTATTTCTGTGACCAGGGCCCTTGGAAAAAAAATGCCGAAAGGAAACTACTTGAGAGGTGAAAGCATTCACAAAAGCACTGCCTTTCATTTGGATTCAGCCCTAATGAATTTTCTCCACATTTTCCAACATCAGTGTCTTTTTCTTCCTTCCGAAATGCATGCTTCCCTAAAGATGCCATTTGCAAAGCACTTAGCCTGGAAGTCACTTCTCCAGAAGTGTTATGTAGCCATCAAGGCATTTTTCTTTTCTTTTGAGAAGTGGATATTGTCACCACTGAAAACTTACTAAAAAAGAACACGTTTCACAATAAAGTTATTGTTCAATTAACTTGAGAAGATTCATTTTTATGACTCATGAAAGGCTTGAGTTGACCTTCATCTGTTCAGCCTTCATGATAAGCTTGAAGCAACCAGCAAAGACCTTCAACAAAGCAGATCGGCTTCTGTACTTTAGTAGTGTGCAAGGGAAAAAAGGAAGTAAAATGTTACTGTTTTCTGAGGGATATTAGAACAAAGTACATTTGAAACATAAAGTACAGGCAAACATTTGGGCAATAGAACCCAAGTAGGTATCATTCTATAAAGGCCTTCAATTCAGTCTCCCATTCTCCATCAGAAACAAAATACAGTCAAACCTCAGTTGTCGAAAGTATAATAATAATATAATAATAATTTATTATTTATACCCCGCCCATCTGGCTGGTTCCCCCAGCCACTTTGGGCGGCTTCCAACAAACATTAAAAATACATTAAAACATCAGTCATTAAAAACTTCCATAAACAGGGCTGCCGTAATCCGTTCCAGAAGCCTGTTCAGCTTCCGAAATGTTTGACAACCGAAGTGTGGCTTCCGAGTGGTTGCAAGAGCTTCCTGGACTCAAGCAGAAGCCGCACTGGACATACGGCTTCCGAAAAACATCCAAAAACTGGAGCATTTACTTCCGGGTTTTCAGAGTTCGGGAGCTGAAACGTTCCAAAACAGAAGCGTTTGGGAGCCGAGATTTGACTGTAGCCTGAAACCAGGAGATTGCTTGCAAATTGTCACGGATAGGCAAATTGTCACTGCAAGATGTAGAATGGAGCAACAGACTCATGAAGGTGTCGTTGGAGAGACACATCTGTTTTTGGTGTACAAAGTTAGCCTAAAACACCCCAATGGCTGCTATTTCAAATGAGAGAATTAAGGTTTTATCTAATGTTATCCCTACTCAGGGATCTCCTATTGGAAATAATGGGCATGACTAGTTTTCGTTCAACAATTTCAGGGGTCCACTTTGAATATTGCTTAATGGGATACAACCCTCAGCAACCAACTCTACTACAGTGGTACCTCAGGTTACATACTCTTCAGGTTACATACGCTTCAGGTTACAGACTCCGCTAACCCAGAAATAGTACCTCGGGTTAAGAACTTTGCTTCAGGATGAGAACAAAAATTGTGCTCCGGCAGCGTGGCAGCAGCAAGAGGCCCCATTAGCTAAAGCGGTGCTTCAGGTTAAGAACAGTTTCAGGTTAAGAACAGACCTCCAGAACGAATTAAGTACTTACCCCGAGGTACCACTGTATTCTATGCAATCCAATGATAGGTTAGAGTGGAATCTACACACACATAAAAACCATTTTGAAAATGCTTTTTTTAAAAGTGTTTTTAAAAAATACATTGCATTCTCTGTAAGGCTCACTATCACCATCTAGTGTCTCATTGGATAGTGCATGTAAAGCACACTTAAAATGTTTTATTTGCTGCTGAATAGCTGAGTCCTAGGAGTAAGGAGAAAATACGGACAGTATTTTGCAGGACAGATTCAAGAACATAAATTTAGGTTAAATGAAGGTAGATTAAAGTGGTCTGACACAATAGCAGCTCCACGTTAAAAATAAACAGACTTTTTGCAGTTAGGAAAGTGAAAGGTAAATGCACTGAAAACTAGTATGAACAAATGACAAATGGAAAGCATACCCAATTACCTTTCTTGGTAGGTGGTACTGGGGCCAGGCATTGGGCCCCACAGTGATCTGGCCAGGGAAGGAGATCGATGCCTTCCTCTCTACTGTTTGGCCATGTCACTGAGCAGGGCCCCACCCAGGGGTGGCCCTCACTGTCCAGTTGGCACCGGCAGGTTGTGTGCCTGCGGGAAATTTAAACTGCAGCGCGGCAGGAGATCGTCCTCTCACACCCTTCACCAGATCTGTCCCTCCTCATTAAGGGTATCCTGTTAAAGGGATCTGGGAGTGTGGATTTTGTCTGATGGCCAGGTTGTCAGGAGCTCGGCCTACACTCGAGTAGGACCCTGATAGAGACCCATGCCTGACTGGGATGTTCTCTCCCTCCTGGTCAATTGTTCGGGAGCTTCAAAAGCTTTCTTCAGCCTGAACATCACGACGACTGATGCCAACCAACACCAGCACACTTAGGGATCTGCAGAGTCTTCGAAGCTTTGCGTAACAGACCTCAGCAACTCAGCATTTTGGCTAATCTACTTTATTTACATATAAACACACGGAGCACTGCAACATGGCTCCCTCTCTCTCTAGCATCAGACAGCAAAGAGAAAAAGAACAAAGGACAATAGTCTCACTTCATGGAACACAGTAACACAAACATCCTGCCTCCGTCACTTCCCATTCTGTGGGGTCAAAACATATACCGTCATGCAGGAATTCTAACATAGTTGTGGGCTAGGGCCATACCACTACCCCAATAGGGCCCCCTCGGGGTGCCCCATTTGATGTAAGTCATAGGGCTCCCCCCATTGGTCGTTGGACTCCATGCAGACGGGAGGGAGTCAAGATACAGCAGGCATAGGCAAACTCCGGCCCTCCAGATGTTTGGGACTACAATTCCCATCATCCCTGACCACTGGTCCTGTTAGCTAGGGATGATGGGAATTGGAGTCCCAAAAGTCTGGAGGCTGGAGTTTGCCTATGCCTGAGATACAGCCTGGCTTCACCCAGTGCCTAAGCCAAACTGCTCATATCTGTAACCAATAAAGTTGTGGCATATTTGAACCCACTTGTCCACTTGTCCATGTTTATTTGTCCACTAGGGAACTGTGGGTCATGGTGCCTTGGCATGCAAATAACAACCTCCATGCAAGCCAGTCAAGGTAAAGACAAGATGAATGCTTATTGTCAAGTAACCTCTCAGCAAATGAATCAGAACAAATGTTCAATAAAAACTAGGTAAAATCTAAACTCTGTGCAAGATTTGTACAAGCAAATCAGGATGAATGCTCAGTTAACGGGTCATCAGGAGAAGAAAAGAAAAGAAAAGATTCAAAGTCAGCACAATGGCAACGATACCTCATTATTATTTTTTTAATTCACTTAATAGCCAGTATCTTCATTTTAGTTTGGCTATTTGTCATGCAGTCCTTGGAAATATATAGAGCACAACATTCCTAATGTTACCATAAAATCAAACACCGTGATTTCAGCAGTGATCAGTTTAATGAACAGTTTTGTTCAACTCTCACATCCATCGAGTCCCCGGATTTCCCCATCAAGAATGCATTTTCATGGTTCCTTTTTAAATGTCATCTGGGGCGGGGGGGAGTCATATAATATCATAAATTCTATTATTTTCACCTGGAAGACAATCACCTACAAAATGGCAAATCAGCAAGGCTAAAACTCTTGTGAGCACAGATGGGCAAAAAGTGGTAAGAAATGAAGGCATTAATAAGGATAGGGGGAATCTTAAATTTACCAATGATCCTGGATCCAATCAGTGTGAATTAAGCATTCTTTCCCATCCATATAATATGGTGGCCCTTCTTTTGCTGCTGCAGCTTAGCTCTAATCCCTAACACTTTCAAACAGGACATAGAAATCAATATTAATTCTGTCTGTGACTAAATGGAAAGTAAATGTGCCGCTTATTTTCGTCTCTCTGAACATGACCTAAATCTCTTTTTGCAGGTATCAAAAAACTCTCATAAGGTGGCAATTGGCCTTTGCGAAGTGTTGGTGGGTGACTTCATTCCACTTCCACTTCTGGTATTTGAAATTGCTGTCAAGTTCGATCTTCGGATGAAACTCAATCTGAGTTGGCAGGATGGGAAGCTGAGCAGTGCAACTCATTTTTGCTCCCTGGGCAATGTTGCAACAGGAGCTATATCTTCATTTAAAAGTATATATGATTCAACACATTAAATCCATACAATCCAGGAGAATTTGGTTCTGGAAAGGCTTCATGCTAAAGCAGCTTAGTTAACAAAAATGTGATACATTCAATGAAGGAATTGACTGGCATTTGCTTGCTTTGCAATGGCCTTGGAATGAACTGAAACACAGGTGGGGAACCTTTTTGGACCAGAGGGGTGCATCCTCTTCTGGGTATCCTCCTGATGGCCACAGTTAAGGTGGGCAGAGAAATTAATGCATCTTCTTCTTTGGCGATCGCTTGTAGCCAAGTAAGATTGCCTTCCATAAACACAGTTTTAATAGTGAGTCCGTAAGTGACCATGGAGGCCAATTCTGGATCCACACGTCCTTCCGTGGGTGGGAGTTGATCACGGTGAGGGTTTGCCAAGTCTGCCTTCCTCTTAGCACGTTTCTCCCTTTTGTCCTGAGTTCAAGTGTCTTCAAAGCCCATGACACCTTTGGTAAAGGCTGTTCTCCAACTGGAGTACTTGCAGGCCAGTGTTTCCCAATTATCGGTGTTTATATTACTTTTTTTTTTTTTTTTAGATTTGCCTTGAGAGAGTCTTTAAACCTCTTTTGTTGACCACCAGCATTACACTTTCCATTTTTAAGTTTGGAAGAGAGTAGATGCTTTGGAAGATGATAATCAGGCATGCTCACAACATGACCAGTCCAATGAAGTTGATGTTGATGTTGATGTATATTTATCTTTTAGGCTAGCAGACCCTCCAAGTGTCCCTTTTTTCCAGGGACAGTCCCAGATTTACAGAAGTCATCCCGGTTTCTGATTTGATCCCAGAATGTCCCACTTTTCATTGGGACATCAATATTTTTATTGAAAAAAAATGTTGAAGGGTATGGTAAGCCATTCCTATTTTCATCGGAGGGGATGAAGTTATGTGACCCCACCTCCAGCCTAGAAGAACTATATAACCTTTAGAATATGTGTTGTTGCAAATGGGATGACAAATTATCTCCTAAATGTCAACTCCAAATGTAGTGAAAATTGTCCTGCGTATTTTGAGGAGGACTGAAAGTACAGCTGTGGAGTCCATTCCCACAAGATCCAATGATGACCATCAACTTGGATGGCTTTAAAGGGGTTAGACAAATTAATGGAGGATAATGTAAAACTGATTAAAGCGAGTTGTGTGTGCTTCTGAATCCCCGCTTCTCCCATGGTGATTAATGCTTTTTGTAAAAGAAAAGAGGGATGAGGCTGTGTGCTTTTGAGGGAGGGGCAGGGCGATGAGACAACAGAGCTCCTTGCAAGGGTGAGAATCACTAATCTACCCCAACACACCTTGACAACATTTCAATCCGATGCTGTAAGGTGAGATCATGACCCAAATCACTCCAATTTGCCTCACTCACAGCCAACGTAGCCCCCTCATATTTATTCCTCTGGACACAAGCAAAACACTTGCCTGGAGGGAGAGACTGAGAAACAGAGATGACTAGAGGCAATATGGGAGAGCAGGATGTGCCCATTTTGTCAAGACTTTCTAAAGCATTAGACACCTTCTAGTTTTGGGGGGCTCTACCTCTTTCCCAAACATGATAAAAAGCCACCCTTCCCTACCCACAATGCAGCAATTGTGTACAAGCACAAATGTGTTCCATTACTGTGTCACCTCATTCATGTCGATATTCATTCTGTATTCAGTCTTGCTAGGGAATCATAGAGAAGCTGGTGCAGGCAAGAACAAAGTTCAGGTTATGTTCCATGCAATATTTAAGAGCGATGCTTATATAATGAGAATACTCTTAATGCCTGGCTGTCTCCAACTACACCACAGCATATAAAAGGGAGATAAATAAATAATGTACAATGTACAGAAAAGAAGTCTGTTAGGGGTCTTTTTACGCCATTTACCTAGTCATGACGAACATTTGAAAAGGAACAAAAGAGAACACAATAGCAAGCTTGGCAGGTACAGGGAGTCAATGCCAAAGAAAGTGCCTTTGACACAAAACATTTCAAAGCTCTCAAGTGGAAAATGCAACTTCCCTTACCAAATCATCCATCTAAGAGGTTTTACCATCATAGCTGAGCTAGTGCTTTTAAGGCAGGTAAGGCAACAAACAAATTTCCTTGTGGAATGGCTAGGTAATAATTAATGCTCCCACAAATCAGGAATGCACTAACTCTGGCTGCCAAAAACAACAACAATCCACCTTTTAGAAAACCCAGTTTCTGGAGACATCTTGAAGTTTCCTTCAACCATGGAAACCTGTAGGATCTAGCTGGATGCTGAAGCTTCTGCCAATGATAGCCTTTGTTACTGGTCTTTCAAAAAGGAACTGAAAAGTAAGTGAGGCTTCTCATTTACTATGGCTGAGCTGTTGAAAATCTCTCCATCTATCATTGATTCAGACCCTGGAAATGGCTGGGCAAGTTTGTGGCCCTAGAAAAGCAGGGGTAGAAAACTCAGCAAACTATTGATAAACTCTTGAGCAGGATTTGAGCTATGAGCAACAGAAGGAATTAGATTATAATATTGTAGTTAGGATTGGATAGATGGAAGACAGAGTACAGCAGAAAGGGAGAAACAACAACACCATGGAAAATGGGGAGGGATGTCGAGAAAAGACGAAATAGTATTTCGACTATATATGTTAAAAGTAGATCACTTTGCAAGTAGAAAGTCTCAAACTGAATCCCTGGCACTCCCTGTTAAATGAGCAGGTAGCAAGTATTGGGAAAGAAAAGACAGAATACACAGTACTGGGCTAGAAGAACTGATTCAGTGGCTTAGTTCACACATTGCATTAAGCCATAGTTTAATGTAAGCATGCAGTTGGTGCCTGCTGTTGAAATGTTCCTGCTCCACCAAGAGTCTGTCTTGTCTGTCTGGGCTCATAGTTTGTTTCTGTCCAAACAAACCCTGAGTAGTAATTGAAGCTTGCCTCTTGGGTTTCTGAATATTATTCAAGGAAAACAAGCCATGAGCCCACGTTTAGACAGCAGAACAAGCCAGATTCTAGCTTCTTTCCTCGTGGCATGGCATTAATAGGGGAGGTGAAAATGGGAGCAAGTACTTTTCAGCAGCATACACCAACACACTGCTCATTCACATGAAACCATAGTTTTGTTTTAACTATGGTTTTAATGGGCGAATTAGGCAATAGAAAACAACTTCATACAGGGGAAAAGGTACACTTGGCCTTGAGCTCTTGAAAGGCTGAATGTCATGCAAACACTTGAAATCACAAGGCAAATCTTTGGCTCAGACTTCTCCAGTGGCTGCACTGAGTTTCATCATTGTCATAGAGTACTTACGTTGTGCCAAATTGCAAATATTTTTGACATTAATTTATTCATTGTAGACAGACACTGAATCACATCATCAGTTACAAAAAGTATCAGAAAGATGATGTGAAACACTGCCATACCTGCATAATGCAAGGTGTGATGAATTCTAATGCATGTCACCTTTTGCATATGAAGATATCTACGCTCTAACTCACATCTTACAATAGTTTAATACTTTATCTGTTGTTCTTTTATTGCTGCCACTCGCGGTAGCCAAAAATTTCCTCAAACCTGGCTGGACTTAGCTGCGGACTTAGAAGGAACTTCCCTTCCTTGGAGTGCAATATTGGATGCTGTTGGATACAAAGTGATTTTTCTCCATGATGAGAAGCCAGAACACATTTTTTCCCCCTCCTCCTCAAGGATGCATTGATACATATGCATTTAGTTCAGAGATGCCCAAGACTCCAAGGATCTAATTAAAAAATGGGATTTATGAAGAATAGAGAGGGGGCCGTGTTAGAATGCAAGAAAAGGCATCATCTGCATAACATCACTCAGAAGCTTCCAATCTGCAGAAGGCTGCACTAGCTCAGACTTCTTCATATACCATGGCAGGAATGCACGCAACATCTTAAAGCACCTAGTGAGGGTTGCCTCTCTCCCTCCTCTTCCATGTTGTAAGCAGTATGGAAAAGATGGAGCCTTTGGTTCATCTGTGTACGTGGTTGATCTCCTCATCTATATCTCATACCATTTCTTCTCAAACCCCTCTCGTTAGCTCCTAGGCATGGCTGTGTCCATGGAGAATGTTGCACATGGAAACATTTCAAGCATCTGGAACCATCCTTTAAATATGCTCAACTGTGTGCCTAGCACATGAAGGGTTAAACTGAGGATGGAGCAGGGGTTGTACACAGGCTGCTCTTTAGATATTCGCAGCATTAGCCTAGAAACATCTCCACGTGAGGGACCCTTGGCTTATCAGGACAGACAGGGAGAGTTTCTAACTGCAAAGTACCAAAGTGGGGTCTGTGTGCCAGAGGGATAACAGAGGGTGGGGTTTGTGTGCATGCCCCATGCCTAGTTTCCAGAAGTGGCTTGACGTGTAGGATGGAACTGCTATGCTGGTATCCCAACAGGTGAGTTACTGTTGCTTACTGGGGGTGGGGTGGTCAAGGTGGTGCAAACACATTGACAGGAGTTTTGGATTGGCTCTGCCCATGCAATTGCACCACACCAACTCCCAGCTACTTCACCCTTCTTTTTCTTTCCTAATTAGCAACAGCAAGTCACCTGCTAGGAAGTTAGCATAGCAGCTCCGCTACACCTGGTGAGTAACTTCTGCCAGTTTCACCATTTGCCTGTTCAGTCAAAGCCCTGAACATAGCTTTTTCCTGTATCAGTTTGAGCACTGCATTTGTTAATCAGACAGAATGATCCTGTATTGTGCTTCCATTTACAACCATACACAAATCGGCCTTCCCTCAAGAATTAGCCGCTGCTTTTATTTTTAAGCTCATAAGTTTATTGTTCTAGCCAAAGGCCATGACAAACTTGTACCAGGCAATAGTATTAATAAAAGAATACAGAACATACATCCATAATATAAAAATCCATAATACAGGGCGAGTCTTTTAAAAGAGGCCCCGTGGAACATGTGTACTCTGTATCCACGGGGCCTCTTTTAAAGGACTCACTCTGTACAAAAAATACATTGCCAAGTTCCTGAGCATTAAAATACAGTGCATCTCTGACAGTTCCAATTCTAATATTATTTTGACTTCTAAAAATCCAACATTCATGATGTAAGAGAGAGAAGTTACCAGATATACCAAAAAACTCAAATCCAACTTGATTTCAAATTAAACCTCTAAACCACCACAATTTATAGTGAATTTCTCTAACTCATTTTTCCTGTTGTTGTTGTTGTTGTTGTTTTTCCAGGCAGTGCATAGTGGCTCACTCTCTGTGCTATGAAGCTATTGTTGTCACTCAGAAGAAACTGAACCATTTCTGCTGGGGTATATCTGCTTGCTTGTATGAACAAAAGTTTCAGAAAGTGATCTCTTCAATCTCTATATAAGGTGCAGGTTAACAGATAATGAGTGATGTTTTCCACCTGAGGCTGACTTCAAATACAAAGTCTTTCTGTGTATGGGACCTTATTGCAGTGGTCATCCAAGACTACAGTGGGCATCACCTGGAAATTGCAGTTCAGAAAAGGCGTTTCTTAAGGAAACTATTGAGAGTTTGGCCAGATAACTAGCTGCAACATGCTTTGTTCTCAGTACTAAATACCAAGGGGAAATTTTATGTTTCTAATTAGTTGTAGGTCCCTTCTGGATTATATCCAGAAGAGCCAATCCCTTAGTTGCCACTTCTTCAAGGTCAAAGCAGAGCTCAGTTCTGGAAAATAATAATAGTCTAAAACATATTGACAAGCTGAGTTGGCGATCACCATATAGTTTAGAAAAATCCAAAATAAGTAATAATAATAATAATAATAATAATAATAATAATAATAGTAATAGTAATAATAATACATTTTACACCCTACCCATCTAGCTGAATTGAACTTTTTAAAATATACTTTAACTGAGCACAGTCCACTCTTGCCTTAATTATTGGCCACCCAGATCCTGTATGAAGAATAGCTGCAGATATTCCTGATGGTTAACAGTATAGCTCCCTCCCAACCCCAACCCCCAAATCTCACACCTTCTTCTGCACAGTTGCCAAAACTTTGCACATTGTTGTTGGCATCTGCGTCTGTTTTGAGACACAATGGAGTGCATCCTTGAGGGTGAAGTCAAATCACTGAGATAGCAGCACCGAAGTGACCTCTCTGGGGTACAAGCCTGGGCAATGTGTATGGATGTCTTGGGCTGCCCAGACGACAAGCCCCCCTCTCAGACTCTCTGATGTGGTCCAAAGGAAAGCAGAGCAATATATTTGTCACCAACTTGGCTGCAGGAGTTGCCAGAACAAGGCATATAAGGCTCCATCCCACCGTCTTAAGGACTCCACTCTAGATATGTGTAGGGTTTACTCCTCAGCCCTTTCATCTCCTGAAGATATTCCACAAAGCAGAGGATCATATTTTGACTAGCCCCATCTGTCCCTCACTTCCCTCTGCAGCACATGCAGATACCACCTCTGACTGTTGAACCCATTGTTAGTCTCATTCACTCAATCCTCTAGAACCTCTCTTTGCATGAATGGGAAGTTCTTAACTCATGGAGGGTTTGAGACCCATTGGCTACCCTCATCTGGTTTAGCTGGCCAACTGAAGACATTCATGGGGTGTGGCCACTGTCACATGACAGCTTCTAGGAGCCATAGGTGATAGCTAAATGCAGGGTGGGGACCAAAGGTGGACAAACTACCCCAGAAGGAGAACAACGGGTCCCCCACCAGAGGTACTACCCTTCCCCTAACACTCCATGCAAACCTCTCCAAACTTTAATGGAGTTCAAATCAGAGCCCCAGATTTCAACACAATACAGCATTTGAGTAAGCACTTTGCTACCAAATATCTTTAGGGCAGGTTCAATCAGCTGCTCTCCCTTATTGTAATAGAACTTCATTATTGCCCCAATGTTTTCCTATATTTTGAATTTCGCTGTCTCCATATGAAACTTCCAAGAGAGGGTTTCCCTAAGGAGTATGCCCAGGTATCTAAAGGAGCGAGTTTGTTCTATAGCTTGCTGATCTAAGCACCATTTATACCTAGCACTGTGTTTGCCAAATACCATAATCTTGGTCTTAGAGTAAATTATAGATAGGTTTTCCTGTTTACAGAAGACTTCTGCTATTGATCCAAGAACTACAGGTATACAGCAATACAGAAATGGGGATCAGAGTAGGTTTCAATGGTGGTATGGTTTGTTTAGACAGGAGACATTGGTGGCGTAAAAGTGCAACAGTAAGGGAGTTTCAGTCTCTGCTGTGGCTGAATCTATAATGTCAAGATTGTTATGGGGGATAGTTGGGGTTTCATTATATGGAGGAAGCTGAGCTTGCCTGGGAGCTTATGTATCAGCTCCTAACAAGTTCAGATCAGTTGACCAGTTAGCTAAGCTTTCATTTGAGGAATATTTAGCAAAGCCCTCTTACTTGGGATAAGATTTCTCCAGCCCCATCATTTGCACGTTCACAATGTAAAGGGCCATGTAAGACATATTAATTTAATTTTTCCACAATTGCTTTGCAGTTCCTCTACCTCCCTTACTGAGTCACAATAGTCCAGCCTAGATTTCTGGATTAAATTTGGACACTGAAGCACTATGGGTCTATGCTCCTGTAATAAGCACATTAAAATCATTTGAACTGCAGGGTATCCTTTGGTCAAGCTGGTCTTCTAAACTTTCCTTATCAGTTTCTTATCAGTTAGAAACACAGTAAAACACCTGTCCCCTCCCCCTTGGCTAATGTCCTGCAGTTAAAATATATGGCTTTTAAGCCCACATAGAAGTAAAACAGATACAAAAGATAGGTTTCTTCCTTGTAAGCAGGAATGAACATTAAGTACTGAGCCAAATGACTTTAAAACTATTTAAGATAAAAACAAACTAAATTAGAACAGACCGCAGAGCTCAAGGACAAAAGTGGCTTGTTGTGTGGGGTAGCACGGCTATGTACAGTGGTACCTCAGGTTACAGACACTTCAGGTTACAGACGCTGCAGGATACAGACTCTGCTAACCCAGAAATAGTACCTCGGGTTAAGAACTTTGCTTCAGGATGAGAACAGAAATTGCGCGCAGCGGCATGGCGGCAGCGGGAGGCCCCATTAGCTAAAGTGGTACCTCAGGTTAAGAATAGTTTCAGGTTAAGAACGGACCTCCAGAATGAATTAAGTTCTTAACCCGAGGTACCACTGTACTGTGACGCTAGCTTCCTGGCAGCTGAGTCACTGTTGCTTCCTGGGGGAGGGCAGGGCGTGGTGTTGGAGAGGCCAAGATGGTGCAAACACATTGGCAGGAGTGTTGGATTGGCTCTGCAGTGCATTTCCGCCACATCAACTTCCTGCCCCCTCACCCCCCTCTCTCTCCCAGTAAGCAACAGCAAGTTATATAGAATTGTATAGAATTGTAGAGATAGAAGGAACCCCAAGTGTCATCTGGTTCAACTCCCTGCAATGCAAGAATCTCAGCTAAAGCATCCATGACAGATGGCCATCCAACTTATGCTTAAAACCTCCCCAAAAAAGAGAGTCCACAACCTCCTGAGGGAGACCGTTCCACTGATGAACAACTCAGAAATTTTTTTCTGATGTTTAGTTGGAATCAACTTTCTCGTAACTTAAAGTCATTGGTTGGAGTACTACCCTCCAGAGAGGGAGAAAACAAGCTTCTTCCATGTTTCTTCTTCCATGTGGCAACCCTTGAGATATCTGAAGAAGGCTATCATTTCTCCTCTCAGTCTCTTCTTTTCCAGACTAAACATACCCAGCTCCCTCAATCGTATAAGGCTTGGTTTCCAGGCCCTTGATCACCTTGGATGCCCTTCTCTGCACATGTTCCACCTTCTCAACATCCTTCCTAAATTGTGGTGCCCAGAACTGGACACAGTATTCCAGTTATGGTCTGACCAAGGCAGAATAGAGTGGTACTATTACTTCCTTTGACTTGGGATGTAGGTGGCGCTGTGGGTTAAACCACTGAGCCTAGGGCTTGATGATCAGAAGGTCAGTGGTTTGAATCCCTGTGATGGGGTGAGCTCCCATTGTTTGGTCCCAACTCCTGTCAACCTAGCAGTTCAAAAGCACATCAAAGTGCAAGTAGATAAATAGGTACCACTCCGGCAGGAAGGTAAATGGCGTTTCTGAGCGCTTCTCTGGTTTGCCAGAAGCGGCTTAGTCATGCTGGCCACATGACCCGGAAGCTGTCTGCAGACAAACGCTGGCTCCCTCAGCCAGTGAAGCAAGATGAACACCGCAACCCCAGAGTCATCTGTGACTGGACCTAATGGTCAGGGGTCCCTTTACCTTTACCTAATACTTCCTTTGATCTGGACACTATCCTTTTGTGGATGCAGCCTAGAATAGCTTGTGGATGCAGCAGCTTGTTTTGCTGCTGCATCGCACTGTTGACCTGCTGGAAAGCTAGCATAACAGCTTCACTACACCTGGTGAGTGACTTCTGCCAGTTTAACCATTAACACATTTGGTCAAATTCCTGGACATACAGTAGCTCTTTGTGGTAAGGTAAGGTAAAAGGTAAAGGATCCCTGGATGGTTAAGTCTAGTCAAAGGCAACTATGGGGGTTCAGCGCTCATCTTGCTTTCAGGCTGAGGGAGCCGGCATTTGTCCACAGTCATGTGGCCAGCAGGACTAAACCGCTTCTGGCACAATGGGACACCGTGTTGGAAACCAGAGCGCATGGAAATGCCGTTTACCTTCCCGCCACAGCAGTACCTATTTATCTACTTGCACTGGTGTACTTTTGAACTGCTAGGTTGGCAGGAGCTGGGAAGAAGCAACGGGAGCTCACCCCGTTGAGGGGATTCGAACCACTGACTGCATATGGTAATCAGGCAGAATGATTCACAATGTTGTGCTTCAGTTTACAACTGAATATTGTGACTGAACGCTGCCGCGACTGCTGTTTCAGTTTTGTGTGCGGGGCAGGGAGGATTTCCCCTTCACTCAAGAATTAGCCGCTGTCATTGTTGTCAACTCATCTGAAATGTGTGTGGGAATTTTCAGCAGAATTAGTTTGTCAAACAAATAGATCAGGTAAAAATTGGTGGAGAAGGAGAGTTAAATACAAATGAGCTGTGCCAACCATGAATTGTTCAGTGTGGAGATGAGGGGTGGGTGGGAATTGTTCAGTTTGCATTTAAAGACAAGCGTACCTAATTCAAGCTTTCTGAAACAATACATGAACCAAAACACTGCCATCATTTGGAATTCAAACTTTTTTTTATCAGTCTTCAGCCAAGAAATATGTACAAGAATGCATAAAATTCCATATATCAATGAAATTAGCATACATAATAGTCTTCTGTTTGGTAAAATTCCTTTGCAAAAATGTGTATATTGGGAGAAATTGCGTTGAAAAATGTGCACATTAAAAGAAATTAACACTAAGATGTTGAATGAATTTCCATGATGACTTCATCATCATCATTACCACCGCAAACTGATGTGAAAAGGTGGAGAACTGAACTTATGACTGGGAAAATGCGAAAACAGAATTTGTGGATTTGCCCATCTCTGGTTGAGAGTGAAGGTGTTGAAGCATGAGTGTACAGTGTACAGAAGTATGTTGACTGAAGTCCAAGCACATTAGTGGGTGTGGGATTTCTGTGATTATTCATGAATGGAACCCTCGTTTGTGGATGTTGACTCCCCACCATTTTTTTGTTTTATATACTTGTGTTGTTTTGTACAATGTGGTTGTTTGATCTCCTTTATGGGTTTTTGTTTTTGTTTTACTGTCTTTTCTGATGAAAAGTGGTGAGTAAATTGTTGTTACTATTATGTATTAAATTTGGATACCGCCCTATACCCATAGATCTCAGGGTGGTTCACACAATGGGTATGTTTGTATGTGTATTCTATAATGAGATTGTTATGTGACATTCAGAAGAACAGACCAAGGGTGTGTGTGGCTTTTCCAGTTTCCAGGAGGCGGATGAAATTGGGAGTGGGGTGGCTGGGTAATGATGGTGAGGGCCTACCCTAGAAAGTGAGAGATCCAACCCCACAAACAACTTAATTTTGGTGTGAGTTGAAACAGCAGTGGCATTCCTCTAGACATCTCCCATGACCACCCTTTCTGCCCACATTGCATTCCTTGCAATGTGTACCACATTGTTTTATTGTGACACAACCTCCTTCCAGTGATATTAACAGGTGGGGAATTGTGGCACAAAAATACCATTTGATGAGGGTTTTTTAGAGCTATCATAAAGGCATCTTGATTTTAATACTGAGACTTTGGATGGATGTTAATTATATTTAAAAGGATATAGACTACAGTGGTTTTTGTGCTATTAATGTGCCTTTAATAGTAAAAGCATCTTAATACCCCATGCTCTGTATTTCTGTGCTAGCTGCTAATCTATGCCTGCCCCCATATAAATGGTAGCCAGAAATGCATATTTTCCCTATTCCCACCCACCTCAAGAATGCCCATCAGAAAGTCTCTATGTCAGTCTTTACTAAACTGGGACCTTTTGGATGTTTTAGACTACAACTCCCAACAGTGCAATACATCCAGAGGATGAACGTGGGTGGTGCTTTGGTCTAAACCACAGAGCCTAGGGCTTGCTGATCAGAAGGTCGGCAGTTCAAATCCCCACAACGGGGTGAGCTCCCTTTCTTTGGTCCCAGCTCCTGCCCACCTAGCAGTTCAAAAGCAAGTGCAAGTAGATAAATACGTACCACTCCAGCGGGAAGGTAAACAGTGTTTCCGTGCGCTCCTATAGTTCGCCAGAAGCAGCTTAGTCATGCTGGCCACATGACCTGGAAGCTGTCTGCGGACAAACGCCAGCTCCCTCGGCCAGTAAAGCGAGATGAGCACCGCAACCCCAGAGTCGTCCACGACTAGACCTAAAATCAGGGGGACCTTTACCTTTTACATTCAGAGGACAGTAGATTGGAAAAGGCTGTTTCACCATGTATCACAATTCCACAGCATTTTCTGAATGAAAATCAATGTGCAGCAGCAACAAACACACAAGAGGAACATCCATACCCTTCAGTCTACCCCACCCTCCATATTCACCCCTCCATATTCACCCCTGGAAATAGTTAGAATTCTCTCTCTCTCTCTCTCTCTCTCTCTCTCTCTCTCTCTTACTGTGAATCAGGTTGTGGAAGTCTAGGGGCCATCTTCACTTAGCCTTAAACTTGATCTGCTCTCTTGTAGTGCACTGGTGCATCCAACTCACCGTTTGAGAATTGCCAGGTGATTGGTTTTGTCATTTTCATGTACCCAAGCTGGAGATGCCATTCCTTGTATAGGGCACAGGGGGTTTAATAACCTTGGGGAAATAATGCAACATGAACAATATTCAAAGAGTAAAAGCAAAGGTAATCTTAAAAGGCTGCCACGATCCAGTTGGAGACAGAGACGTTTGAACATTGCATGTGTGTTTGTGTATCTAGGATGGAGCTTAAACAGGTTGTTTGCTTGCAAGGCAGTATGGACAGCCTTCCCTTCCAGTAGATTGCTTGCCAATGTAATAAACAGGGCTGAAGAGCTCCTTCAAAATTCTCTCTCAATTTTAACTCATTCATCAAGTATCAGTCAACCTGCCTTGTCTAGATGCCACACAAAATGAGCAAGTTTTCTTTTGACAATAGCCCCTTTATTATTTTGGGTATGTTTGCTGTTACCAGAATCGATAATAGTTGGGGGGAATGAACAACACTCCTCTTCGATGGTAGGAAAAAGCTTAATGGGTGAACTATTATTCTCATTATGCTTAAACCATTCATAGGTGCATCTTAAGCCATCTTGCTTAATATTTCATAACTGCCATCCATTGTACCTTGCTCCCTTTTTCTTTAATATTTCAGATTGATGGGGGAGAAAGCTATCATGGGCTACTATTAATGAAGGCTATTTACTGCCTCCAGGCATGCAGCCTCTGAATACCAGTCATGGGAAAACAAGAGAAGATGGGTCATCCCTGTGGAAGCCCCAGTGATAGCAGTTTGGCCACTGCAGGTCAGGGTAGGGGAGGAATTCAGTGGCATTTGCATTTAAATACAGACTCTTACAAGTGGCGCTCTAGTGTGCATAGCTCCTGCCATCCCACATGGACATGTAATCAATGTTCCACATCCCACTGAGAATAGTGGGTTGATGATGATGTGCTGTAAGTTTCTGGGGAAATTTTCCTTACTGAATGCATTTCACATACATTTTCGGTATTTTACATTCAATTCTTCCTAAAAGTCTGTGGGGGGGACTGAATTTAAAATATGAAAATTGATGTATAGTATATTAAAGATGTAAGTTTGCCCCAGAGAGTGATGGCATGTCAACAAGAAGATCTACCCCTATCAGTGGGGGGGGGGGGGGGCTGTACATCAATTTCAATGCAGGCAGTGACCAGGAGCCCTGTGTGCTATCACTTTGTGATACCCTAGTCATAAACATAGTGAACAGCTAGAATAAAGGCAAAGATTGTAAAGTTTGTTGGTGTTTTGTTTTGTATTCTGCAATAAAATTCTACATGATTGCTACTATACAATTTAGCTTTAGTCTTTTCCTTGGAAAAAAGAACAAGATTAGAAATATGCTTGGTGAGCAGTGACCTAATGTTCTGCAGACATTATGTGGGTCTTGGTTCTGTGTTAACCATTTGAATTTAATGAGACACGGAGAGGGGAACATACCTTTCAACAACTGATCCTCTCAACTAAAGGTGATCTATGCATTTAATAAAGAGTTGCTCCATATTATTACCAAGTGATCATTCACCAACGCTCACCTTAGCGTCATTTTGCTTTTCACTACAAACGGCCACTCCGCCATCATCCTATGACCTCTTTGTCTGTTGCTGTTTATCCCAAACTGCACACTGCACAAGATACAATAGGAGACCAATGTCAAGGCAGCAGCTTTGCAAAACTCCCTATAGTACACTATTGTCCCTTTAATATTTGATAGGCCTATATGTAGCTGTTAAATTATTCAGATGCCCTCCTTTTCCTGAACATAATCTCTCTTTTTAGAAAGGGTTTTGTCAAAAAGGACCGAAATGTGATCTTCTACAGGAAAACCTGATATTGCATTAAGTGGCTGCCGAACAACTGAAATGGAACTGACAACCATATTCAGAGAATTATGGTAATTATGGATCCATTAACCCAGCTGAGAGCCAAATGTAATGGAGCTAGTAGAAAGTGTAGACACTGTTTTTAAAAGATACTCCAAAAACAAATTAAAAGACTGGATTTCATATGATGCAAATATAAATATATTTATGTCTCTCCAGTCTGATAATTGACTCCGTATATTTAGCTTTTCCACTTTTCTGCACTGCATTGGATGGTGTTAGTTTAGCTGAGCATTGTGCAATCTAGAAGGTCATAGCTTTCATCTTGTGGTATGTCTGCTTAAAAAGATCTTGGGAGAAAACAGTGCCCAAGAACTTGAATTGTCACTATTGTCAGCAACAATCGCAGATAACAATGGCTCTGAAAGTGAACCATTCACAGTGGGATCAGGTGTTAAACAGGGTTGTGTTATTGCCCCAACTCTATTCATTATTTTCATTGCCATGATCCTACACTTTGTCGAAGGGAAACTCCCCACTGGAGTAGAAATCATATATCAAACAGATGGAAAGCTCTTCAATCTGAGCAGGCTGAAAGCAAAGAGTAAGGTTACCGTAACTTCCGTCATAGAGCTTCAGTATGCTGATGACAACGTACTGTGAAAACGCTCAGAGGATGACCTCCAAACCATCCTAAATATCTTTGCAGAAGCTTTTGAAAAGCTTGGCCTATCGCTCAACATCCAAAAAAATCAAAGTGCTGCACCAACAAGTACAAAATAACCCATCTGCAGCGCCACAAATCCAACTCAATGGTGTAACGTTGGAAAATGCCGGTCAATTCTCCTACCTAGGCAGTTATCTTTCCACAAGGGCCAACATTGCTGAAATCCAGCATCACCTGAGCTCTGCGAGTACAGCTTTCTCCTGATTGACATGCAGAGTATTTGATGGACATTCACAGGGAAACCAAAATGCTTGTTTACAAAGCTATTGTACTGTTGGAATCCATGGTTTACATGCAGCTTTGCAAGTTAGCAATTAGTGTCTCCACAGCAGCCTGGGAATACAGAGCATAAAAGTAATCTACCTAGAGATAAGGAGACCCAGCAATAGCTCTGTGATTGGCTGAGGTCCCTCATATAGGCAGCATGACCTATGACACTGCTTGGTTGGAGTGGTTAGTTTGTTGAGTTGGTTAGTGCTGAGGTGTTGCTGAGAGTGAAGAAGTCATGTTGTAAATAGTAACTTGTAGATAAGACTTGTATGTTTACTGCTGTATATAATAAACTAAAAGAATCAAGTTACTAGTCATCAGATTTGTTCCTGATCGTCATCCTGCCTGGGCAATCTCAAATGCTGCCTAAGAATCATTGCAGTACTCTGCTATACTCTGCTAAGCTGTGCAACAAGTGGAAGCGCTTCAAAAGTTCAAGGCTTCAAAGTTTTACTATATGCTTGTGAAACATGGACCACTTTTAAATGCCATCTCAAACTCCTCTAAAGATTCCATCAATGGTGTCTCCGAAAATTTTTACACATCACTTGGGAAGACAGGCGAACTAATATCAGTGTACTGGAAGAAGCAAAGACCACCAGTCTTGAAGCAATGATTCTTCAACATCAACTTCATTGGACTGGTCATGTTGTGCGGATGCCTGATGATCGTCTTCCAAAGCAACTACTCTATTCCGAACTTAAAAATGGAAAGCGTAATGCTAGTGGTCAACAAAAGAGGTAACTTGGCTTCTCGCAGTGAGGGAACCGCCAGAAGGCCCTCGGAGCTGGATCTCAGTGTCTGGGCAGAACAATGGGGGTGGGGACGCTCCTTCAGGTATACTGGGCTGAGGCTGTTTAGGGCTTTAAAGGACAGCACTGACACTTTGAATAAGCAAGCTTTCCTAGAATATCCACAGCTCCTTATGCGTAGGAATGGGAAATATCTCTCTTGCTCCCTGAATGTATTACCAAGTTTGCATTTGGAAGAAGTTGAGTTAGACGAGGAAAGTGAAATACCGGGCTCATCTTGACAGAGAAACTCCAAGGCATTTCTACATTTCAACGTGCAGTGAAGAGAGGAGGAGACTAATCCATTTGAAAGGTAAACACCTCAGAAGATTGGGTTGCATTTCCTTTCACCTTCTTTTCCATTTTTCCCTTTGCGGATTTCAAGGATTAGAATTACTACAGTTCACTGGCTTGTATGAATATAAGCAAATTGCTTTTTTCTGATGAGTTACCTGAACTGCTAATTAACTGCCAAAAATCTGTCATTTTCCTCTTAAAAGCTATTTATGATAACCAGAGAAAAGCTAGGGATTTTCATAGTAGGTGTAGCAGCATCACATTAGCAATATATATATATATACTGTATATATATATAAAAGCTGACCTACACAGAACTTCTTTTTAAAAAAATTTAAAAGCCATGTAGTATTGTACTGTTGCATTTCAAATCACAGTTTCCTTGAAGGACTGGAAATATTTAAATATTATAATATTACAGACTTTGACATGGAAGGCACACTAGATATATGTGACTTCAAGAGTTATGTTTTCTTTGCACTGGAAAGAATGGTCTTTGCATTGAAATGAATGGTGTGGAAATAATGACATGACTAATTAGGCTAAATTAAGTGGACAAGACCAATAGGTGGTCCGATGATGAAGAAGGTGGTTTCTGCATGTACTGTGGAGGGAAGTGAGGTGTAGATGGGACTCGCCAACCTGGGAAGGTAGCACATCCAGGAGAAGAAAAACTCTGATCCTCTACTGCCTTGGGGGATATCTTCAGGAGAAGAAAAGGCTGAGAAATAGACCCTACACAAATCCAGAATGGAGTCCCTAAGACAGTTGGATTGTGCATTGTATGCCTCCTTCTGGCAACTTCTGAAGCCAAGCGGTGCCAAATGCTCACATCCGTGAGGCTGAGAGGCAGATGTTGTCACCTGGGCAGCGCAGGACCTCCATACACACTGCCCAGTTTGTCTTCATCCCCAGAGGTGCACTCCATTGTCTCTCAACACAGACGAATGCCAGCAACAACCACACAGAGAGAGAGTGATTTGAAGAATCTGGATATTTCTGGAGATTAAATATTTGTGCGATTTTCAGCTGTTGCTAGTTCTGCTACATTGATTTTATCCTCTGTGGTATTTTTATGCTGTTTCGTTTGTTACGGTTTCATTATTTTGTCTCTGCATTCTGTTGTTTTATTCTTATTGTAAACAGTTCAGAGAACTTTTGTAATTGGCAGCATACAAATGTTGTAAACAAATAAGCAAATAAAACTCTTCTTGCTGTAATTGTGTATTGCCCAGGCAGGTGCATTCTGTGGCTTGAAAGAGAGAGGTGGAATTATTGAAACGGGACACTTGCGTTGGGTGAAATGGGGCCAAATATTTAGTGATTATCGTGGGTAAATGGGGTTTGGCATAGCAAGGATGATTTCCCCATTCCTCTGAGCCCATGCTGATAGAATGACACCACTTTGGGATTAGGAGGCACCCCAAACTCCCTCTATGGCTGTCATCCAGCATTGAGCCCTGGTGTTGGTCAAGCCAGGCATCCAAGATTCTAGCCAGGCAGAGGTCCTCAGGGAATGCCTTGCCAATCCTCCCATCAGTACTAAGCTGATCAAACCCAACGCCATTGCTGCCCACGAAGTACAAAATTTTCCCAACACCTAAGATATATAACCCTTATCTCACTGAAGGAATGGAGGCCAATTGAGGTTGGTGGGAAGAAAATCATTTCCACCCCTGTTAACTAGTGACTCAAGTGCCTCAGTAATAGTGACTCAAGTACCTCAGATGGTCTAGCACTGAGGATAGTTGGGAAGCTAGCTGGACAAAATGGTCCCAAAATCTCATGGGGGAGGACTTTTTAAAGGCCTCAGCCTCTCCTCCCTCTCACAAGATCCCATGGAAGATGATATCACACCATGAGCAGGTTGCACCTAGAATGAGGCTTATGGGCAGTTCTGTAAATAATACTCTCCAAAACCTCCTTAATGAATATATTTTACTCTGAACCTGAATAATAATGATGATGATGATGATGTTATTATTTATACCCTGCCCATCTGGCTGGGTATCCCCAACCACTCTAGGCAGCCTACAAAACATATAAAGACATAGTAAAATATCAAACATTAATACAGGGCTGCCTTCAGATGTCTTCTAAAACTTGTGTAGTTCTGTATCTCCTTGAGATCTGAAGGGAGGGTGTTCCACAGGAGCAGTGCTGGATTTACGTATAAGCTAAACAAGCTATAGCTTAGGGCCCCACTCTCTCCCCCCCCCCCAAAAAATATACTTCTTCTTAATTGTATTTCAGTTCAACAATTACTTTAATAAAATACATATTTTGTTAGGTGCAAATGACTTTAGATATCTATTAGGTCCAGATATCATATATTCAACACTGAAAACAGCAACAATTTGTTGTGGACAAAGGACAGCTGGACATATAAAGGGCCCCATTACCTTCAATAGCTTAGGGCCTCATCAAACCTAAATCCGGTCCTGCACAGGAGGGCACCATTTCTGAGAAGGCCCTCTGCCTGGCTCCCTGTAACTTTGCTTCTCACAGTGAAGGAACTGCTAGAAAACCCTCAGAGGTGGCCCTCAAGTTGGTGTGGGTAAGGGATGTGGGTGAAGACGCTCCTTCAGGTATACTGGGCTGAGGCATTTAGGGCTTTAAAGGTCATCACCAACACTTTAAATTGTGCTCAGAAACACATTAGTGCTGAACATTAGTGCTGAACATCAGTAACTTCTTTCAAGTTTGATGTACTTTGCCTTGGATGATGATAATCCCTTTTATATCTCACCATTCATCCAAGGAGCTCAAGGTGGCTTATGTAGTTTTCCTCTATTGTTTTATTCTCACCACAACATTTTGAGGTTGGTTCGACTAAGAGACTGTGGCAGGCCCAAGAACACACAGTGAGCTTCACAGACGAGTGGGGATTTCAACCCTGGTCTCCCAGGTCATAGTTCAACCAGTTCGCGTTCTGACCCACATAAATTAGAACATAGATACATATTTTCATTATATTGTTAAATGAGTGTAAGAAGGCTTCATCTTGATCTCTGTCTAGATGAGAATTTGCTTAGGAAGACTCATCTAAACCACTTTGAGCTTTGTAAGAAAAGAGTGATATGCTTAAAGAAAAATGCAGCTGGGGGGTGGAAAGCATGGGGAAATTGTCAGTTATGTTCATATTAATTTTGTGCAAATTTAATAACAAGAAAATTATACTCAAGTTAGCTATGTTCTTTCACTCGCAATGCAGCCACCATGGGAAGTCACAGAATTAGATAATCTAAGGAATCCAAACATCCCTCAACCTGAGGTTAAAACTTTATCATTTCATAACTCACTTCTCATCATTTTTAGCCAGTGGATCAGATAGGCACAAGGTGGACTGATTATTTATAGCCCTGATTTATGCTGACAACAAATAGCTAGGAGAGTTACCAAATGTACCCATTTCAGCTTCAGTGTTTAATCACCCGCAAAAGCTGTTAATTGCTTCATATACTCAGATGCCATAAACATTATCCTTCCTCTAAATATTTTACCTCTGTGGTGGCTCTAGGGAATCTAAAAGGCTTTTAAAGATGTCTATAGAAACACAATTCCATTCTAACACTCCAAGAAAGGTTGTAAGTTCCCCCAGAATATGGTTGCTAATGGAAGGAGGGAGTCCAGAGTGATAAAAGGTAGGTTCAAGAGCAAGCAGTGAAAATTGTCAAGTTAGGAAAGAGAGAGAGAAAGGAACGGAAGCTTATGTTGAGGTCAGTTATAGAGTAAGGCTGAAGGAGCAATTCATCGTAAATGGATTTATATATGGAATTTGGCAGTTCCGACTAAGTCAAGCTTTGCCTTCATTGGACACTCCTTGCATTATTATTATTATTATTATTATTATTATTATTATTATTATTTACCCACCTGTTACCTAAGATCTCAGGGCTGGTTACAATTAGAACATGATACTGAAAACATTTTAAAGCAACTTATACAGTGGTTCCTTGGGTTACAGACGCTTCAGGTTACAAATGCTTCAGGTTACAGACTCCGCTAACCCATAAATAGTACCTCAGGTAAAGAACTTTGCTTCAGGATGAGGACAGAAATCGCGCAGCAGCGGTGCAGCGGCAGCGGGAGGCCCCATTAGCTAAAGTGGTACCTCAAGTTAAGAACAGTTTCAGGTTAAGAACAGACCTCTGGAATGAATTAAGTTCTTAACCAGAGATACAACTGTAATCACAAGAATAAGGTGGGTGTCAAAAGCCAAGATAAATGCATCTTCAGCATTCACTGAAAGTTGGTTAATGAAGATGCCACATGCCCTTCCATGGGGAGCTGCTGGAATAGAGAATGCCCTCTCTTGGGCCACACCCTCCAAGCTTTTCAGGGCGTTTGAACAACCAAGAAAACCCTCTTTGCTAATTTTGGCACCCAAGAGGGTCTGTAGGGAAGGAGGTAGTCTTTCATGTATTTGTGGCCTGTGTCATTTAGGATTTTAAACACAGTTTTCTTTTTTCTTTAAAGAAAACCAGCAACAGCAACCCCTGACTAATTATATGTAAAATTATGCACAACATGTTGTTATTATTATGAGGTGATCAAACAATGGCCTTTTTTAAAAGGGGTGCAAACACTCAGGACTGAACCTATAAAAATAGACACCAATCAAGATTGTTTCAACCATTCTCAGGAATATTCTTAAGGAGCAGTTAATGCAACATTGAAAACTGTGGTGAGCTAAAGTAACCCCTCCTTTAAACTCTCCCCCATCTCCAATTTTGATTGCTTGCCTCATTTTTTGCTTTTTTTTTTTTTTTTTTTTTTTTTACAAAAGCTGCTGTATTTCACTGTCAAACAGCAGGTTGGTTTAACAAAAATGAGTATTTATACTCTTGTTCAGTAAATTTTTTTTGAAAAATGATGACCTATGTGTTACAGAATTTGCAAAAACTTAGCAGACTCTAGCAAGACTTCCCAAATTTGTCCAGGCACCCACTAATGTGAAGTATTCATACTTCTCTTTCGCTTCATTAGTTGGTAAAGGAATTTATGGAGATCTCAGTGACACTACTAGGAAGGATGGGTTTGACCTCAGGGCCATCAGCAGCTAGCCCCTACATTCACCTGTTAATTTCACAGGCTAAATCATCTCTACTAAAACAATTAAAGTCTGCAACATTAAAATATTCTCTCCCTCTCTCTCGCTCTCTCTCTCTCGGTGGGTGGGTGTTGATGGATAATATTGGATTTGTAAGACTGTGTTGGCACTGACATTTGTACAGGTGCTGTCAAAAATGAAAATGTCTCTTCATTTCACATGCCCTGTGAAGTGGCTGCAAAACTGGAGAAAAGAAATGGGGAAACCTTTAATTGGAAATCGCGAAGTTCTCTATGTGCTGAGTAGCAGTAATAAATATTCCCTTCCCCCGAGGGCCGTAAAAGCAGTGAGAGAGATTCCTATGACTAGATACTTTACTTTTTAGAAGATAATACATCTAAGCTTCATTCTGTGTTCACTGAGCAAGTGCGGCACGAACAGCAGGCTTTTGATGACTTTCCTTTCCTTCGGATTATTTTTTTGCCTCAAGATCACACTCAACCAAAAAAAAAAAAAAAAAAAAAACCACACAAAACAACCCTCTCTTTCAAAAGTTAAAATAAATAAAGCAGATCTTTGCATTCAGTTGGTACATTCACATATTCTCATGTTGCTCATTGATGGGGAATAGAGAACTGAAGGTGCTGTTGATATCTGGATGGGATTTTCTGATTCTAAATGATGAGCATGCTTGGCTTCCTCCTTTCCCCTCTGTCAAAAGCCCAGTTTGTTTGTTCCATTTGTATTCTTCCCTGCAAATCCCCGTGAAGCCATCCCCTCCTGGGACATGCTTTCATCTCTGAGTATCAAGGAGTGATGATAACTACTATTTATTTATTTCTATCACAGCCTTCGCCTAAGGAGCTACAGGCAGCGAGGGACGTAGGAAGGCATTGTTTTCCATTCCCCACCTGTATTAGTTGCACGCAGCACCATTTCTATCCCAGTGCATTTCCTTTTCCACCAAAATCTACATTATCTGCCTCACTGCCCACCGTGGTGAAATAATATGACTTATCTAGTTTATGCCATTAAGTACAAAAGTTACGTAAATTGACATTGCATTATTCCACTCCATTCATTTCAATGCAAATAAAATGGTGATGAAGGGGACATAACCTATTACAGTTCACACCAATTTTTCTAGGACTCTGTCAGAACCCTCATGCCTTCTTCCCTAAGCCCAGCACCTTTGGAAAAGCAGTGTGAGGGTTGCCAGGGGGGTGTCAAACATTGTTAGGGGCCACCCAAAAAGGTGTTAAGGGCCTCATGTGGCCCTCGTGCTGCACATGGGACCACCCTGAGCTGTTAAGTATTATTTGTGGGTTGAAAGCAGCAACAGCAGCAAATGCCAATCGTGTTCATAGAATCATAGAATTGTAGAATTGGAAGGGACCCTGAGGATCATCTAGTCCAACCCCCTGCAGTGCAGGAATATGCAGCTGTCCAGTAAGGGGATTGAACCTGCAACCTTGACATTATGAGCACCATGCTCTAACCAACTGAGTTATCCTTCTCAGACATGGAAGATTTCTTGTCCCATTTCTGCTTACATGTGTCATTCTCTGACAGGGAACATGCATGGTTCTTACGTGCTTTGACTTACCCTCAAAACAACTGTATG